>NC_021164.2:26702461-26705963 GCF_000331145.2 Cicer arietinum
TATATAAATCTTAATTAAACCAATCCAATATCTAAAAATATCTAGATATTTATCAAAATTACCATTTCACCCATAAATCATTAAATTCTTCGTAAAGGATTCACCGTACTTAATTTAATTTATTTATCGACGAGTAATTTTAATCGGGCATCAAATATCTTTTTGGTCATTAAAACTCCAAAATATTAATAACTTTGGCTAAAAAGCCTCCGAGTTCAGTACCAAAATACGCTAAAATACATAAAGTATACTTTAAAATTATGGGTCTTACATTACTACCCCCCTAAAATTAGTTTCGTCCTCGAAACTATGCGTCGATAAATAACTCTGGGTGTTGTTCTCTCATCTTGCTCTCCAGTTCCCAAGTCGCATCTCCAGTAATTTGGATCCAAATCACCTTGACCAACGAAACATCCCTGGTCCTCAATCGGTTAATCTTCCTGTCATCAATTCTCACAGGTGGTACTTCGAATGACAAATTATCCTTTAGTTGGATTGTGTCTGGTTCGATCACATGAGATGGATCTGCAAGATATTTCCTCAATTGTGACACATGAAACACGTCATGAATATTGGACAGTATCAGAGGCAATGCAATCCGATAAGCAACAGGTCTAATTGGTGCAGAAATCTGATATGGTCCAATGAATTTCGGAGTCAACTTCTTCGATTTCAAGGCTCTACCAACTCCAGTAGTAGGTGTGACTCTTAAAAATACATGGTCGCCCTGTTCGAATTTTAAAAGTCTGCGACGCTTGTCCGCGTAACTCTTCTGACGATCTTGTTAAGTCTTCATTTTCTCCTTGATCTTCTTTACCTTATTTGTAGTCTGTTGTACCATCTCTGGTCCGACAATCATACTTTCACCGTCCTTATACCAACACAAAGGCGTTTGACACTTGCGCCCATATAAAGCCTCATATGGTGCCATTCCAATACTTGCGTGGAAACTATTGTTGTAGGTGAACTCAACCAACGGAAGTACATCATCCATACTTCCTCTATCATCTAATACACATGCTCTCAATAAATCTTCCAAAGACTGATTTGTCCTTTCAGTCTGTCCATCCGTTTGTGGATGGTAAGCTGAACTCAATCGTAGTTTCGTTCCCAACGCTTCGTACAATGCTCCCCAAAAATGTAATGTGAACTTCGGATCACGGTCTGATACAATACTCGATGGTACTCTGTGTAATCTCACAATTTCAGCAATGTAGATCTCTGTTAACTGATCTACCTTATAGGTGGTATTTACTGGCAAAAAGTGTGCGGATTTAGTCAGTCGATCCACTATCACCCATATAGAATCATTCTATCTCCTTGTTTTTGGCAATCCAGTTATAAAATCCACGGAAATGTTGTCCCACTTCCATTCAGGTATATCTAAAGGTTGCAACATCCCAACAGGTCGCTGATGTTCCACCTTCGCTTTCTGACAAGTTAGACAAGTTGATACATACTCCGCTACATGTTTCTTCATTCCTGGCCACCAATAATTCTGCCTCAAATCCTGATACATCTTTGTTGCTCCAGGATGAATGCTCAGCTTACTCTTATGAGCCTCTTCTAAAATTGTTCTCCTCATATCTGTAATTCCTGGTACACAAATCCTACCATTACATCGCAAAATATTATCTGATCCAATCTTAAACTCAGTTGTCTTCCCTTGCACTATTAGGTTCCTCTTCTCTTGAATTAAGACGTCATCTTGAGAATTTACAATGTCTTCAAGTAGTCCACTTGAAATCTTAATCATTCTGAATTTCAAAATTCCTGGTGCAAACTCTACGTTCAAGTGAAGATCTTTAAAAGCTTCCCACAACTCTTGTTGTCTAGCCATAATTGTTGAAGACACCGAGACACTTCTTCTACTCAACGCATCAGCCACTACATTGGCCTTCCCAGGGTGGTACGGTAGTGTGAAATCAAAATCCTTGAGAGTCTCTATCCATCGTCTATGGCGCATGTTCATTCCTTCTGATCAAACAAATATTTCAAACTTTTATGGTCACTGAAAACTGTGAACGTGCACCCATATAAATAGTGCCTCCAGATCTTCAATGCAAAAACAACAGCAGCAAGCTCCAAATCATGAGTAGGATAGTTTCTCTCATGAATCTTCAATTTCCTTGAGGCATAAGCTACAGCTTTCTTGTGTTGCATCAGAACACATCCCAAACCTTGGTGAGATGCATCACAATAAACTTCATAGGGTTCTTCTGATTGCGGTAATACCAATACTGGTGAGGTCGTCAATTTTCTCTTTAGTAACTGAAAATTTTCCTCACATTTCTCCGTCCATGCGAACGGTTGATCTTTTCTGGTAAGTTGTGTCAATGGAGTCACAATCTTAGCAAAACCTTCAATAAACCTCCTGTAGTACCCTGCCAATCCTACGAAACTTCGTATGTCAGTGACAGTCTGAGGTTGTTTCCAAGCAAGAACCACCTCAATCTTAGCCGGATCTACAACGATTCCTTCCTTGGTTATCACATGTCCTAAGAAATTCACTTTTTCTAGCCAAAATTCACACTTTGACAGATTGGCATACAATTGCTTCTCGCGTAAAATTTCAAGAACTTGACGTCAATGTTCTCCATGCTCTTCTTCAGTTCTCGAATAAATTAATATATCATCAATGAACACCACAACAAACTTGTCAAGGAATGCATTAAAGATTCTGTTCATGTAGTCCATGAAAATTGTTGGTGCATTGCTAACCCCAAATGGCATAACGAGATATTCATAATGTCTGCAACGGGTTCTGAAAGCAGTTTTCTAAATATCTCATTCCCTTACTCGAATCTGATGGTAACCCGACTTCAAGTCAATCTTCGAAAATATCGCGGCCCCTCTCAATTGATCCATTAAATCATCAATGCGTGGCAAAGGATAACGATTCTTAATAGTTGCCTTATTAAGCTGTCTATAATCCACACATAAGCGCGAGCTTCCGTCCTTCTTCTTAACTAGCAAAACTGGAGCTCCCTATGGTGATACACTTGGCCTAATAAATTTCTTCTCCAAAAAGTCTTCAATTTGGCTTTTGAGCTCATTTAATTCCAATGGCGACATTCGATACGGTGCCATTGAAATAGGTCCGATTCCTGGGTGCAAATCAATGAAAAATTCCACTTCTCTTACCGGCGGCAATCCTGGAATTTCCGTTGGAAATACGTCCCAGTACTCATTGACGAGCATCACATCTTTTATGTCCACATTTATCTTTGCCTCCACATTAGCCAGAGACAAAAACTCATGAGTTCCTTCTCTTAGCGACACTCGGAGTCTGTTGGCGGCTAGATACTTAACAACTCCTGGTTCGGGAAAAAGAACCAATTTACGAGCACAATCCAAGATCACATAATGGTAAGACACCCAATCCATACCGAGAATGACCTCGAGTGATTGTAGAGGTAAACAAATCAAATTCACCAAGAAATCCCTATTCTGAATAGTTATTTGACAATGTAAACATGCAGAATTTACTGTCAAAGTCTTA
>NC_021164.2:26706844-26710534 GCF_000331145.2 Cicer arietinum
TATTTGTCTAAAAACTTCCTTTTGAATGATTCCCAGTCCACCTCCTCGTGAGCTGCTCTCATCAACAATCTTGTACTCCTCCACCAGTACTCAGCATCCCCTAACAGCATATAAGTGGCATAGTTGACCTTCACTCCCGCCTGACAGTTAATCATTTCGAAGATCTTCTCCACTTCTTGGATCCATTGATCCGCCTTCTCTGAATTCTCATCCCCCTTAAACTTGGGAGGATTGTAACGACGGAAGTCTTCTAATCCTCTTGACTCTGCAACACGTATCTCTCTTCCCCTCTTTTCAAGATCACGTTGAGTCTTGGCAGCAGTCTGTGCAGCAACAGAAGCAGCCATGTTATTCATAGCCTCCGCCATTCGATCGTCCCTATTAGCATTGGCCCTTGGAACGTCATTTCTTCTTGGCGGTATGGTTTTCCTATAAAACCATCATCGAGTAGAGTCTTAACACTACTTCAAATAATTCCAAAACTAGTTTCTGACCACATCAACACATAATAATTATTGCGGACCTGACAACTCAACCCACTTAAACCGACGCATGATCAGATAACAACTCCCAACTTACAGGTTGACCTACAATCTATAATCAAGGCTCCACAGCCCCCAAAGAAAACCAAACCAAAGCTCTGATACCACATTGTAACACCCCGATTTTTAAAAGCGCGAGTGTATTTTTTTTTAAAACAAATTCATATTACCAAGAATAATTAAGTAAAATACCTTTGGAATATTTATATTAAGTCAATATAATTGATACGCAACGGAATAGTTTTTGAAATATGAGTCCAAGGTATTTACACAACAGCCAGTGATACATGGAATCAATTAACATAAGATGTCGTGCTGACAATATTAGTAAAGATACAATCTTCCAATTTAAAATAACCGCAATCCAAATTAAAGACATATGTTCCCTCTATGTCAACCTAATCTGATCATTCTACCAAAAAAATATACGCCCTGAGTGATCTCCACGCGCCCCGTAAGATCCTCCTAACATAGCTCCAATCAGGCGTTCCCGTACGAAAAGGTAGGATTGTCCAGACTCTCATCTAAGGGCAAAGCCCAGATTTCCACAATAGTTGTAAAGGGTCACCAACCGAAATTATCAGTTAACACATAACATTTAAGTTTTTGAATGCACAAAATAACCTTTCCACTAAGCATGCACCTTGAAAGGATTTTTCATATGTTAAAAGTTCATATAATGCTTGCCAAATGAAAATGAAGTCAAAATAAGTCTTAAATCAATCAAGTAATAAACAACTGGACAATCCATTGATGAACCAATTGAGCAATCGATCATCTAACTCAAAATAAGAATTTCCACTAAGCCAATCGATTGGGAAATCGATTTGGATGAATGGTTTTAGTGAAAACTGAACTCTAGGCTTAAATCAATCGATTGGGAAATCGATGGAATGAATAACTGAGCCCCTGTGTTAAAGCCAATCGATTGGGAAATCGTTTTCCTGAGGTTTTTCGTGAAAACTGTACTCTGAGCTTAATTCAATCGATTGGGAAATCGATTGGACGAATAACTGAGCCCCTGTATTAAAGCCAATCGATTTCCAAATCAATTTTCTCAAAAAGGTTGAGCTCCTGTAATGGCCAAATCGATTGGCAAATCGATTTTGTCAAAATGGTTGGCCTCCTGTATTGAATCCAATCGATTGCCAAATCGATTTTTTTTAGGAATAGCTTTTAATAGAATCGATTTCCCTGCATGTTTTTCTTAAAACTACATAAACTAACTCATCACATTCACACGCAACTCCAAAACATACACTTAGCTATTACCACACAATCACCACGACAACTCCAAAACATAACACTTAGCAATTACCACACAATCACCACGACAACTCGAGTTTCGAAATAGTTTTACAATCAATTTCACTTACACCCAATTTGTTCCAAAACATAGACACTTAGTACAATCATCACAATCACCATGACAACTCCAAAACATAACACTCAATCATACACTTGAATCAAACACGACTCGTGTGTCAAGCATCCTAATGCAATGCGTATATGCCAAAATGCACGGACTCGGAATTCCAAACCAAAATCCTCCTCGAAGGGCCGTAAATCATAATTGTACCGCCTATCGCAGGCAAAAGTACCAATTACCGAGGTGCCACCTATCACGGGTCTGCACGATTTACTAAAAAGCGTAAACCATAAACGTACTGCCTATCACGGGCCCGTACCGTTTACCGAGGTGCCACCTATCACGGGTCTGCACGGTTTACTAAAAAGAACAAAAATTGCAAATGTACCGCCTATCACAGGCCAAAGTACTATTTACCAAGGTGCCACCTATCACGGGTCTGCACAATTTAAAAAAAAAATGTAAATCATAAATTTACCGCCTATCACAGGCCAAAGTACGATTTATCAAGGTGCCACCTATCACGGGTCTGCACAATTTACAAAAACGTAAATCATAAATGTACCGCCTATCACAGGCCAAAGTACTATTTATCAAGGTGCCACCTATCACGGGTCTGCACAATTTAAAGAAAGAATGAAAATGCATGAGCATATACTGACTCCATCCACAACAATCGTTAAGCAAATGCAGATATTAAAAGATTCCCCATTTTTAATACTCATTTAACTTAAACGATTTTCACAACAAACATTAAGTAAACAAGACATTAAGAGATTCCTCATTCTTAATACTCATTTAACTTAAACGATTTTCAAAACAAACCTTAAGTAAACAAGACATTAAGAGATTCCCCATTCTTAATACTCGTTTAACTCTAATGGATTTCAAATTCCACACAAAACAAACTCAAACATATTATCAAATTCAATCCACGATTCAGACCAGAACACATCAATTCATTTCTCCACAAAATCCAACCATACACATATCAAATTTCATAAGCATGAATTATGAACACGTCAAACTTCATTTACTCAAATTCATACACCAATGGGTTAAATTCATTTTCCACGAAACATTCATCAATATCACCAAAACCTAACTCTAAGATTTTACCCACAAAGCCTTAAATTCATTTTCCCCAAATCAACACTTTAACCCTAACAAAATTCTTTTCCACACAACCACAGATAAGTCCCTAAATGCAGACTAGAAGTTTGGAAGGATCCCTTACCTTCACGTTAGCTTTAACGCGCGATTACGGTACCGCGAGTAAATCTGGTAAAATCTCTGCTCGCAACGTCGCTTCCAAAGTTAGTTCCCTAGCACCGTAGCGTGGTAGTGAACAACTTTCCCTTCTATCTCTTTGCGAAACGAAGCTTAGATCTAGATGAAACGGGAAGGTTTGTGTTTGACAGTTTTGAAATCCTTAACACCGTTTTTCTTCGTTTTCGAAACAACGAGGAAGTATGAAGCTGAGAAATCCTTGCTTTCTTACCCACTAAGCCTTGGGTTTCTATTCTTGAACAAAAGGAAGAAGCGAAAATGAAAATGGAAGAAGGAGGAAGAAGGGGGTCACACGAGGCAGAGGAAGAAGATGGAT
Source organism: Cicer arietinum (assembly GCF_000331145.2). Lineage (NCBI taxonomy): Eukaryota > Viridiplantae > Streptophyta > Magnoliopsida > Fabales > Fabaceae > Cicer > Cicer arietinum. The sequence goes on from NC_021164.2 coordinate 26,710,362, forward strand.
TTTGCTTTCTTTCTTTCTTTCCCTTTTCCTTTCTTTCTTTTTCCTTCCTTTCTATTTCTTTTCTTTCTATTTCCTTCTCTTTTCCCTCCACACAAACATATATATATGTATTTATATATATTAATTACTTTTAACAAATCTCTCCAAATATCTAGATATTTATTAAAATTACC
>NC_021164.2:26710562-26717186 GCF_000331145.2 Cicer arietinum
GTTCCCTAGCACCGTAGCGTGGTAGTGAACAACTTTCCCTTCTATCTCTTTGCGAAACGAAGCTTAGATCTAGATGAAACGGGAAGGTTTGTGTTTGACAGTTTTGAAATCCTTAACACCGTTTTTCTTCGTTTTCGAAACAACGAGGAAGTATGAAGCTGAGAAATCCTTGCTTTCTTACTCACTAAGCCTTAGGTTTCTATTGTTGAACAAAAGGAAGAAACGGAAATGAAAATGGAAGAAGGAGGGAGAATGGTTCACGCGAGGCAGAGGAAGAAGATGGATTTCTTACTTTTCTTTCTTTCCCTTTTCCTTTCTTTCTTTTTCCTTCCTTTCTATTTCTTTTCCTTTTCCCTCCACACAAACATATATATATATATTAATTACTTTTAACAAATATCTAGATATTTATTAAAATTACCATTTCACCCATAAGGCATTAAAATCTTCGTAAATGATTCACCGTACTTAATTTAATTTATTTATCGACGAGTAATTTTAATCGGGCATCAAATATCTTTTTGGTTATATAAACTCCAAAATATTAATAACTTTGGCTAAAATGCCTCCGAGTTCAATACCAAAATACACTAAAATACATAAAGTATACTTTAAAATTATGGGTCTTACATGTTCAAATATTCATTAAAAAATCTTGAAATCAATTCCATAATTACAGTAAGAAAAATCAAAGAACAATTCATTTGACCAACACTTATATTTTCCTGAAACTATTATGTAAGTAATTTTGATTGTAACTTTTTGGTTTAATTACAGTTTTATTTTCTCTATTATTACTAATTTATAGAATTGGTTCTCTATTTTAAAAGTTGATAGTTTTGATCTATTGCTCATATTTTTAAATTAAAAAACAATAATTTGATATATTTTTAATGATGCGACATACAATTCTATAATATAGAATCATCTAGATGCATTAATTATCCATATGTCATTAATTAAATTAAAAACATAAAAAAATTCTAAAGTTGAAATTTAAATTTTTACGACGTTTTTATCCCAATTTCGTAGGTATTAATCATTCTATATCATCCTATAATATGTCATGTTATTTAAAACATTTCACGTGATAATGTTTTAGTTAAAAAATCAGAGAGGGAGACTAAAATTGTCGAGTTCTAAAATAGATGGACCAATTTCGTGAATCAGTAAAAATAGAAAAACTAAAATTGCAATTAAGGCACATTTTTTTACTCAAAATTCAACCTAATTTAATCTTACAGAAACGGAGTTGACAAACTTCTTCCATTTATAATAACATAAACTCTGATAACATTTTCAAATTTGAGACATATCAAAATTCATACTAAATAACTAACAAAAAGGTAAATATCTTTCATTTATAAATACATTTTAAGATCATGTATCATGAGTCTTTAACTAATATATCTTTCTATTTTTGTTATTATTTTTCAAGAATTTTTTCCACTAATTAAGAAAAAATTGATTTAAATTGTGAAGCAACTTATAACTCCACTCAATTGATTTTGGAAAATAAAAAATTACAGAGACACTACAAGAATCGAAGGATCAGTCTGCCTAGGGTCCTAAAAATGCAATCCATGAAGTCCTTAGTTCCAACTTATCTTATCCAGTTGACATAGATTATCTATAAGAGGATCATCAATATTCAAATATGCATATTGTTAGTTCTTCGAGTGATGCAATGTTAAAAGAGAACAATGTTCAAAACCATCAAACCTACCAATGAATTTTGGTTCAATTAGTAAGGAGTTGGTCCACCTCCCACATGGTGGTAGGCTCAACTACCGATGTGTGAACATCTTTGGTAAATGATCTACAAGTATTTTTGTCAACCCTCTGAGTCTTAAACTCTACCCTGATCTTGATGAACTTTGAAATCCAACTCATCTAAACTTTATTTAATAAATAAATAAATAAATGCCATCAAATCTCTTCTAATTTGAAAGTCGTCTAAAAGATTATAGTGTCAAGAAGTACAACATATCTCAAGTTTATTGTTATCCATGATAATTTTCATCCCATTATCTCTCAAGACTTGGAGATATTCATGGATTTTTTTTTAAATAGATATGCTAGCAAAACAAATCGCAAAGATGACAAGAAGATAGCAAATATTAGCTTGCAAAATCACTAGTACTAGTGAAAAGTCTTTTACGGAAATAATTTCTAAGAAAAAAAATTATATGTGAAAGACACTGTAGTATATAATTTCTGGAGCAAAAAACTTATATAATTTGAAAAAAAAAATTTAACACTTTTTTTTCTTCGTAAGTTAGATTTATGTCCCCCAATTATTTATTTTTTCAATAAATTTTTAGCATAGCAAAAAAAAAAAAAAAAGACAGAAAGACAAATTCCTGTGATTCTTCACTCATTTACACTACTGACTACTACTAGTATATGAATGAACACCAAAAATCTCCTGAGAAATTCCTGTAAGTAATAATAACAAAATCAAGGTTCTTGGTGCAATGTCACCAAGCAATAAAATCAAGTTTACAAATAAACACCTATATCTTGTAAATCACATTATTGCTAACAAAAAAAAACCTCATCCCCTAAATCAACTTTTACATAAAGTAACTATGAAATCCACCACACAAAGTAAATGTTTTTTCAAGAGTCTTAGATGGCTAAAATGATGCACTCTGTAGTTTATAATACCACCCACCAATCATTCCATACTTCATTTTGTATGCTTTAAAAGTTAGAGCTTATTGGAATTTATTCCGTTGTACAAGCATATATCTCCATTAACCATTTTACATATGCACTTTATTATAACAATGGAATGCACACTGCAGCATTTTCTCTAGTACCTTTGAAGCTGATTTAACAAAAAAGAAAGAAATCAAAGTTAGCAACTGTAAGAGATTTAGAAGATATCACATAGTTTCATGATTGTATTTGATGATAATATATAACATTAAATGATCTGTTAGAAATAGTTCTATTTTTCTATTTCAAATTATGTATGTTCCTACGTTGTCAACAGTGCCGCTCTAGGGTTCGGCATGACGTCATCTCCCTACGAGCTGCGGCCGCAAATGACGGTCATCCTGCTATCCGCTATAGCAATTTGGAATCACTCTAATTAGAAGTGACGATGAGGCATGATTTTGGTTAATTTTCCGACTTGATTTTGTCATTTTAATGGGATGTCATGTTGAATACTATGTTATTATGATTACATTTAGAACTTATTTTGATGGAAAATGATAAAGTTGATTATAATGAATAAGTGTGATTGTCCCTTTAATTTTGTATATTTTTCTATTTTTAGTATTTATGTATGTTGTTGGAATTTATGCTTACTTTGTATATTGTTTTTTAGTCTTCACAATAGCAGCCATCCCGCTATAGCATTTTTCGGGTTCGACGCTATCTGGAATTAACAACATAGGTATGTTCTCAAAAAAGGGCAGCTTGGTGCACAAGGTTTCCAGCACATAGGGTAGATGTATGCAATCTTATCCCCGCAAGTGGAGAGAATGTTTTCAAGATTTCAAGCCATGACCAGTCACAAGGCAACACCTTGCCGCTGCGCAAAGTCTCTCCAACAGAATTATAATATGTTTTATCAGGACATATAAAATTTATAAACCTTAGATGTTTGTCTTGTCTTTCACAATAACATTAATACAGCTAAGAGTGTTATTTTTTCTTCCCTCTAATGAAACTATAAATTTGACAGAATCTTAGATTATAATAATATTACAGCCTGGACGAAAAACCAATTGATAGGCGAAACCCAACTTTATTTTGCAGGAAAAAGAAAACAACTTGAGTGAACAAGCACTAATAATCACATTTTCTCAAGTTAATAGACGACAAGTCAACACTCAATGACTAAAAACCAGAGTTTCAGTGAAAGGTCTGCGAGAATTTGATTCACCAGAATATCTCGAATTAACAGGTGAATCTTCTACCAGGGGTGAGAAATTGATTTTCAGGGCCCGGAAAATAGCTCTTGATACCATCATATAAGTATAGTTCGAAGAGAAAATTGAGCGACATAGAAACTGAATTATGATTCATTGATAGAAAATGGACTATTATAGTATGGTTACACACTTACACTAACTACGATTTAACTATCTGTAATTAACTTCAAAAGTGCGGATTATATTCGAGTGACTTGGGTTTTCTTACTTAAGCATAAAACAGAAGTCCACAATTTTCCCAAATTTCATCTCGCTGGTGTGAAATGGTGAATAACAATATTTGTCGGGCAATTCCAAGGACTATTTCAAATTTCAATCATGTTCTTGCTTCCTTCTGTTAAAAAAACTAGGGCAATATTTACGAGTCTTCATATGTCAACACCACAGCACAATGGGACAAGAAGTGAAAAATAGACACCTTCTAAACCAAAGTTAAGTTGTTTGAGAAAAATATAGCAAAAAACTTCAGAGAGGAAGCTGTTCTAACAGCAACACATCTTATCATTAGATTACCCTCTTGGGATTGAAAAGCTCCACGAAAATCTTAAACCTTTTTGGGGGTGTTTTGATATTGTGGTACATTCAATGATGATTTCTTAAGATATAGTTGGATATTTTTAGTGAAGTATTGTCTTGGACTCAAGTGGTTATTGAGCTTCAATAAGAGGCAAATCGTTCAAAAGAACCCAAGTTCAAACCCTAGCTAGAAATTGGAATGATCTTTGGTCAGATTTTACTTACCTCCCACTTAAATTCCGGATTTCTAGAGCCCATTTCCCCTAGGAACCGGAAAGATAAGATAAAAAATCAATTAGGAGAAACAAATCATACTTTGTAAGTGACAATGCCAGAAAATAGCTGTCCTCACACACCATGACAGAACAGCATAACATAATGAAACACGGGGTACTGATAGGCAGTGGCATAACTTGGGAATAAGGATTCTTCCATAAAAATTTATTTCAATTTTCAATTGTTTTTCACTGATCTACTTTTTATCATTTTTCAATCCATTAATCAATGCAAGAAACAAAACATTACACTCAGACAAAATGGCAACAAATAAACATTAGCGACTGAAAGAAAGAAAGGACGTTCAGTTTTAAGGCAGATGAGATTTGTTTTTGTTACGGTTGAACCAGGAGAATCAAATAATGCTTACACAAACAATCTCACTAAATTGAGAACATTATAAGTGTATATATGCATAGACAATAGAAATTCAATGAAACAAGAATTAATGATTTTGTTAATAGACATCAGCCTCTAAACTAATTAACTAATAAATCTAAGATCAAGGCCAACCAAACTAATATTTAAGAAAATTTTGGTGCTAGTGCTTATGGTTTGCTAAAAAAGCACCTACCATAGAAACAACAGGAGGAGCATTGACTTGTAATATAAATATAAATTTTCACATTAAAGCATGCCATTTTTATGCAGGTATCCTGCAGAGATAATGTAGACAACTAGGGTCGAGAGAGACACTGGGCTTAAAGATAATTTATAGTAAAAAAATAAAAGACCATTTGGAGGAAGAAGATAGCAAATATAATGTGTTTTTCTTTTATATAGACAGCTCCAAAAAGTATTTATTGGATGACAGTATTCTAAGTTCGGAAATGAAATAATTCAAGTCTTCTCCTTTAAATGACACCAACCTCTTAATGCATTAAAACAACACATTATTGACCTCAAAATAAAACATTTATGGGTTGTCAAGAATTGCATGGTCAACAAGTGACCAGCCATAAGCAATTGTTGTTGAAGTTTCATTTATTATCGGTGATTGCAAATGCATCTTTGTATTTGGTTTCATTGTTGTTGAAAGACTTCATAACTTCTTTTTTACTTTCATCTTATCATAAATTAAGTTTGTGGCTGGTTTTCTTTCACCATCGCCAACGGTGAGGCAAAGTAATTGAACAAGAGAAGCCAACCATGACTTTCAGAATAAAATCGCATGGTTGCAAAATGAAAGCATGAGGAAAACATGTGCCTCTTCCCTCCCCTTAGTTTCCCTAGACAACTTGTTCATTAGAAGCAAACATCCTTCTAAAATTTGTTTTAGCTTTATGAAGCATTTTTAATGATGGAAAAGATGAAGCAAATCTAGTACCTTGGATTTGTTGAGATATTTCACAAATAATAGGAATTTTGTGAGAAGAATATCTATAGATGAACCAACAAGGTTTACCTCGCCTTTTAATCATGGTAATTGTTGAAAATATATTTATATTTATTACATATCATGTAAATAGGGATAATATCTCCCATATTTATTTTTGTATTTATTGCCTTGAGCCTATATAAAACAGACTCCGTTGTGTAGTTCAGACACACGGTTTCACCATATGTCTCTCTCATTTTCTCTTATTCAACATGGTATCTAGAGCCTATTAAGAGAGACAACCCTATACCGTGATTACCCCGGGACCCACTGTCCTTCGGTGAGATTTTTTTTTCGGTAAACCGTGTCTCAATTCCGGTTTACCCTTCTTTGTCGCTTTTTCGTTCATTTTTTTCTCCACTGTTCACTGTTCATCGCGCGACACTGTTCATCGCGCGGTACTGTTCATCGCGCGGTACTGTTCATCGAGAAAAAAAAAAAAAAAAAAAAAAAGCGACAAAGAAGGGTAAACCGGAATTGAGACACGGTTTACCGAAAAAAAAA
>NC_021164.2:26717343-26762912 GCF_000331145.2 Cicer arietinum
CTTATTGATTATGGCTACTTATGAAGATTTTCTTTGGTGGTTAGAGTATTGTCAAAACTCGAGTTCCGTTGTTTCAACTGCACAAAGTGGTAAGTCACTTGTTTGCATCTCACTTTCTCATAGCCCATGGATTCTCGATTCTGGTGCATCTGATCACATTACTGGTAATAAGACTCTTTTCTCCCCTCTCAACATCTGGTTATTTACCTAGGATAGTCTCAGCCAATGGTTCCCAAACACAGTCTCAAGGGATTGGCACTGTCCAAATCCTCCCTACTCTGTTAGTTAAATCTGTCCTTTATGTGCCTGGATGCCCATTTAATTTAATTTCTATCAGTCGATTGACTCGTTCTCATGACTGTGTTGTCACATTTACTAATTGCAATGTTACTTTGCAAGACCGAATATCAGGACGACAAATTGGTGTCGGATGTGAGTCTAATGGTCTTTATTATCTCTCAAACCCATCAACAGCGTGCCCTACCACATATTCTCCTCTTACTATACATGCTCAGTTAGGTCATCCGAGTCTTCCCAAACTTCAACAATTAGTACCTAATCTAACCAAAATATCTAGCTTAAATTGTGAGTCGTGTCAATTAGGGAAACACACTCGTAGTCATTTCACTGATCGAGCTAATAAACGAGCTTCCTCCCCATTTGCTTTAGTTCACTCAGATGTTTGGGGTCCCTCTCGTACTATTTCCACACTTGAGTCTAGATATTTTGTTACCTTTATCGATGATTTTTCCCGTTGTACGTGGTTATTTTTAATGAAAAATAGGTCTGAATTATTTTCTATTTTTGAACAATTTTATAAGGAAATTAAAACTCAATTTGGTGTATCCATTCGCACTTTGCGCAGTGATAATGCCCGTGAATATTTGTCCCATCAATTTCAAAATTTTATGACCTCTAACGGCATTCTTCATCAAACATCTTGTGCTCATACACCTCAACAAAATGGGGTAGCCGAACGCAAAAATCGGCACCTTATTGAAACCACTCGTACTCTCCTTCTTCATGGTAATGTACCATCTCGCTTTTGGGGCGATGCTGTTCTAACGGCGTGCTATCTTATAAATCGCATGCCTTCGTCTGCTCTTGATAACAAAGTCCCTCACTCGATCCTCTTTCCTGGTACCCCTCTTCACTCACTTCCTCCTCGGGTCTTCGGATCTACATGTTTTGTCCACAATCTCACTCCTGGTCTTGACAAACTTTCAGCTCGATCATTAAAATGTGTCTTTCTGGGTTATCATCGGTCCCAAAAAGGTTATCGTTGTTATTCTCCTACTCTTCGACGATATCTCATATCGGTTGATGTCACATTTTTTGAGTCTGTTACATACTATGAGTCGCTTCCTGATCCTTTGTCTGCAACTATTCCTCTGGACCTACCAAAGTCTATTTCACCTTCTCTTTTACCATTAGAGCCTATTACGTATGCCCCACCTGAGACACCTCCTGTGGCCCCTCCCACTGTCCCACTTGAGACTCCTCTTGTTGATCCTCCAACTGTACAACCTCTTCAGACATATCGTCGTCGTCAACCACCATCGGTTGTACATGTCCCTACACCTGTTCTTGATACCGAGGTCACTCCAGACGCTCCTTCACCGCCACCTCCTTCTTTATCGGATCCGACCCTTGATATTCCTATTGCTATTCGTAAAGGTATACGTCCTACTCGTAACCCATCCCCTCATTACATTGGCTTGAGTTACCATCGTCTTTCTCCTTTGCATTATACTTGTTTGTCTTCCCTGTCTTCTGTTTCTATTCCTAAATCTCCAGGTGAAGCTTTATCTCACCCAGAGTGGAGACAAGCAATGATTGACGAGATGTGTGCACTTCAGAGTAGTGGTACATGGGAATTGGTTCCTTTACCGTCGGGAAAGTCTTTAGTAGGATGTCGTTGGCTTTATACGGTGAAAGTTGGTCCTGATGGTAAGATTGATCGTTTTAAAGCTCGTTTGGTAGCAAAAGGGTACACTCAAGTTTTTGGCCTCGATTACAGTGATACTTTCTCCCCTGTGGCTAAGATGGCCTCTGTTAGACTACTCCTCTCTATTGCAGCCATCAGACATTGGTCTCTACATCAACTTGACATTAAAAATGCTTTTTTGCATGGTGACCTTGAAGAAGAAGTGTATATGGAGCAACCACCTGGGTTTGTTGCTCAGGGGGAGTCCTCTACCATGGTTTGTCGACTTCAGAGGTCTCTCTATGGTCTTAAACAGTCTCCTCGAGCTTGGTTTGGTAGATTTAGCACAGTAGTGCAACAATTTGGCATGATTCGAAGTGAAGCTGATCATTCTCTTTTTTATCGTCACTCAACCCAAGGGTGCATTTACTTGATTGTCTATGTAGATGATATTGTCATAACTGGTAGTGATCAACAGGGCATACTCCAATTGAAACAACATTTATCTCATCAGTTTCAAACTAAAGATCTTGGCAAGCTCCGCTACTTCTTGGGTATTGAGGTAGCCCAATCTAAGGACGGCTTAGTAATTTCACAAAGAAAATATGCTATGGATATTCTTGAAGAGACAGGTTTGTTGAATGCCAAACCGGTTGACACTCCTATGGATCCAAACGTCAAACTTCTACCTAATCATGGGGAGCCATTTTTAGATTCAGGGAGATACAGAAGATTGGTTGGTAAATTAAACTACCTCACAGTCACCCGTCCAGACATTTCTTTTGCAGTCAGTGTGGTAAGTCAATTCTTAAATTCTCCTTGTCAAGAACACTGGGATGCTGTGATACGAATCTTGAAATACATTAAAGGTGCTCCAGGAAAAGGTCTAATTTATGAAAACAGAGGACATACTCAGATAGTTGGTTATTCAGATGCCGATTGGGCAGGCTCACCCATTGATAGACGATCCACTTCTGGGTATTGTGTACTTGTTGGAGGAAACTTAATATCTTGGAAGAGTAAGAAACAAAGTGTAGTTGCAAGATCTAGCGCTGAAGCTGAATACAGGGCTATGGCATTAGTGACTTGTGAGCTCATTTGGTTGAAACAGTTACTCAAAGAGCTTCAATTTAAAGAGGCAACACAAATGACATTAATATGTGATAATCAAGCAGCATTGCACATTGCCTCTAATCCAGTTTTTCATGAGAGGACCAAGCATATTGAGATAGATTGTCACTTTGTAAGGGAGAAGATCGAATCAGGCGACATCACCACTAGTTTTGTTAATTCCAATAATCAATTGGCAGATGTATTCACTAAGTCTCTGAGAGGTCCTCGAATCAGTTATATATGTAACAAGCTTGGTGCATATGATTTATATGCTCCAGCTTGAGGGGGAGTGTTGAAAATATATTTATATTTATTACATATCATGTAAATAGGGATAATATCTCCCATATTTATTTTTGTATTTATTGCCTTGAGCCTATATAAAACAGACTCCGTTGTGTAGTTCAGACACACGGTTTCACCATATGTCTCTCTCATTTTCTCTTATTCAACAGTAATTATCAAGAGGAGTTTTCTAATTCCATTTTTTCCTCCTCCATTAGTAACAAACATAGAAGCTTCCATTAACTAAGATAAACATTTTCTTCTCCAAAAGAAAATCAAGCAACTCAAAGTGTTTCACAAAATAAGAGTGGAGTCATCAATGAAATTCACAAACATTGTCCCAGAAGAGGAGCTCACAAAAAAGTTAATTATGCAAAAATTTCTACTAGCCATGTTTATGCCATTATGGGATAGTCATGCTTACCCCATTATTGCTTATGAATATGATCTTGCTCCTCATATTGTCAGTATATTTCAACTCCTTGTTTAGACGAATGAAACTCTAACATCAAGCTAAATAGAAACCGCAAATGTGGTTTGAATGCACCTATTTTTGAGCAACATTTGACTAACCCTAGCTTTTGCTTCTTTATCACATGCCTCACATATGCTTGCTTGGCTGGTCTCAAATTCTATTTCTTTCTCGTACCATTTGTGGCTTCTGTTTTCTACAATATAGATCTTTTGGCCGCTAGAGTTGTTGAATCGTCAAACTCGTCTTCAGTTTCATCGTATCCATGGCTTCCAATCTATATATCTTTATATTTAGCAACATTATTTGTATTGTCAGATTAAGAACTAGATCTCAAAAGGAAGACAATATTGATATTTGCTAAAATTAAAGAGATCTTGGATGCCTTGGATATGATGATAGTGAAGACGAGTTTGAAAATTCCACACTGCCTAGCAATGATACAAAACCTTAAAAGATGGCCAATGGATCTAATTTGTTAGACAGCCAAAATCTTAGCTGCAATTGGTAAGAGAGAGAGTTTGAGACAAGTCAACAACATATGGGTGTCAAACGATAAAGAAGAAAGAGCTAGATCCAATTAATATATTGCTCGTGTATTGTGCCAAGCCAAAATATCATTCCATCTTGTAAAGTTGAAGAGCTTTAGAGACATGGTTTCATCATTGGTGCCTACGGATCACATTGTCAGTTCCTAGTTTGTTTTTTGTCAGTTCCTAGTCATCATGATTTAGAGTTCATCTCCTAAACAACAAGTTGGAATACACAATCTGATAAAAGGCCATAAGGAGAATTGGAATAAGCATGATTTTTTGGTTACCTATATCAAAGTAACATAATTTGTTACAAGCCCAAGGAAACGTGAATTGGCTTGCGATTACCAGTTCGCGGTACTTTTGTGAATTTGTTTGCAAAAATTCATGCATAATTAGCATGAAACAATGTACAAGAAAGGCAACTGCCTCACTTTAATTGAAACTAATATTAACCTTTAGTATTAAACTATTGCACTAGGCATTGGATAATGATATTCACTTTATGATAGTGGATTACCACGTGGCCACAAGTGCTTTATATCTTGATGCATACACTGGCATGCAATACTACACTTATAATAGCTAACTTACCTATATATGTATACAAAACATCCGTTATGGGACTAGTGTTGGTTCTCTCCACACGACACACATTTCTGACTTTGTCCTTTTCCTTCTTAGTCAATATGGTATTTGGAAAAAGAGACTATATGCGGCATTTTCATCTGATAGTCAAGATTCAACCAGTGATGAGGAAGGCTCTCAAAGTCTACCTCTACCCCTTGTAAAAAAATTCAGCAGCTTGTACACGTTCAACCAATGAGCACAATGAGGGCATTTTTGAAGACTTATTTATCTGATCAACATATATGTATGAACCAATAGAGTATCTAATCATTAAAATTGGACCATAAATATTTTGGAGTATCTTTTTGATGAAATAAACCCTTTTTGACTGAGACACATGACTGATAATAGCTGAAGAAAAAGAGTTACATAAACCATTACCATTAGATGAGGGCATACTTGACGCAGTACCAAGACCTCTATTTCCACATTGTGTGCAACACGCAATTGTTGAGATAGAGGTATGGAAGACAACGTAGGAAGATGCAAGGCGCAGCCCTTCACTAAATTTCCAATTTATTTGTCCTGAATTGGGCCTAAGGAATTTAGACCTAGAATAAGGATCTCCCAGACCCTTCTTTCATCAACCCAGAGGCTATAATCAAATTGGGCCAGGCCCATTAGGTCTAGAATTTTACCACACTTATCAAATACCAACTTGGTCCGTCTCCCATCCCCTTCAACAAAGTACAAGCTTCAAAGGTGAAGGCCAATGGTGACTCATTCCCCTGTAATCTAATGGTTGTTCCATGTACATCAGCATCTAACGAGCCTCATTGTCGTCGTTTGTCACTATTCAGTATCGCATGTGGCCGTTTGTTGTGTGGTTCCCATGGAATTCGTTATTCATCAATGGTAAATGTGTTGTCAGACTTGGAGTAGTTTGGATAACTTTGGCCGCCACAAGCAGATAAGCATCTGCAGGTTCCGCCAGAGGTGGTGGCTCGACCATACTCACCCCCTCTTTAACCAATTCCCACGATGTCTTTTCTTCATCACTCTCCTTTGTTACCATCTCCATCTTCTTCGCTGTTGCACCAACTATTATTTTGGACCAAGGTACTAATAGTTGTACGTTGCTTCCTAGTCGTCAGCAGTTCTCTCTATCTTTTTTACCACAGGTTCATCTCTTATTCCTATTGCTTTCCACAACTCTGTTTTTGCTTCTGGACTTTCCAGCAACAACTCCTCCATGTTTCATCTGTGCACCAAACCTTCTAATCATAGCCCTGGAAAATAACTTCCAGTCAGCATTGAGGTCTTCTTGACATCGAAAATTGAACCAATACATGGCCTCTCCCTCCATTCTTGTGAATGCCCATTGCAGCATATCATTTGGGTGAGTTTCGTTCTCCTCAAAGAACCTCTCAGCTCTTACAATCCACCCAATGGGATCTGTCCCCATAAAATCTGGAAGCTCTACCTTCTTGGCCCAAACGTCCTCCATTTCTCCTAAAGCGGCCTCTCCCTCGAGTATCTAGTAGGTTGGACCAATTGATAGAAACCCAAAAATTAAGTGAAACTACAAGATGTATTATTGATGAGAAACAAGATGTATTACAGAAGTGAAAATCCCTGTAACCCGAGAGCACAACTCCTCAGAGAAGAAATAATTCTCTCTGCCCAAACCTCTTAGGTCCTAACTGAAAATATTATGAACGATGTCCCTTCTCTCTCTTCCATCTTATAACAGAATGGGTTATACAATTTGCTCACCCCTCATTCTCTTGCCACGTCACATTATTTCCCACCTCTTTCCTATATTTGTATAACATCACTTGCTAACTCTCCACATAATGGGCTTGTGCAACCAATTAAGTAATTGTCTATTTGGGCTCACATTTTCATCTGGGGTCCTCCCAAGTTGTCACTTTTAAAAGTGGCATGGTAACTTTGGGTGAGCAAAATCACAGAAAAACCCTTGCACCTAGTGTGAAACTAAAAATACAACTATTTATTTTAAGTTTTAATGTTTAAATTTTAAGGCATACTTTTTTAGTTTTGCAGCTCAGTGGTGGTGAATGCATGGCAACAAAGCTCCAAAATTGCAAAACCTAGCTATCAAGATTTTTAGCATGGAATCTAGTACAACAGAATGTGAACGCAGTTGGAACGTATGGGCAAGTAGCGGTCATAACACTTAATATCTTTTTGTTTTAGTTTAATGGTCAAACATATTATAATGTTATAGGATTAGAATTTTACTTATATATAATATAATTATATTTATATTGCAATTCTTTCAGAAAAAAAAAATTTGACCATAAGAAGTTGCATGATTTAGTTTACGTCAATTACAAATTAAAAAGTAATACTATAGATGAAATTGACCCAACTTCACTCAATCACATGATGTGTTCAATGAATGGTTACTAGGAGAAATATATGATAATAATGATGTTAGAAATGAGTTGGTTTTTGGTTATGACAGCTAAATTATGCAATTCTTTATGAAGCTTCGAGGGATGGAAACCCTAGAACATATACTAAGTAAAAGATGGGGAAAAGAAAGTTGCCATAGACTGGTGTTACAATTGCCAAAACTTATCTGAAACATCATGCAACAACTTCAACCTCAAAAGGGATGGTTAAGGTGGTTGAACATGAAGATGAATTGTTGTGGAATCTGAATGAAAACAGGAAAGAGGGAAATGATCCACTTGACAACGAAAATGAAGATTTACTGTGTTTGCATTGCTTTTTACTAACTTTTTGTTATTTTGATGTCTTGAACTTCATGAAAATGAGATTGTCAGTAGTTTATGACATTATGATTATGAGACAAATGATATTTCTATCAATTTAAGCATATGGTTATTGATATATGTTGCTAGTTTTTTCGTTTTTTACTTATTTCTACAACTGTTTTAATGTATTTACATACTATGTTGTATTTGATTGTCCGCCATAGGCCACTCTGCCATCTGCCGCTTACAACAATAGTTTGCCAATAAGTATTTTACGAGTGATTTATGGAATTCGTGAAAGGAAAAAGAAAAGGAACTATTTTATTCTTGTTAGATTAGACGCCACAAATACGAGAAGATTTTAACAAACTGCTACACAAACAACTATAACCAGACACAAGACAGTCAAGTTTCAAGACCCACTTCTCAAAGCCAGGCACCATAACCAAGCAAATGATACAAAAGGATCATTATTATATACTCCATATACAAAAGCTATCCTCAATTAAGTAAAAGAAAACAGAAGTTAGAAACTTACATCCGAAAATGTGAACATCAACCATCAACTTAAATGCATGTTAGCAAGAAAATCCGACAGCCTGATAGCATCATTTATGAAGTTAGTGAAATTGGAAGGATCAAAGAGCACAAGGCCAAACATAAGAACCGTGAAATGGTAGGGAGAAACCTGATGTCTTTGGCAATTATGGTGTCACCATCTGCAGCCCCAAGATGTCGCAAAGCTACCTCCTCAAGACGGCCGTCTCGATATGCATGCTGCATTTAAGGATAACAGAAACTAATTAGGGTCTAGTTATTCTGTAAGCACTAATTTCATACACAGTTTAAAGCCTCACGGTATCCAAACATTATAATTTAATGCTAGGTAGGAGAATAGAAATTGTATGCCTGCAAACCTAAATATACTTGGTTACCAGAAATAAGTTGCAGTCATTAACTTCAAGACTGTAAAAAAAATTTAAGTCATGAAGAAAACTGAAGTGCACTCACATTAAACTGAACCTAGTACACATTGGTTTCTATGGCCTTGTTTGGATAAACAATTTAACAAAGCATTTATCATATAAATGCTTATATAAGCTATTCTATAACAACTTTTGTAGCTCTCCATAAGCTATCCTGGAGAGCTAATGGAAATAAAGTAATAAACTGAAAACAACTTTTGTACATGTCATAATTAGTTTCAATAAGCTCTTCCAAACAGTCTCATAAATGCTTATACCAAAAGATAAGCTCAAATAAGTCAATCCAAACAAACCCTATATAAAAGATGATTTACTAATGTCGTAAAGCATCAAGGCTTAGAAAAAGGAAATCTAACAGGTGCCGAGATATATAAGATAACTAATGCCTTGGCAGGAAAAGTAAAATGGTCCAAACAGGGAGGAGTTGGAGGAGGAAAAGCAAAAAATAGAACTAATATTCAAATATTTACCTTGTAGAAGCAGCTAGTTCCAAAAGGGCAGTTTCCATCCCCAAAGTCAAAATGCTTGCAGTCAATTGACCTAAAATGGTATTCAAACAATACAAAAATAAAAATATCAGAAAAGGCTTGACACATTAACTCTGAACTATTATTTTGCCTATCAGGAAATACAGGATATGTGCATATGTTTAACCATAAGCCATCCAAGGTTTCCATATAACTAGTTGTGTAGCACATACACTCCAGATTGAAGGCATGACTGATTATACATTCAACTTCTTACATTTTTCAAATAATTATTTGTGTTAACGTGTCAGTGTTGTGTCCTAGTCCGTGTTTTTGTCAATGCTTCATACATGATTAAATTGTGGATCAATTAGATAGAAAAGGCAAAACAAAATACATAAATAGATGTTGTGAGTGATGAAGAAATTACTTGAGCTTTGCCTTGTAGGTATCGATGATTTCCAGTTTCTCATCACTTGTAGCATACCAAATAACACTTGGAACGACAAAGTAAGATAGCTTGCGACATATAGGACATGCCCGCAATGTGCTATTAACATCCATCCCTAATGTCGGGTTACTACTACGCCAATTTCTAATACACGATATGCAGAATGGATGATCGCATTCAGATAGCAGCCCAAACTTACGTTCAGCTGCTGTAGGCTTTGAAAGAACGCGCTCCAGGCAAACACTGCATTCGATTTCTTGACTTCTTTTCAATGCCTCAAGATGCTTTTGCTTATTTTCGCAACTCATCATATGTTCTTCTCTTTCTTCAGGCCGGAAAGGATGCAAGCAATGTCTTCCACACGAGGGGCATAAATCTCCATGTACATGAGGACATTGTTCACCTCGTGGACAGTTTCCAGCAGCAGCAAAGGAACAAATTGGAAGCTCAGAAGGCGAAGTAATTATCGATTGAACAACATCATCTTCCCTTAAGAAATCGTGATGAACAGATTCTTGATTCCAGGCTGGTATACTGGGAAGAACATAAGGAGTGTTGGAAAGAGAAAACTCGGCAGCTGTAGTAACATCGTTTGATGTAATTCTGGTATTACCAAGTACAACAGATTCTGAAACAAGGGGCTGGTTTTCGATTATTGAAGAAGATGGAGTAGAGGGCTGCGCTCGAGAAGCTTTGACATGATCATACCTGCAGCGACTACCATAAGCACAAACTCCTTTCTGATAAAAGGTGCATATCTGCAACAACAATACAACAAACACAAACGGTCAGCGAAACCTAACTCGATAACCATAAATTGGTAAGATGTTTAGGATAGAAGAGGCTGTATCACCAACATTGTTTGGAGGGGCTTTCCAGTCATGAGAAAATTCACAATGCTCCCCTTTCAGACAAGCGCCATGAGCAAAGAACTTACAAAGAACCCTAAAGGATTCAGAAGACGAGAAAATACACAAATTAGAACAGTTTTCAAGTTGCATAGGAACACAAAGAAAATTAACACCAAAGGCAAAGGGGCACACAACACGTGTCCTCAGTATCAAAAATCAAAGACACCGTTGAAAACATTATAACAATGTTTCAACAAATCGAAACACAAGCTTGATTCAAATGAATCCATAGTTAAAACACATCAACTACCATTAACAACAATCATCATGAAAAGATAGCAACATCAAATTTGCAATCTTTAGCTTATAAAATTCAAAATTGGTACAACACCAAAGATTGGTATCCACATTTATTCCCTGCCATGACCTTAAAAAAGGTCTCTAAAATAAAAAGGGCGGCAACCCAATGCACGAGCATCCCACCAAGTGAGATCCCTAGAAGGTATATGAAGCCTTACGGCGCCCAAATACCGAGATGCTGTTTCCAGGATTTGAATAGACCTCAAGATCACAAAAGCAAAGCAAAAAAAATCTCTAGGATAATAATCTAAAAATTATAACCTGAGCTTGATTGAGTTCCCAGTTCAATATGCTATCTAATCATCCAAATAACGATTTTCCAAATAATCCAATTAACGATTATCCAAAGAGGGGAAAAAACACAATTTTGTAACTTTCAATTCCTAATTTCTAAACTCTAATCAAAGAAAATAAATAAAAACAAAATTCCTCAGGAGTCAGGACATAACAACAATACAAATATTCATGAAATTCAAGAAATAACAACAATCAGAAACCCCCAATATAAAAATCACGAATCTCCTAAAACACAAATCAAAAGAAAAAAAAAATCAATTAGCCATAGAAAAAAACTATGATAATCAATCTCACCTCTTTGACATGGCAAAACCGAAACAACAATCCTTAAACTAATCGAGAGGCGTGAGGATTCAAAACCCTAAACCTCAAAGTGATTATTGATTATGGAAAAAAAATAGGTTAACAAATAAAAGGGGGGGAAAAAATAAAAATTGAGGGAGCAAAACACGTGGGGTTTTGCAGCCACTCAAAATAAGAAAAGATTTGAGAGCACCGAGAAATGGTGTTTGTGGGGTTGTGAAGATAGGATTTTTATTTAGGATTTTTATTTAAGAATAGAAAATGTGAGAAAAGATTGGAAACTTAGAAATTGAATGGAAAATAAAGAAACGTCACTTGTATTGAGAGAAAAAACATAACACACAAGTTGCACACAAGGTTTGATTCAGCTGTGTTCACAGCCTACCAAAATCTATGCCGGATCCTCTGTTTATTTGTCGTAAAGCACGTGCGTTTGCTTTTGTTTTCGTCACTCACGTGTCTTTTTTTATTCAGATAGTCTTTTTAAAGAAATTTTGTTATGATTTTTCGTAAAAAAATAAATTTATAAGTAATCTAAATATCATTTTTAATTAGTAATTGTTTTAAGTAGTTTCTCGAAAAGCTCATTTTTTATAACCGATGATATTTAGAAAAAAGTGATTTTTTTACGTCAACAAATAAAAAAAAATGCAAAAATTTATAAATTATTGAATATCAAAATCTCATATTTTTAATACATAATAAACGAACTTTAAATATATCAAAAATATTCATTTTATTTCTTAAATATATGTTGCAAGTGTTATTAAAATTTCTTATTATATAAAAAATACAATAAAATTCTCAAGTGTCTTTAATTAGTAATTTTATAAAGAAAAGTGTTGATATTTTTTTTCTAGTTGAATTGGATCTTACGAATGAAAAATGTTGATTGTTATTGAGAGATTTTTGTAAAATATAAAATAATAATATATGACAATATGTGTATAAATCATAACTATCAACTCTCATGTATGGTCACGCAATTGTTAATTGGTTAAAACTTTTATTTTTGTGTATTTTTCGTTTTCTTGTACAAATTCTTCGTACCAAATAACATCTCTCTTTTATCAATCAAATTGATTAACATAAAAATACATTTAATACCAAATTAACTAATAATAAATTCAATCAATACCAAATTGAATAATAAAAAAACACATTTGATGATTTTTCTTTAACATTTTTATAAATTCAAGGATCATAGTGATAGTGTCAAACAAAATTAAGAATCAAAATGATTATTTAAGCTATTTTTTCTTCTTTTTCTTTTTACTAAAAAACAACAATATTCATTGATTCAAATTAGTAAAATATATTAATACAATACAAATTCAAAATCGCTAAAACCAAAAAGAAAGAATTTTGGAACAAACTCACAGCATCCAAGTTTATAGCACAAAAAAACAACGCGTCTACAAATATGACCAAATTTGAGTGTAAGGAATATATATGCCTCCAGATATATAACGTTGATGACGCTAAAGTCATTGATTGAAATATGTAATGGGTCAAAGTTACTTTGACAATCTAAATCAAATGAACATTGCACCAAGACGTGTGGAACAAGAAACACAAGAAATGGAGGGGTAAGGGGGTTGAATGGTGTTTAATTTTAAAAAACGTTTTAGCAATATTAAAATCAAGTGATGAAAATAGAGTAGATAAAACATAAACACAAAATAACACAATCAATTTATCCTAGTTCACCATCAGTCTCTTCAAACTGAAGGATTTAATTCATTAATTCACCATCTGAATCACAATTGCACTGAACATCTGTTAGTCAAACTGATTGTATTCAACTCTTCTCAACTTTCTAGCATAGTGCAGTCAAGCTGTTCAAGAATCTAGCCACTATTGGACTAGGTTACAAATAGATTGTGTTTTAGAGTTTTCTAAATAACTCTCACAAAAGTGTGTTTTCAAAGTTGTACTCTAAAAAAAATATTCCTCAGCACTTAAGCAGAATAAAAGGATTAAGAGCAAAAGTGTAAGGATGGTTGTATCATACTTAGTGTAGTATTATTGTTGGGCTTTTTTAATGAGGGTTGCATGTCTTTTTATAGAGAGCATTAGGGTTTCTGGTCGTTGTCTAGATTGCAAGAAATCAACATGAATCATGATCTTTTGTATCAAATCTTTAGAGCTTGTCCATTAAAGTTTGTCCAGATATAGTCCTTGTAATTGATTCTCCGTATCTTGATATGGAAATAGAAAGAATAGAGGATATCATGATTAGAGTATATCCCATAGTCTTTCAAACCAATAACGAATTCACGGTGTTGAGCAAATGTTACACAAATTTGTCTTCTTTAGAGCATTGACTTTTTCAGAGTGATTACTTCCATCAAAGCATTGACTACTTGGAGTATTGACTTTTTATTAGAGAGTTGACTTTTAAACAGGGTCAAATGATCATATGTTTGACGTGATTATCAAAGGCAGATAGATCAGATGCTTGTTGTAGTCATTAGAGCCAGATTAATTAGAGCATTGCTTGTATTACCAAAATCACCAGAGACACATTTTAGAGCGTGTTCACCAGACATAGAATACGAAAATCAATGTGGAGTCTTGGTGTTCCTTTAACTTAGTCTAATCATCATAGGATGTAGTGTAAAGTCATTCAAAATAAACTTCAGTTGGGAACTACACACTTAATTAGAACATTAATGCTCTAAATTGTTCCCATAAAATAATTTTGTTATCATCAAAATAAGTAACGGTCATAGTTCTGCAAACTAACTTGGTTCTAACAATTTCCCCCTTTTTTATGATCACATACATCTATTTTGAGATTTTTTTTTAATTTAACAGAAGTAACATAGAATATTATAGCAAGGCTCCCCCTTAATATATGCAAGTTTAAATGTAAGAGTGATGAGAGATATTCTGACAAGATAATTGATATGCATTAGTAATTGCAATTAAGAAAGAACTTGAAATTTTCATTAAATTTTTTCAAGATATTCTTCCCCTTTTGTCATCATACAAAAAGAGTAGAGTAGCTAACAAGAAGAAAAGCAAAAACGTACAATAAAGGAAAAGAAATACACATAGATAAACCAAAAAATACAGAGAACTACAAATTTGGGTTGGTCAACCTAGTTAAGATTAAACTGAGGATAATCTAAATGTTTTCTTTATTCTTGGTTGAGCTTTCAGTCGATCAAAGTCTTCCTTATTGAAGAACTAGGAAGGATCAAACATGGGGCCATAGGGTGTGACAAATGTACTTCTAGAGGCAGATTCTACAAAACTTGAAGCAGCAACATTAAGAACATCCAAGGAGGGTATCTTAATCTATGGAATGAGTATAGGGAACTACAATGGTGCTAACGGAGCAACCACTAGGAATTTCAGATGAACATCACTAGAGGGAGATGAGTCTTCCCTTGATGAGCCTTCTAACGTGGCTAATAGTAGCTTTTTGGACTGATTGCTCTTGACTTTCTGAAGTTGTAAGATCCATAGATAGAGGATCTCAGTTGTTTGTCTGAAAGCGGCAAAGCTCTTGGAGGACAACAACATTCCATGATTCATATTGTCCCTTATCTATTTGGTGACAAGCGAAAGGACCTTGTTCCACTTGGTTGAAATGTCATTAGGGTCCAAACTTTGAGCATTCCTATTGCGTGTTGAATTAATTTTAGCAATAAGAGAGGTAATGAATGAATTGATGTTTGGAAAGATATAGTGAATGAAATGGGTGAGAGGAATGAGGTCTAAAAGGATGGTGGAAGTAGTAGGTTCAAAGGGAAAAAGAGGGGGAGAGAGGAACAAATGAGTCTTCTGAAGAGGTATAAGAAGGTAGGTGTGAGAAGGTAGGTATAAGTAGCACCTTCTCAACTTCTTTGTGAGGGGGGTTCATAAGTCTTGGTGAGGTAGGGTGAGATGTAGGGGTGGAGAAGGTAGGCGTTTACGGAATGGTAGAGTTTGTAGGTGTTTATAGAGGGTTAGTGTTAGTAGCTAATAGAGTTTGGTTTGGAGTGTTGGTCTTGAGAGGGAGATGACATGTTTTATATCTAAGGGATGCAAAATGTTCTTCTATGATAGCCTCAAATATTTCATTCAAGGTGTCAGTGTTAGAGTCAATAAAAGTATTAGGTGCAGGGTTAGAGGAAGGGCCAACTAAGTTCGTATATTGGGTAGATGGTATGAGAGGTTCTTTTCAAATTGTTCATTACTACTCATATTACCAAAGATAGCAGAAGGAGTAGTTTGCTCAAAGTTTGGTGTTATCTTTTGTTTCTTCCTCATAATGAGGTTTGTTGCACCCTTATTTGCACTGTTTCTTCTTCCTGCTCTATACTCAGTGTCTTGACAATCCTTTTTCTCTTCTTCTTGAAACCTTGATCAAGACATCAAATTCTCACCAAGGAACATATAGCTTCCACTGGTGCTTTTCCTTTCTTACTTGTCTCCAACATAGCCAACATAAAAAAATCTAGCTCGCACGTGCACAAAAAAAAAAAACAATATATTAGGTCTATAGATAGTTAAGTAGAGGAGAGAACCAATCGTTCCCATGTATACCTTATGGTCTACCTTTTTACCTGACTCATCCTTACCAAGAGAACAAGTTTGATGCATAGATGTAACTTACATTCATCCATTTTAAATTGCTTAAGTTGTTTTCTTGTGTATTTGGTCTAATGAATGAGTAGACCATCTAGGTATTGATGAATTTGGATTCCAAGAAAGAATTTTGATTCTTCTATCATGCTCATTTCAAATTTATTTTGCATTAACTTAGAAAACTCTTGGTAGAGCTTGTTGTTAGTAGAAACAAAAATGATATCATTAACATAGATTTGAACAGTGAGAAGGTTATTCTTTGATGATTTGCTAAATAAAGTAGTGACAATCTGGCCTCTTTCAAAATTATTTTTTAATAAGAAGTTGCTTAGTCTATCACACCAAGCTCTAGGAGCCTATTTCAGACTATACAAAGATTTCTTTAATTTGAAAACATAATTTGGAAATTCATTATCTTCAAAGCCAAAAGGTTATTTGACATACACTTCTTCATTATGTAACCATTTAAGAAAGCACTTTTCACATTCATTTGATACAAAATGATTTTATTAAATACTAAAAATGAAAGTAAAAGTCTAATAGCCTCTAACCTTGCCACATGGGAGAAATTTTCAGTGTGATCAATATCTTCCTGCTAATTGTATGATTTTGTTTGTTTCCCTTTCTGACATGCCTCACAAATAACATTTGATTTGTATTTAAGATTTGGAAAGCCTATCACTAAATCAAGTCTTTTCAATTTTGAGATTAATCTCAAATTGGCATGTTCTAATCTTTTGTGCCAAATAAGTTGTTCTTCATTCACATAAATAAGACATTTTGTTTCTTGTTTATCCAAATCAATAAGTTTATTTTGGAAATATTTTTTTCCTTTGGCTAGTTAATAGCATATATCCATCTATTTGACTTATTACCTTATATGACTTTTGATTGAAGACAACATCATAACCATTGTCACTTAATTGATTTATGCTTAGTAGGTTATAGATTATTCCTTTTATAAGTAAAACATTTTTAATAGGGAAGGGAACCATTACCTACTGTGTCGTGCCCAATGATCTACTCTACTGATCACCAATGAATCCTCTGTTCTTGAGGGTTAGATCTTGTAACATAGGCTTTTCTCTTTGAAGGTGCAAACACGAGAAAGGGGGTTGAGTTGTGTTTGACAAAGTTGATAACTTTTTGATAATTTATTAAAAAAATCTAGTTCGATTTTGGTGACCTACTTGGAGTATAAGCAATTAGATTCAGAGGCAACAAACAATGAAGGCATAAATAATTTGACACATACATTTACCTTGGTTCACCACTAGCTTGGCTTCATCCAGCCACCTAATTCATAAAGCTTTAATCCACTTATTCAAATACCTTGAATTCCAAAGCACCTGACCCTCCAAGTCAATCTTCCTAAACAGCCTAAAAACCCTAGACTTTTAAGGAACTACAAGCCAAGTCTTCTCCTAACAACCCCAAATTGAAGAATGAACTAAACGACTATCGAATTTGATGCAAAAGATTTGAGCTTTAAGTGTTTGCTTATAAAAAAAGTTGATAATAATAATAATAATAATAATAATAATAATAATAATAATAATAATAATAATTCGCACACTCTAATAAAAACACTTAGAAAATATTTCTAACTTCAACAAGTGTTTCTTTATTTGAACTCTAAGATGAATTTGAAATTTTGAGCTTATGAGTTCTTCAACTCTTTTCTGATTTCCGATAATCTTATTCTTCAGTCTTGAGTAATTATATATAGTTATAATTAGGGCTTCTATTTTGTTCTTTTTTAATTCTAAATTGTATCTTCATTCCTAACTTGGTCAACAATGATCTTATTCAAAAATAATTCTAAACAAGATTCTTTTTTATACTAAGTTCTTTAGCCACTTTTTATTTTTGAATCCAATATGAGCAGCTCTTCTAAATTGATAATGTTCATATTTTGTTTAGATTGAGTTTTTAAATTCTTCAGATTGATTATGTTCGTAATTTCTTCAGATTGAGTTTGTAAATTTTTTAGATTGATTCTGTTCATATTTGGTTGTAGATAAATCTTGATCAAATCTTGAGGATATCTTCTTTACAACTTGGTCAAATATTTTCTTCAATTATAAATGTAAATCAAATCTTATTTTAGATTTTATTAAATTATAAATCTAAATGAAATCTTATCTTAGATTTTCTTCCATTATAAATTTGAATCAAAACTTTTTTAGATTTTCTCCAATTATAAATTTGAATAAAATATTATTTTAGATTTTCTTCAATTAGAAATCTGAATGAAATCTTATTTTAGATTTTCTTCAATTATAAATTTGAATCAAATCTTATTTTATACTTTCTTCAAAAACACGAATCTTCTTTCATACTCTTTGAAGTCAAATATATTGTTCCCATAAAATACTTTTGTTATAATCAAAACTCTAAGTATAAAACCAACTTGGTTCCAACACTCTCGTCATGTTTCTTGAGCATCCATTGTCTAGGTATCATGAATGGTGTTTTAAGTTTGTTTATAAGGATGTCTACAAGATAAATTATTTTATTCTTAGGTACCCACCTTTGGTTGGATTCTTGTTTGTTAGTTCTGAAAGGTGTCTTATATTTCCATGTTTTTTTTTCATAGGACAAGTTCTTTTTATTGTGACCTTTCTTTAAGCAGTATACACAAGCAATATTAAGTAAGTTAACCTTAAAAAATTTCTCTAGTTTGTCAAAACTAATACCACATATATTGTTTATGCTAACACCATAGATCATATAGGCTTGTTTTCTTCTATCTATGTTGTTTACCATAAATTCTTGAGTGACTTTTTCATACCTAATATAATTACAAACTTTATCCTCCAAAGTTTTTGAAACAATTTATTTTAGACTTAGATTTTATCTTTTTAGGTTTTCGAACTCCTTTTTAAGAGAACAATATTTATTTGTTAAGTTTGTTGAGGCAAAATCCCAAATCAATGTTTTGAAGATAAACAACCAAGTTAATTAATTCATAATCATAATTTTGATTGTGTTGCTATTTAACTTGTGCTTTTGAGTGTATTATTTGAACATAGGTAATCCAGTAAACCTATACAACAAATAAAGATCATTCTGGTTCACAAGAATATCAATCCAGGCAAACCAAGATCATACTGGTTCATAAGAATATTAGTCTGGCCAAACATAGATCAAGATCATTATGGATAATTTGTTATTAAAATAATGAAATGAATCATTTCCCAGAGTACATATATTAAGTAAAACGAACTTCTAGGAAACTCATAACATGATCAAACCCAAAAGTTTAGCTAAACGAAGCAAACAACATCAAAAACAATAACCAGATCAATCTCCATATTGATAAGCTATGAATAAGTACAACTAGGACAACAAGGATGAAAAGGACATCACTCCTGCACCTTTTGCAGAAAGTCTAGCATGCGTGCAAGGCAAAAAACAGACACCAGACAACTGCTAAAAAACCACAATCACGATACTCATTCATGCACAAACAAAAAACGTTTTGTTTGCAAAGGAATAACATTATGAACAAAATAGAACACATGTCAATAAATTATCACTCTCAACAACTAGATCAGTAATGACTATAATGATTTGTCTTTATCCTTCATCCTGACTATAAAAGGAATATCAAGGTGAAGATAATGGTAAGAGTTTTCAGTGCAACCAATTCATTACAAAATAATCATACTCGAGAAATAAAAACTCTTCAATCGAGCAAAAGCTCTTGTTCTCTTACACTAGATTCAAAGATCTTTTTATTGAGTTATTGGTGACATTCAATCTCAAACAAGTGTTGAGTAGATTATGATCCTAAAACCTTCTTTTATAATTCCATTTGAAACTCAAGTCTATTTCTTAAAGATAGTTTGAGTATTTTGCAAAAATCCTTTTTGTGATTAAAAGGTATCGTGTAAAAATCCTTTTTGTACTGAAAGGTATTTGTAAAAATCATTCCAAGGTTGAAAGTTGAATATTGTAATTGATCAAGAGTGATCAAGAAAAATTGTGTGGAAGCAAGAACGTTCTTGTGTGAAGCACATTAGTGGAAAATCTCACAAATTGTGACGACTGAACATAGTCCACCTTAGGTGAAACAAGATACATCATTGTGTGATTCTCTTATCTCTATCCTTTATTATTTCTCACTCACTATCACTAATTAAGTGGAAATAATTTGTTTCATTTGTTTTTGACTAATCAAGAACGTTTTATATTTTTTTCCATGAGTAACCAAGATGGATCTTGAGTTAGTTTAAATTAAAAGCATGAATTAATATTTTTTAAAAGGGGAATCACAATTCAGACCCCCCTTCCTTGTGATTGATATTACTACTTCAATTGACATCAGAGCATGCCTCTAAGGATAAATACTAAACAAGTGTTAGAGGAAAAAATTTAGGAAGTAATGCCACAAGTGAAGTATATCGTTGAAGAAGGATCATCAAATAGACCACCTTGCTTTGATGGTACATGCTACTACTTTTTGAAAAGTAAGATGCAACTATTCTTTAAATTACAAGATATAGGAATGTGGCGTATCATAACAAATGTAAAACTTATACCAAGAGTTGATCAATGCGATTCAACATCTGGGGAAAAGAATGAAGTATACTAGACAACAGAAGACAATGCTAAGGTACTTCAAAATTCAAAAGATCAATTATTTTTGTTTTGTGCTTTGAGTAGGGAAGAAAGTGAAAGAGTTGATGAATGTGATACGGCTAAAAAAGTATGGGATACATTACAAACTCATCATGAAGGAACATGCCATGTCAAAGAAATAAGAATTGATATTGGTGTACAAAAGTTTGAATTGCTGGAGATGAATGAAGGAGAAACCATTGATGAAATGTATTCAAGATTTACAACCATAGTGAATGAAATGCGCTCTCTTAGGAAGGCATACTCAATTCAAGATAAATTAAGAAAAGCTTTGAGATGTCTCTCAATCATATGAAGACCAATAGTCGTAGTCATAAGTCAATGATCCGATGTCGTACACGGGTCAAATACAATTGATAAAATGTAAATAGAGGTAATAACCCGAATCGTTTCGCAAGGACTTCTGATATAATAATAATAGCCGAATTGAAAATTGAAATTAAAAAGAGGTTTTTTTAGATTTTTGATTTAACAGATGAGCAAAACGATTAATCCACTTATTCGAGTTTCATACCTATTACAGATTCTATCAATGAGTTTAATTTCTAATATGTGATTTTATTCTTATTTGACTATAGAATTGATCAACCAAGCGTAATCAATCCTATGTGAATTTCGTTTCTTTGATTGGATTAAGCATCACAATCATCAAAATATTACAATTAACGATCAAGCGTCGCAAAATTATAATTCAATTAAATTAAAAACTAAAACCAAACTCTGTCAAATAAATTTAATTAATCCTATTGAAATTAAATTTAAGCAATAAAAATATCAATATAATCAAATAAACAAGAATAGAATCATGAATCGAAATTGACAGTGTAACCTAAATCTCAAGGTGTTGATGAAACTCTGAACTCGTTGGTTAATCTTATAAAATTAGCCTTCCAAGAAATTAAAATAAAAACTATTTATTTCTTGTAGCAATCTGAATCCTAAAATTTTATTCATAGAAAAGAAACAAAATTGCCACTATATAGTACTCCTATTGGGCTTTAAGGTTTAAAAACAAGTGACCCGCTAATTAAAATTATTACAAAAGTCCAGATTATGAAATCTGCAATTGAGGCCCATTAAAGTTCGGAATTGGTCTTTGCTTCCAACACAAAAGTTGTAGCTTGTATTTTTAGCTTTCCAACGCTTGCTCATATGCGCCAATCCGATATCCAGAGCTCAAGTTATGACCTACAGAGCGAGAGAGAGTCAAAAATAAAATTAAAATGCAAATAATAAAATTATAATTCAAATTCGACCCAAAGTTTAGAAACAAGCTAAAAATATTAATCTAAGCTATAAAGAGCTTTTAAAATGCCAATTTAAAAAGCTAGAAACATGTGCTCAAGTGCTATGATCAAATTCCCCCACACTTAAACTTTTGCACTTCGTTCAGAACAATGCATGCGATTCCAAATATTCTTATGAATGCAAAGTGGTGAGAGAAAAAAAAAACATTTCTAGCTTAAGGCAATCATGAATAGTTTTTTTATCACAACCAAGGCAAACAAGAGGACAAGTTAACTAAAGAATGTATCATAAGTGATAGAGTCCTCCCAAGATATAAAATTCTCTCAAAGTGTTTGGAGTACTGTTTACACTCAAAGCACATCATGAAAGCTAGCACTACCATAGACTTGACAAGCCTCTATAATCTATATTTGAAACACATGCAGATAATGATCAAAAGATCTTTATTTAGGTTGTAATGTGGCCAAGGTAAGGGTGAGGTAATCCTAAGGAGACTAAGACTGAAAATCAAAGAGAATAAAGGAGTAATGATTAAGAGAGAAAAATAGCATTGAGAAGCAACTCAAGAAAACATCATTGACTTTTATTTTCACACTCTCTTTGTTCATAACACAACCAGTTTTCCTCATATATATATATATATATATATGGACAAGTTAACTAAAGAATGTATCATAAGTGATAGAGTCCTCCCAAGATATAAAATTCTCTCAAAGTGTTTGGAGTACTGTTTACACTCAAAGCACATCATGAAAGCTAG
Organism: Cicer arietinum; assembly: GCF_000331145.2. Lineage (NCBI taxonomy): Eukaryota > Viridiplantae > Streptophyta > Magnoliopsida > Fabales > Fabaceae > Cicer > Cicer arietinum. The sequence continues at coordinate 26,739,942 of NC_021164.2, forward strand.
CACTACCATAGACTTGACAAGCCTCTATAATCTATATTTGAAACACATGCAGATAATGATCAAAAGATCTTTATTTAGGTTGTAATGTGGCCAAGGTAAGGGTGAGGTAATCCTAAGGAGACTAAGACTGAAAATCAAAGAGAATAAAGGAGTAATGATTAAGAGAGAAAAATAGCATTGAGAAGCAACTCAAGAAAACATCATTGACTTTTATTTTCACACTCTCTTTGTTCATAACACAACCAGTTTTCCTCATTTTTATAAATATATATACTGACTTTTATTTTCACACCCTCTTTGTTCACAACACAACCATTTTTATATATATATATATATTCATAACCCTCAAATTTAAACTGAGCACCCCTACACTTATGTTAGGAAAAACTCCTTTATCCCCCAAGATTGAGTCAATTCATTGTTTTTCACTTTTAGGCTTGTAATGAGCTATATAACAAAGAATGGGGTAATTAGGCTGGGCTTAAACAAATGGATAATTGTAGGGTAGGCTTATTTGGCTAGTAGCTTAATCAGAAACAAATGCCTAGATCATTTCAATATATGCATGTGGACATAGTCAAGTCAAGTTCTGGCGTAACTAGCAATCATGAGTGAGATAACACACAAGAAAAAAAAGGAAAAATGTATTCCATTCATAATAAGGCTAAAAAATCTCACAAAGGTTAATGACTTATCACAAATGATACACAATTTAACATTTTAATCCAATTTATTTTACCAAGAATGCAAAAATACTATCCAATCTTGCCAGTCCAAACAAACTCTCAATATTTACAACCATAAAATCTGATGAAAAAGCATGCAGTGCAATGTCCATTTTTTATTTATTTTTTTATTAGTTTATTATTATTATTATTATTATTATTATTATTATTATTATTATTATTATTTTGAAATATAACAAATAAAATCCTAAATAATACCCCCACACTTAAATTACACATTGTCCTCAATGAAAGTAACAAGTATAAAATAAGAGTAAGGAAAGGGAGCTCCCTATTTAAACTTTAGTGTAGGTGGGCTTTTCCAAGGAGAGTTCTTCTATGGTAGCATCTTCAAGCACATAGCTCTCATAGAATAGCTTGAGGTGCTGTCCATTTACTTTGAACATTTTCTCGGTGTTTTCACTTTTTATTTCCACTACACCATGAGGAAAAATGTTAGTAACAACAAAAGGGCCAATCCACTTCGATCGAAGTTTCCCAGCCATAATTTTCAAATGGGAGTTGAACAATAAAACTTTTTGGCCAATGGAAAATTTCTTCCTAGAAATCATCTTATCATGAAAGTACTTAGTTTTCTTCTTATAGATGCAAGAGTTCTCGTAAGCTTCAAGTCTAAGCTCTTCAAGTTGTTGCAATTGAAGCTTTCTCTCCAAACCTACTTTCTCCATCTCAAGGTTACAACTTTTGACCGTCCAATAAGCACATTGATCTCTTTTCATTGGGAGGTGGCATGCCTTACCAAACACAAGTCGATAAGGGGACATCCCTATTGGTGTTTTGTAGGTTGTTCTATGAGTCCAAATAGCTTCTTCAAGTCGGTGGCTCGAATCTTTCTTGTTTGGCTGCACCATTTTTTCTAAGATCTGTTTGAGATTTTAGCTTGCCCATTAGTCTGGGGATGATATGGTGTAGAAACTCTGTGCACAACCCTATACTTTTGAAGCAAAGCGTCCATGGTGCGGTTGCAAAAATGAGTGCCTTGATCACTTATGATGACTCAGGGTATTCCAAACCTGCAAAAAATATTTGATTTGATAAAACCTGCAACAACTTTAGAATCATTAGTCATAGTGGGTATTGCTTCCACCCACTTCGAAACATAATCAACAACTAGTAAAATATAGACAAAACCAAAAGATACTGGAAAATGGCCCATAAGGTCAATGCCCCACACATCAAATACTTCACATAAAAGCATAGGTTATTGAGGCATCTCACTCCTACGAGTGATTGCTGTTCTTGCTATTTGGCGATGTTCACAAGTTTTGTAAGTCTCAAAAGCATCTTTAAACAAAGTGGGCCAAAAGAAACCCGAGTCTAAGACTTTTCTTACTTCCGTTGAGGACCAAAATGTCCTCCAGTTTGAGAGGCATGACAAAAATGAAGAATGGATTGAGCCTCATGGTGGGAAACACATCGCCTAATCACTTGGTCTTTTCTTGGTCCTCTGGTGCAATATGGATATGAAAATAACCAGAAAAACCATCAAGAAAACAATAATGTGACTTACCATCCAACCGTTCAAACATCTCATCAATAAATGGTAAAGGAAAATTATCCTTTCTAGTTGACTGGTTTAGTCTCCTGTAATCGATGCATACCCTCTAGCTGTTCTGCACTCGTATGGGGATAAGTTCATTATTTTCATTTTTAACAACTGTGAGTCCAGTTTTCTTAGGGACTACCTGCACCAGACTCACCCATTGACTATCAGAGATGGGGTATATAATGTCTGCTTGCAAGAGCTTGGTCACTTCTTTTTTTACAACATCCAAAATTAATGGGTTAAGTCGCCTTTGGGGCTGCCTGTCTGATTTTACCCCGTCCTTCAGTAGTATCCTATGCATACACATGGATGGGCTAGTACCAAGAATATCAGCCAAGGTCCATCCGATTGCCTTCCTGTGTTTTCTCAAAATCTGCAACAAACTATCTTCCTGTTCATCTTCAAGTTTGACTAAAATAATCACATGTAACTTGCCACTTCCTTCTAAATATGCATATTTAAAATTTTCAGGAAGTGGTTTAAGCTCTATAGTCAGTGGTTGTTCAATGGAAGGTACAACACCAGTGGCCGAAGCTAAGTCTGGAAAATCAATTATGTTAGTAGAAATATCAATATCAGCACAATGATCAATCTGCAAGGCAGCTTCGATCTCAGCACACACAAAGCACAATTGAGTATATGTGCAGAATTCAAAAGTATAAGTATCATCAAAACCAAACAATGAAGTAAAATCAGTAGCAAACATATCGAGGTAAGTGTCATCAACCAAATCAGCAAGCAATTCAATTTGAAAAATAGAATGCTCTTCCATGGGGTGTTTCATAGCATCAAAGATGTTAAATTTTACAATGCTATCACCAAATTCCCTGGATAGAGTTCCAACATGCACATCAATTTTTGTTCTAGCAGTTTTCAAGAATGGTCTGCCTAAGATGATAGGCACCCTGTTGGACTTATTCTCTCCCTCCATGTCCAAAATGTAAAAATCTGTAGGAAATATCAATTCATTAACTCGAACAAGTACATCCTCCACAGGTCCAGTGGGACGAGCATTGCTCATGTTCGCTAATTGAATGGTAACACCTGTACTATGTAAAGGTCCAAGAGCAAGAGAGTTAAAAATAGATGTAGGCATAATATTAATGGAACTTCTAAATCTAACATAGCATTTTCATATTGACTATTGCCTATGGTACATGGAATGGAAAAAGTTTCTGGATCTTTGCATTTATGAGGCATAGGCTGAATGAGAGCTGAAACATTTCGCCTCATGTTTACTCTTTCATTACCTTTTAACCTTCTCTTGTGTGTGCACAAATCTTTTAGAAATTTTGCATATCTTGGAGTCTATTTAATTGCTTTAAGGAGGGGAATGTTCACTTCCACCTTCCTAAATGTATCTAGGATCTTGTTGTCCCTATCTGCCTCGTTCATTTTCTTAGTCTTCACTCTCCTTTGAGGAAAAGGAAGTGGTATATTTTGCTCAACATCAACAGTTTCAAATATCAAAGTATCCTCAACAACCTTGTTATTTTTCACTGCAATTTCAGGTACCTTTTGTATTTCAACAGTTTTCCCATACCTCAATGTAATTGCACTGACATTTGGAGCATTTGGATTTACTACTGACTATGCATGAAATTGGTTTGACCCCTGAGTCTGCAATTGATCGATTGAAGTGGCTAGCTGATCAATCTTTTTTTTCCAAATTTTGAATGGTGGAAACAGGATTGTACATGTTAGATGATATATCATAGTTGGCTTGAGGATTGTATATATTTGCTGCATATGCTTGAGGAGCATCAACAATTGGATCTTCTTGCAATGTAGGACATGAATCTAAAGGATGCTCTAGAGAAGTGCAAATACCACATACCACTGTTTGGATTTTACCTATTACCATTTTTTTTTTACCAAAGATGTAAGCTCGTCAAGTTTTCCTTCTAAATTCTTGTGGGAAGAAGCTTGAATTTCATTCACACCCTTTGTCAACACTGTTGAATTGCTTCTAGTTGTAAACTACTGAGATCAATGGACATGTTCTCAATCAAAGCCCTTGCCGCTTCTGGGGTCTTATCGACAAGTGCTCCCCATTAGCAGTATTCAAAATGCTTATATCCATAGGAAGCAAGCCTTTATAAAAATATTGGATGAGCAATTATTCAGAAATCTGGTGACGAGGACAGCTTGACACTAATTTCTTGAATCTCTCCCAATACTCTTGTAATGATTCCCTGTCAATCTGCCTGATGCTACATATTTCTTTTCTGATTGAAGTAGCTCTTGAGGCAGGGGATAATTTTTCTAGAAACAATATCTTGAGATCATTCCAACTTGTAACAAAACCTGGTTGAAGATAGTATAACCAGTCCTTGGCAGTATCTTGGAGTGAAAATGGGAAGGCTCTCAGCTTAATGCGGTCTTCTGTGACTCCTTGATGCTTCATGGTAGAACACACAACATGGAATTCCTTCAAGTGTTTGTGGGGATCCTCACCTGCAAGACCATTAAACTTTGGAAGCAAGTGTATTAAACCAGATTTAAGTTCAAATGGTACAATAACTTCAGGATATGTGATACATAATGCATTATAATTGACATTTGGAAGCAAGTGTATGAAACTAGATTTAAGTTCTATTATTCGCATCAACCATATTTTGCAACAAGTTGTCAGTTTTAGTATCTGACTCTAACTCGTTAACACTAGCAGCTCTATTAAGTCTACGACGTAAATGAATTGTCCTATCTATTTCAGGTTCAAGAGAATGAAGATTGACATAACTAGCCCTAGTCATGCATCATCATAACAATGCAATGCAAAATAACAATCTTGAAAATTCCAACAATGTCCCTAATGCTAAAATTGAAATCCCTATCAAAGAAAATGCAAAAAATATAAAAATACCACCATAAATTTCTAAAAATCAAATAAAGGCAACACAAATTTTTTTTGGAATTTTTGGAGAATATGAAAAATTCAAAAAATTGAAAACATGGTATAAACGAAGGAATTTGGGATTTTGACCGTTAAAGTCCCTTTTAGGGATTCATATTCCTTGATTTTTTTTCTTCTGATTTTCTGGCGATATTTCAGAGCAATCTGAGACAGTCGCCTGAAAATAGGGTTAATATTGTTATAAGAGAGTCCCCAGCAATGACGCCAATTTGATCCGCTGTCGCACACATGTCAAATACAATTGATAAAATGTAAATAGAGATAATAACTCAAATCGTTTCGCAAGGACTTCTGGTATAATAATAATAACCAAATGAAAAATTGAAATTAAAAAGAGGTTTTTTAGATTTTTTATTTAACAGATGAGCAAAACGATTGATCCACTTATTCGAGGTTCGGACCTATCACAAATTCTATCAATGAGTTTAATTTCTAATTTTTGATTCTATTCTTATTTGACTATATAATTGATCAAACAAGCATAGTCAATCATATGTGAATTTAGTTTCTTTGATTGGATTAAGCATCATAATCATCAAAATAATACAATTAATGATCAAGCGTCGCAAAATTATAATTCAATTAAATTAGAAACTAAAACCAAATTCTGTCAAAAAATTTAATCAATCCTATTGAAATTCAATTTAATGAATCAAAATATCAATATAATCAAATAAACAAGAATAGAATCATGAATTGAAATTGACAGTGTAACCTGAATCTCAAGGTGTTGATGAAACTCTGAACTCGTGGATTAATCTTATAAAATTAGCCTTCCATGAAATTAAAATAAAAACTGTTTATTTCTTGTAGAAATTTGAATCTTAATTTTTTCCGTATTTAGAAAAGAAACAAAACTGCCAATATATAGTACTTCATATTGGGCTTTAGGGTTTAAGGTTTAAAAACAAGTGACCCACTAATTAAAATTATTATAAAAGTACAAATTACGAAATCTGCAATTTAGGCCCACTAAAGTTCGGAGATGGTATTTTCTTCAACCACAATAGTTGTAGCTCAGAATTTTAGCTTTCCAACGCCTGCTCATATGGGCCAATCCGATATCCAGAGTTGAATTTATGACCTATAGAGCAAGAAAGAGTAAAAATAAAAATCATACAATTAAAATGCAAATAATAAAATTATAATTCAAATTCGAACCGAAGTTTAGAAACAGGCTAAAACTATTAACCTAAGCTATACAGAGCCTTTAAAATACCAAACTAAAAAGCTAGAAACATGTGCCCAAATGCTATGATCAGTCAAGCAAAATATCTTAAGATACTTGAATTAGAAGAAATTATTAGAACCTTAAGAGCACATGAAGTACTACCGCAAGAGGATAAACCAACAAAGAAAGGAAAAATAATAGCCTTAAAAGCTTCTCAAAATCTTTAAGAGAGTACATAATCACAACAAGATGATAGAGAAGACTCAGAAGAAATTGGTCAAAAAGAAAAATATAGTATTTAAGAAAAATCTAACTCTCAAGGACCCAAGACCAAATTGGTACCTAAAAATCCAGTAAAATCAAATGCAAGTTGGTTTTCAAAATGTCGAGAAAAAGTCATGGTACTTGGACAACGGTTGTTCGAGACATATGATTGGAGATAAACAATGTTTTCTTTCCCTTGACAAGAAGGATGGAGGATTTATAACCTTTGGGAATAATGATTAGGCAAAAGTCAAAGATAAAGGTATTACAGGTAAAGAAAACTCTGCAAAAATTGTTGATATTCAATATGTTGAAGGCTTAAAATATAATTGTCTAAGCATTAGTCAACTATGTGACAATGGTTTTGAGGTTATCTTTAAACCAAACATTTGTGAAGTCAAGCAAGCAACTTCTGGAAAAATTATTTTCTCTAGATCAAGAAAGAAAGATCCTATATGTTTTATATATTGAAGAATTACCTATTGAATCATGCATTATGACCATAAAATAAGATAAGTGGATATGGCACAAATGAACTGGGCATGTTAGCATCAAAACAATTTCAAAATTTTCCAAACTATACCTTGTTAGAGGTTTGCCACAAAAAAGTTTTGATAAAGATAAATTATGTGAAGCTTGTGCTAGAGGAAAACAAGTCAAGAGTAGTTTTCATTCAAATGATTTTGTTTCAACAAAATAACTTCTTGAATTACTTCACACTGATCTTTTTGGTCCTATAAAAACTACAAGTTTAGGAGGAATGAGATATGATTTTGTTATATTTTATGCCTTTCAAACCATTTGTAAAAAATTTCGAAATGAAAAAGGCTCTAACATAATCTCTATAAGAAGTGATCATGGAGAAGAATTCATAAATGCATTTTTTAAAAGCTTTTTATTTATTTATGAAAATGGCATTTCTCATAATCTCTCTGGTGCAAGGACTCATTAACAAAATGAAGTTGATGAAAGAAAGAATAGAACATTACAAGAAATGACAAGAAAAATCTTGAAAGAATCAAATGTTGAGAAATATTTATGGGTTGAAGCAATCAACACTTCTTGTTACATTTTAAATCATGTATCAATAAGAAAAATCATCAACAAAACACCTTATGAATTATGGAAAAACAGAAAACCAAATATCTCATGCTTTCACATTTTTTTGACTACTATTTTTATATTTTTAAATAACATAGACAAATCAATCTTCTTAGGTTATGCCACTAATTCCAAAGGTTATCGTATATTTAATCTAAGAACAAAAACTATGGAGGTAAGCATGCATGTAGTATTTGATGATCTTGATATACAAAAGGTAGATGTGAAGAAGAAGAACAATATGAGCAACATATGTAGATCGTTCCTCAGAAACACGAGATTGATCATCAATCTCCATTTCAAACTCCTCCAAGAAGCTAGAAAACTATAGGAGATCATCCACAAAATCAAATCATAGGAAACACATCTGATGGCATTAGAGCAAGAATGCCCTTTAAATATGACAACAAAAACAACATGACAATGATATCTCAAATGGAACCAAAGTCATTCAAAGAAGTCATTGTTAATAACTCATGGGTTGAAGTAATGCAAGAAGAACTTCTCCAATTTGAAAAGAATCAAGTCTAGACTCTTGTCCTAAATCCACAAAATCAAACAATTATTGGTTACAAGATGGGTATTTAGAAACAAATTGGATGAAAAAGGAAAAGTAATAAAGAATAAAGCAAGACTGGTAGCTCAAGGGTAGTGTTAAGACAAACTCTCAAATTAAGTTTTGATGAAAATAAACAAAGGTTAATTAAGAATATTAATTATGATTCCAAATGTTATGTTATTTTAACTTGTGCTTTTGGATGGATTAATTAAAAGATGGGACTCAAGGAAATCAAAGAAATCAACAATAAAAGATAAAAACTGAAAGGAGAACATTCTGGACAAAATCTGTGAAAATCGGAGAATGTTCTCCAGGATCAAGAGTGATCATCACAACCCCAAGATCAATCAATCTCAACTAGTTTAAAGAATATTCCGCCTCTAGAATCTACACGTATATTATCATTACTTGATAAGGAACAAATAGGATTCATTCTAATTAAAGAAATCATTTGAATCACAAAGAGAAAAGGTCATGAATCAAGCAAGATCAAACAAGTCTGAACCTTTTCCAGCTTGATTGTGTCAAAGAGAATAGAATGATTTTGAATTGTACAAGACATCCAGATTAATTAGGAAGACATCCAAAATGATCAAGATTGAACCTCCAGATTGATCATCAATCTCCAGAAAGTTCAAAGGCTAGAACTTCAGATTGATTATCAATCTCCATAATTTTCATTAAAATTCTACAAAAGTTCATCATCATTCTGCAATTCGTTTTGAGAGAACCAAAACTCCAGATCGAAGAAAAGACTTCAACAAATATATCTAAAGTATAAAGGATCATTAAACAAAAGAGAAATATATTCAAGAACAAAGAAATCAACCCAATCAAAAGAGTTCAAAGTATTCAAAAGGCTGGATTATTTTGATTCATATATATTGGTTTCGGTCAAAACTGACATAGCACTACTAACAGCTCTTTTGACCATTATTAATTGCTCTAAAACGCCTATAAAAGGAAGGCCAATGCTCAAGGAAATTGCAGAAGTTCAAGTGTTAACAAGTCTCATAAAATCATTTATATTCACATACTTGAAATTCTTACTTTCTCAAGAAAGCATAAGTTCTAATTATATTTCAATACTCTGTTATTATTGTATTCAATTATTTGTAAAAGAATCAAATCTCAAACAAGAGTTGAGACATCTCAGATTCTATCAAAACAATCTCATCATTATTGTAAAACTTGAACTATAAAAGTTTAGTATAGTTTGGGTAGATTGTAAGAAATCCTATGAAGGCTGATAGGTGACCTGATTAATCTCTTTCTGGGTGGAAAGGAATTAAGTTTGTAACAAATCAAGGTTGATCTGAGCTAGATGCTATAAAACTAAGAAGGTTCTTTGTTTTTAACACTAGTAGAAAATCTCACAGTTGTGAGGACTAGACGTGGCCCAAGTTGGGTGAACTAGGATACATTCGTGTGTGGTATTATTTCTCTTCTTTCCTTATTTATTAAGCCTTAGTAATCATTTAATTTAAAAAAACATAAATTGGTATTGATTAGACCCAACAAAGAGGTATTGATTATGATGAAAATTTTGCTTCAGTTGCAAGGTTAGAAACTATTAGAATTCTTCTTGCTTATGCATCTCATAAACTTATTAAACTTTTTCAAATGGATGTTAAAAATGCCTTTTTAAATGGCTTTCTAAATGAACAAGTATACGTTCATCAACCTCCTGGTTTTGAAGATCAAAAGAAACCAAACCATGTTTTTAAACTTACTAAAGCTATGTATGGACTAAAACAAGCCCCTAGAGCCTGGTATGAAAGACTAAGTTCCTTCTTAATCAAAAGTGGTTTTTCCATAGGCAAAATCGATACTACACTTTTTAGAAAAATTGATAAAAATGATTTGCAAATTTTTCAAGTGTATGTTGACAACATCATCTTTGGATCAACAAATGAAAAAATGTGTTAGGATTTTCTAATCTCATGCAAAGTGACTTTGAAATGAGCATGATGGGAGAATTGAGATATTTTAGTGACTTACAAATCAAACAATATAAAGATGAAATCTATATGTCAAGAAAAGTATATCAAAGATCTTTTAAAGAAAACAAAATGAATGAAGCTAAAAAAATGACAACTTCCATGCATCCATCCTCATGTTTGGACAAAGATGAACAAGGTAAATCCATTTATGAAAAGGAATATAGAGGAATGATAGGTTTATTATTATACTTAACTGAAAGTAGGCCATATATTGTTTTTGCAGTAGAATTATGTGCTAGATTTCAATCTTTGCCTAAAGAATCTCATTTATCTGGTGTAAAACAAATTTTTCATTATCTTGTTCGTACCATTGATCTTGGTCTTTGGTATATTGCAAAGTAACTCATTTTGATCTTGGAGCGTACTGTGATGCTGGGGATAAAATCGAAAGAAAAAGCACAAGTGGTGCATGTCAATTTCTTGAAGCTGAATATGTATTAGCTGCCAATTGTTGCTCTCAAGTCTCGTCGATCAAAAACCAACTTGAAGATTTCTCTGTAAGTTATTCAAATATTCTAATTTATTGTGATAATACATGTGCTATAAATCAGTCAAAAAACCCCAATCAACATTCAAGATCAAAACGCATTGAAATAAAATACCATTTATTAGGGATCATGTTAACAAAAAGGAAGTTGAATTAATTGTTTTTGACACCAAAAATCAACTTGCTGAAATCTTTACTAAACCTCTTGTTGAAGATAATTTTATTTTTATTAAGGAGAAATTAAAAATCATAAAAAAATCCAAACTTTGTCTTTGTAAAGCATGTCCAAGTCGTTCAGGCCAATGCGAAGAACATTCTCCATCCTTTCTTCCTCACATCATTCTTTGTGTCATCTAAGTGAAGTTTAAAAGTTTCAAATATTTTTCACACAAAAAGACAATGTAATGATTTTATTTTTCCTTCATTCAAAAAACGGCTACCATAGCCTCATCATAACCTACTCTCCTATTTCCCAATATCCGTTGTCATTTCTCAACCACCCACTACTTTGTACCCATGCGTGTCATGCTCTCCCTCATCTCTTCCCATAAATATGCTTCTCTTTTCTTTCATCTCAACCTCCATACTCTCATCTTCTGCAACTCTTATTTCAGTTTTCCTCATTTTTCTCTTTATCTCTCAAAAACATGGTCACACCAAAGCTTTTATACGAAAAAATCTGACTCCAAGAACCCCATCTCTCTCACCATCTCCTTCTCGATCACCATCTCCACCACCACGACCCACTCCTCCAATAGTTTCTTCATAAAAAAACAATATTTTCTGACTATCTCCCTTCATCTACTAAAAACAATTCAGATCAATGAGAATCTTGACTTGAGTTGGTAGCTCCAAGTAATCCAAGAGTGTGGAAACAACCATTTATACCATATCAAATGATGATCCTGGTTCAAAATCACCACTAAAATCTCCATCTAAATCATCAAGACCTTCTACATCAAAATCTTCAGATCTCTCTGCTCCAACACCAAAATACTCAAAACTAGTCACTTCAACATCAAAATAGGTAAAACTTATCTTCCCACCTTCAAAAATACTATATAAGAAATCCAAATTGTTTCCTGAAATACCCACAAGGACAACCTTAAAAACAACAAAATCATCCTCCACTTTATCTTAGTTTTTAGCCAAACAAAAACTGAAAAAAAACCCAAACAGTTTGCACAAAAAACCAAAAATGTAGAACATTCTTCATCAAAAACTATTTCACCAGAACATTCTCAACCCAGTTCAAATCCACAAGAACAACCTTCATGCAAACCTCAAACCCAAAAAATCCTGAAAAGAAAACAACTTCAAAAATTTGTATCTCACCTCTACTCTCAACCCAATAGTAGAAAATCCTTTTGAATTAATTTAAAAATAAGTAATTTGTTTTACAATGAAATTTAAATATTTAAATTTATTTATTATTATTTTAATTAATAATATATGGGTGGTTTTAGATTGTCGGCTATCGAGGTTTTGCCGCCGAACCTCGTGAGTCACTGGAACTTCGCTAGGAAACTCGTCGAAGCTTTGCTGTCGGCCACCACTAACCATCTTGTTTATTATTTAATTAATAAAAATTATTTAAATTATACTTTTATTTTAAAATTGTATAAAAATTGAAACGTTTTCTTGTTTGAAACATACTTATGAAAAAAATGATTTTTTATTTTTAAATTATACATAAAATAATTTTAAAAATAATAAGATAACACATTTTCTTCTATCAAATATATTTTTACATAAGAAAAAAAAACTGCTTTTTTATTTTTAAAATATACATCAAATGTTTTTAAAATTAATAAGAAAATATGTTTTTTTTAATGGAAGAAAGTACATTTTTTATAAGAAAAATTTAGTTTTAGATATAGTATTATTATTTTAGAAGTTAATAGTTTTTAAAATTAAAAAGAACTGAATTCTTTTAAAAGAAACATAAATAAAAAAAAACTAAACTTCTCTATCTAAAGAAAAAATAATTTTTTAAATTATAAATAATATTATTTTTAGAAATAATAAAAAAATTATAATTAGTTTTATAAACTGCTCATAAGAAAGTAATTTGATGGATTGGATGGATATCTATCCATTAAAATTATGATAATGGATAGATTAAATGATTTTTATTTTTAATAAACTGATTTGATTGGATTTTTTTAAGAATTTTTAGTGGATTGTAAGTGGATTGATAGGATGTTTTGATTCATCATTACCATCTAAATCCAAATTCATCCGTCTTGTCACCTATAAACATAATGATTACCACTTGGTAGTAGATATACAACTCCAAATGAGTTCCTTCAAACTTTATCAATTTTTTTTCTTCAAATAGTCTAATGTCTAAACTCACACACCTTAAGAGTGAAAAAGTGAAAAATTTAAAGTTTGAACATAAACTTCTATATATCAATGTCTTTGCAATTATCAACTGAGTTGTACTTATGAAACTCATTCCATATTTTCTTACTATGATAAAATTTCGACATTTCATTAGATTTAAAATATATGGATTTAAATCTAATGTCAACGTATGGAATAAAGTATATTTAATCCAATTTTTTATTTATTTTTTATCCAATCCATCAACTTTTTTTTTACTAAAATATTATTAAAAATAAAATAAAAGAAAATACAAGATGTTTTGGTGGACTATACCAAAACCAAAGAAAATAATCCTTAAGAATATACAACATATTGCCTCATTAAAAATCTTACTAGGAAAACCCTAGAGATAAAATCATGGTGAAGGGAAAAAGAGGACAATAAACACCTACATACATCAGCAAAATCTATATTCGTGGAGACCAATCATGTTTCTATTAAAAACATCCAAAATATTAGAAGGAAATGTATCCCACCAATGACTATTAACATTGTAAAGTCCCAAATTAGCAATCTTGTCTGCACATTGATTCCATTCTCTAAAAATATGAGATATAATAAAACTTATTCTTTTAATCATCTCCGGACAATTAAGCAATTTATTTCTAATGGACCAAGGAACAAGACTATTATTCTTAAAAGTCAAAATTTCCATCCATTTTTGTAGCCTGTTTCAATAGCAATCATATATCTTGTAATTTCATCATGTAGTGCAATTGTAATCCCCAAGTTCTCTGCAAGACCACCTAAGGAAGCTGCATAGATGTCCCTAAATAAACCTCCACAAGCTATTTATCATAGAGAGGAAATATGTTTCTCAAGCTACAAGTTTAGCCTTGATGCGATCCACAATTGATTGTAAATAAACAACTTTAGGACTTTCCTTGATAATAGGTATTGCAAGATATGTGAAAGAGAGATAACTGATAGAAAACCAAAGCAAGTCAGGTAATATATTTTGTCTTCTAATGGAAATATATCTAGTGTAGATTTATTAGGATTAATATTTTGAGTAGAGATATTGGCATATCTAATAAAAAGAATTTGTAGGTGTTTAACATTTGAAAGAGAAGCCTTGCAAAATATCATCAAATCATCGACATGCATAACATGGGAAGGAACATAAATACCTCTAAGACCATTTATCAAAGAAAGGGAGTTTGTTATCAACCAACCTTGATATAGTCATGCTAAGGATCTCTTCTACAATGCAAAACAGAATATGATCTGTGTGGAGGCGGTACTTATCCCCTAGGTACCGGGCTCGAATCCCACGGAAGGCAAAAAATCGTCAGATTTCCAATGGGGCGGAAAGAGGGGGGCGAGAAGGTCGTGAGGTGGCACCGCCGGTAACGGTAATGGCCGGGGTGTTACAATACCTATCTTGAATGAAGCTCCTTTGATGAGGAGAAATTGTATAAGGAATAATAGTGGTGAACCTGAGGAATAATAGTGGTAAACCTGTCAGCAATAACTTTTGTGATAATTTTAAATTTGAAGTTGGCAACTGCAATGGGACAAGCAATTGGACAAGAACATCTAGATGCAAAACCTTATGTATTAGATTTAATCCAATACTCTTTGGGGGACACCAAATCACCTCCTTGATGGTAGGTGCTTTAGAAGGATGAGCTCAACTTGGAAATACTTGAGAATTTGAAATTCCTAATTAAAGTTAGAGATTGTACTAGTAGTGTGATTGTGAGATAAATATATATTGACAATAATTTTGTTGATAATAGTATGAAAAACAAGAATCCTACCTTCAAACTGAGCTTGACTTCTGCAATATCAAATGCTAACTATAGTAAAAATTATGCTGGCCAAAATAACATCTTTACATTGACAAGACCAACCTTTGTCCCATATGACAAAAAATATTTTGAACCAAACTAATACCAATTTGAGAGTAAAAAATAGAGTTTAACCAAAACCAGAGTCTAGTGGCAAAAGAGGAAGATAAAAAGAGATGAGTGGTTGTCTCCATTTTGCATTTACATAGCTCACATATTGAGACAATATTACAACGTTGAGAGATTAAATTATCATCACAAGGCATCTTGTTATGGACCAATCTCCAAAACCCGAGAGACTTGGAAGAAGGAATGTGATTATGCCAAATAGCTTTGGCCAATGGATTTGTTTTCCTATAAGGTTGAAGAATAGATAAAATCCTTAAAGCTTAAGGAACTCTGCAACAACACCAAGCATGAATATCTTATCAATTTCGCATCTCATTTTGTCGATCATCGCAACTAATAATTAGCAGACGCAATAAGCAACCCAAATAAAATAAATTATTTATCCTTCATAATAAAATCTTAAAATAAGGTACCATATAATATACCATTATTATATACAAATAATGATGTCTATAAATTGGATTATATATTTAAAACTAATAGTATTTAAAACTATTGACAATGAAAAAAAAATTATAATATGCACAAATAATTTATTTTTACCTAACCGAATATGAATAAATCCAACTTAAAACAAAAACAAATATGTTAAATATCATATACTACATAATACCTCTATTTGTTTTACATAATTGTTCTTTATATGGTTAAAATGGAATATACAGGATATCTATTCTAAGTGAAATTAAAAGCTTAAATACAGGCCAACAGAAATTTGCACAAACTATAAAACATAATTTTAATTTTTAATACAAAATCTTATCAATTTTTCAAAATTAGAATTATTATAAAAATATATCCAAAATGATTATATCAAATAAGAATATAAAATAATTTTACTAAATTCAATTCAATATATATTATTTCTC
This sequence comes from Cicer arietinum, assembly GCF_000331145.2. NCBI lineage: Eukaryota > Viridiplantae > Streptophyta > Magnoliopsida > Fabales > Fabaceae > Cicer > Cicer arietinum. The sequence continues at coordinate 26,755,918 of NC_021164.2, forward strand.
CAATTAGAATATGCGTTATAGACATAGACATAGACATAGTGAATATTTAAACACAATATATATTATAATTAAACTTAATTTGTAGTTTTAGTCAAGAAGAAAAAGAAGAATCAAAGACATCAAGTTAGCTTTTACCGTAGTGGTGGCCCCGTTGTAGCTAAAGTGTTGTTCCCACGGTGATCCATTTTTGAAACAAATTTGTTTTGTGAAAATAAAATAGATGAAAATGAAGAGGAATACAAAATGAATTTACAATCATTCTTGGTTTTTGTAAGTTCTGTTCGTAGTGACAGTAGAAGTAGAAAGAATATGAGTTAGTAGTAGTTTATTGTGATTGGAGGGCATGAAATCTTTTTTTTTTTTTAATAGACATGACACCAACTCTTGATAGAAATTAAAAGGTATTAATTAGAATTCATGAAATTGAATTCTAACGAATAGGTGGTGTTTTGAATAGTAATAAAAATAATAAAATTAAAAGTGATAGTGAAAAAAAAATTACGGTGAGTAATTAATGGAGTATAATAAAAAATTTAATTACCATAAATGAGAGAAGAATTTGGAACTAATGAGTTGAAATAGTCAAAATAGCTTCCAAATATATATCCTATAAAATCTATTAAATATTGTTTGAATAAAATATTATTCTAAAACAATAATTCTAAAAGAACCAAATACATTACAACAATTAAATTAGCTAAGCTAATTAAAAACATAACGTACACATACCTTATCAATAAATAAATTTAATTATAAATTAACTAATTATCAATTTCAATAGTGATGGAATATTACTTTTAATATGATTATTCGAAAGTAATATTTTCCAGATACTTTTGACACACTTGGCATATTTTCTTTTAAAGCATAATCACATAGAATAAATTATTTAATATTTTATTGTTGTGTTACAATGTCCACCGCCTTTACGAGAAGAAAACTGTTCATATTTAAGATTAATTGAATTTAGATTAACTAGAGGTACAAATAAATTCAATATCATTAGAGGCAAAACAAACATATATTTAACCATTGACTCTATTTTATTAGAGGAAAAGCATACAAAACGTTAAACATCATTCTTTAATAAATAAAATATTTAGTTGTTTATTTTTAAGACGAAATCTATCATTAACAAGGAGTTTTGTGAAAATATCAGCTCACTAATGATCAATGTCAACTAATTTAATATCTAAAATACACTTCTAGACATAATCCCTTATAAAAAGATGTTTAATATCTATATGTTTTGCTATTCAATGTAAATAGAGTTTTTGGTCAAACATATGGCTGAATTGTTATCATAGAAGATAGGAATGTCACTCATATATTTGGAAATCATTTAGTTGATGTTTCATCCACAACAACTGAGTACTGGAACTAGCTGTTGAGATATACTTTACTTCTGTTGTAGACAAAGCAATAGTGCCTTGTCATTTGCATGACTAGGTGATCAGAGTATCACCAAAGAATGGACAATTTCCACTGATGATCTTCCTTTCTAGCTTATCTACAACATAGTCAGCATCACAAAAACCTATTAACCTATATTTAGAAAATGGCTTATAACATAGACCAAGGTTAGTAGTGCATTTTATATATCTAAAGATCCTCTTAATAGTTGTTAAGTGAGATTCTTTAGGGTCAAACTGAAATCTAGCACACACGTTAAACAAAATATCATGTCTAGAGGCACTTGAGTAAATAAGGTTACCTATCATTCCTCTATATACCTTTTGATCTACAATTTTACCTGACTCGTCTTTGCCAAGAGAACAACTTGGATACCTAGGTGTGGATATTGGCTTACAATCATCCATTTTAAACTTCTTAAGTAGTTCTCTTGTGTATTTGGTTTGGTGGATTAGTACACCCTCTAGGTTTTGATGAATTTGAATTCCACGAAAGAATTTTAATTATTCTATCATGCTCATATCAAATTCATTATGCATTAGTTTAGAAAATTCTTAGTAGAACTTGGCATTATTAGAACCAAAAATAATATCATCAACATATATCTGGGCAATGAAAAGGTCATTCTTAGATGATTTTCTAAATAAAGCAGTGTAAACCTGGCCTATTTCAAAATTGTTTGTTAATATAAAATTGCTTAGTCTATTACATAAAGATCATGGAGTCTAAAATTTAAATCGTACAAAGATTTCATTAGTGTGAAAACATGGTATGGAAATTCGTTATCCTCAAAACCAGACGGTAGTTTAACATACATTTCTTCATTTATATAACCATTTAAGAAAGCACTTTTCACATCTCTTTAATATAGACTAGTTTTATTTAATACAACAAAAGAAAGATAAATTTTGAAAGCCTCTAACCTTGCCACAGGGGCAAAAGTCTCAATGTTATCAATACCTTCTTGCTGATTGTATTCTTGGGCTACAAGTCTAGCTTTGTTTCTAGCTAATTCACCATTCTTATTGAGTTAGTTTTTGAAAACCCATTTGGTTCAAATTTACTTCTTTTCTTTAGACTTAGGGACAAGATCCGATTCATCATTCCTTTTGAATTGATCTAACTCTTTTTACAAAACCAATATCCATCAATCATCTGATAAGGTTTTGTCCTATAGTTGTAGGTTCATTTTGATATAGTAATCAATGATCTTAGCCTTTTGATTGCCTCCAAAGCCTATGAATCCTTAGTTCTTGATGGTCATGTCTTGGAACATATACTTTTTCTCTTTTCATGTGTCATGAGCACCAATCTAGGTACCATGACTAGTGTTTTAACTTTGTTGCTAAGGACATATGCAAGATACATTTTTTTATTCTTAGGTACTCGATTCAGTTTTGGGTTGTTAGTTTTGAAAGGTATCTTGTCTTTCAACGTTTTCTGCATATGATAAGTTATTCTATTGTGACATTTCTTATGGCAGTATGCGCAAACAATACTAGGCTAAGTAAATCTAGGATTTTAATTTGTATCTTCAAAGCCTATGCCACATTTGTTGTTTTTGATAACACCATAGATCATATAAGCTTGTTTACTTATGTCTATGTTGTTTGCAATAAATTCTTGAAAGGTTATTTCATACTTAACATGATTGCAAACTTTACCCTCTGAAGTTTTTGAAACATTTCCTTTCAAAGTTAAAATTTTCCCTTTGTAGGTTTTCAAACTCTTTTTAAAGCAACTACTTTTGTTATTTAAGATGTTATAAGTTTTATTGAGAGACTTAAGTTTAGAAGAAACCTTATGATTTATGTTGAGAAACTCATTTAACATATGTACGAGTTCACAACGAGATACGTAAAATAATACCCCAATTTCTTCATCAGTAGATTCAGAGTAAAAGTGAGAGTCAAAGTTAGTATAAGCCATAAGAGCCATATTTGCATGCTTTTCATCTTCATTAGATGATTCATCATAGTTATAGTCATTGCAAGCAGCCATAAAACCTTTCTTCTTTGTCTTGAAGTCTTTCCTTTGGAATTTGGCTTTCTAAAGTTTAGGACATTTTAATTTGAAATGATTTGGTTCCTCCAACTCATAGCAGATGAGTTTCTTCTTGTCTATCTTTTCACTTCCTTATCTACTATTTTGGTACCGTCTGAAATCTCTTTTGGGAAAAGATTTCTTTCTGTTGTTCCACATGCGCTGTATTTTTCTTGAGATAAAGGACAACCCTTCATCATCTAAGTCTTCCCATTCGGCTTCCTCTGGCTCTTTAGTTGCTTGAAGATCCTTATAATTATCTTCTTTCCTTGGGGTTTGAGGGCCAATGACTATGGCTTCTTTTTGGGTCCATCTTCAACCAGTTTAATCTCATTGGATCTAAGTGAACTCATCAACTCTTGTAGAGGCAGTTTGTTTAGATCCTTAGCCTCTTGAATAACTGTTACATATGGTTTCCACTTTCTAGAAAGTCTTCGGAGGATCTTCTTGACGTAGTCAGCAATAGTGTAGATCTTTTGGAGAACCTTCGGTCTAGAAACCAGAGTTTGGAATCTAGAAATCATTTTTTCAATGTGTTCATCTTTTTCCATCTAAAAGACTTCACACTTTCTGATGAGTAGATTTGTTTTGGCTTCTTATACTTGCTTGTTTCCTTAGTTGTTTCTTTGTTGCTGCATTTTTCAAAATCTATGAAGGTGATATCATTCAGCATGAAGGCTTTGGCGTAATGATGCATTTTATATTGTTCATTTTCATTGTGAGAGATGTAGAAGTTTTTGAGTATGTCTTTCTAGTAATCAAATATTTCTCCATCAAATAGGGGAGCCTTGTTAATGTTTCCACCTATAACTTCTTCATTATAGTTAGTCATAATAATAGATCTTTACTTGAACACAGTAAAGTGCTCAACTTTAAGACCGAACTCTGATTCCAATTGTAGAACAGGAAACACAAGAAATGGGGGATTTGAATTGTGTTTCTTTTTAAAAACATTTAATGTCACTATGTTATATTAAATAAAGCAGAACATGTGAATAAGAATAGAGAAATGAAAGACAAACAATTTATCTGGATTCAACACCAAGATGGTACCTACGTTTAATCCCTTCAACTTGAAAGATTTAATCCACTAGTTCACCATATAATAACACTTACATTGAACACCTACTAGACAACATGATTGTCTTCAAGTCTTCTCAACCTTCTAGCTTAGTATGATCAAGTCGTTGAGGAAGGCCGCCACTACTGGGCTAGGTTACAAGAGAATAGGATTAGGTTTTTCTAAGATGGTTCTCACAAGAGCGTGTTCACAAATTTGTTCTTTCGGAAAATTTTCTTAGCACTTCAGTGAAACGACATATTAGGAGAAAAATGTAGATGAGGCAAGGATGTGTAAAATGAAAGCTTATGCATTTCTTGTATTTGACAACACGTCCTTTTATAAAGATTGTTTAGGGTTCCTGGTCTTAGTCTTGATTGTAAGAAATCAGCATAAATCATGAAGTTTCATATCATATCTTTTATGATTTAGTTTCCATAGAAACTTTCCATAACAAATATCTGTAATTGATTCATGTTTCCTTTTAAAAGATTTTATAAAAATATTCCAACATTTATTTTGTACATTATAACAGATACTATAGGAATAATTACTAGGGTCGGTATATAGACGGAGTATGAGAAAAATAGTGTCACTACAAAACTTAATGTGATAGCTTTAGAGGCTAATGGGTAATGTGTCAAATCCAAACTTAAATTTTTTTGTAAACTTAATTTAAATGTTTATGTAACTTAAAACTTATTTTGTTTTTTTTAATCATTTATAAAATCCAATGCATTTTATTTGAAACTTTATTTTTGTAATTTTTCAATTTCTTGTCATTTGAGAGCTAAGTCGACCTCTAAATCTTCAGAACTGAAAAAAGATTATGTTGTTACTACTTCAGGAGTAATGATGGTGCTGTGAAAAGACAACTTGACCTCTAATGCCTTCTTTTTCGCCCAATTATGATATTCCTCTCCTATACCACAACTTCTAGGCCCTAATTCTTGACCTCTTCTAACAACATCTCCCCAAGACTTACATATTCTTCTCAACAAGCTAGCATCATAAACATCTCGTCCATGAATGACAAAAAATTTTGTTACATCCATTATTGGAGGTTGTCATAGGATAACCCAACTGTCTCAATGCAACATAGGGACTATAATTTATACACCCTTTGGAGCCCATGAGGGGAACATCTACAAAAATACCGTATCTACAAATAACTTCAATTTATATCTTGACTCCGGGAGTACCATTGAATCGTTCTTTCGTTGAGATTTGCTAGAACGTTGGCCCATTCCTTTTTGCTCTTAGTTCTTAATTGATGCATGTCTTGAAAAATATGTTTGACAAACCAAAAATAGGGTATTGGCGAGCAACAATGGATTAGGCCCCCCTATTTCTCATGACAGAAGTCGAGTGTGCAGTAAATGTCAGCCAAAACTGCCGGTATTGGATTCCCCCTCTATGCTTGTAAGCCAAAAAGACGTCTATCGCCATGAAATCCACAAAATCCTTAATAGTTGGAAATAAAACAATTTCATATATAATTAAGGCAAGCACATCCATGAAAGTGTCCCATTTTCCATCTCTTGCTAAGTTTACTGCTTTCTCCTCAAGATATTTTATTGGAAATCCAATCAAATTATCTTTGTTGGTTCTATTGTGTTCTATTTCCTTTATAGGGATATCAACCGTTTCAGCAATTGTTTTCAGTGAGGGGTAGTGTTCCATGTATTGGTAAGGTTTACTTCCCTTCATCGGATATCCCATTATTCGTTCGAACTCTTCCAACATTGGGGCCAACTGAAAGTCCTTAAAAGTGAAACACCTGAAAGGAGGATCATAGAATTGGGCCAACGCTGTAAGGGCATCCACTTGTACATTAACTTCAAGTAAATCAAGAATTTTGCCGAATTTCCCCATAAAGATTACACATTGTACTTTTTTCAACTTCCGAGCAAGATTCTTAATGTTGTTTACATCCGGTTTAAGAACTCTCTATGGCAAGGTCTTTCTTAATGGAGTAATGTTTGAGCCACCATTTGATCCCATATTTCCTGCGGTTAAAGTTATTCACAACAAGCCTTAATTTTTATGGTTTTGAAAATGACGAGATAATGATATTTCAAAAGTAACCATGATAAAGACTATTATACAAAAAAGAAAATGATGATGAGGAGGAAAAAAAAAACTTGGGTATACTAGCAGGTAGTGAACATGACATAAAGTAAGTTTTTCGTATGTACGTGTGATTTATATCATTTTTTTCATGTGAACCTTTACTAAGGGTAGCTCTATAGTTCTAAATTGGTTCCTAGAGCACACAACTCAGTTCTAAAATATTAAACCAATTAATAGGTAAACTATTAAAATGGAAATATTATAGAAAATGTCAACTCTAGGTGAGACTTTCATGACAACCAACACAAGATGTACATGCAGAAGATTATCATTACACAGTCTCGAACTTATCTTAGGTTGCACTCAGCCCAGGTATAGAGCCCACTCAAAAGTGTGTGAATCGTGT
>NC_021164.2:26763533-26777107 GCF_000331145.2 Cicer arietinum
GACGCTGAAATAATCTATTAAATGATTTGCTCGTATGTTGTTGGATATGTCGCGACACAAAGGCCACCAGCGATTGAGAGTGAGTAAAATGGCGCGGTGAGCGAGGATGAATTTCATCCGACGACAGTAACCATTAATTCTAATTCTAAGGGTAAAAATATTTATTTGTTGTTATGATTTTTTATTTATTTGATAAAGACGTATTATGAATATTATATTACAATATGGTGAAATTCGCTTTCTCGGCCTATAAACATCAATTAGTTATACTTTTTTTTATTTTATTATTTTTGTGTTGCAAAGAATTTTTTTTTAGGATTAAATGATTTTTTAAAAAAATTTGAAAGCTTAACACATGTGTTTACTTTTAATAAACAGAAAAAATAGAAAGCGAAATAAAATATATTTAAAAAAAAAAAGATGCAAAAACAAAACAAAAACTAATAAGTAGAAAATTATAGAGAAAAAAGAAAAAAGAAAATAATACCTTACTCTTGAATTGTTGTTTTGCTAGACCGATTGTTTCAAGTTCAGATTCTCTTCTTCTCTTTTGCCAATTAATCCCTCTATTTTTTATGTGCTCTTAATTTGTGTTTTGAATTCTCCCCTTTTGTTCTTTTGTGGCAGCCTATTTATAGACTTTTGGGTGTAGATTACAAAAGACAAGAGAATAATTGTCAATTGATTACCATTAATCTATTTCTTTTCGGTTTCTTTTCATTTAATTGACCACAATTATATTGATTCTTATTGCCATTGATTTATTTCTTCGGTTTCTTTTCTATTCAATTGATCACCATTATACTGACTTTTATAACCATCAATCCATTTCTTTTCGGTTTTTTTTTTCCATTTTTTTTTATCATCATTACATCAATTTTTATGACCATCAATTCATTTCTTTTCAGTTTCCTTTATTTTTATTTCTTATTTTTTTTTTATATATTTTAGAAAAGAATCTGAACCAGAATCAGAGGCAAACAAGAACTGAAAACACTTGTGATTGTCTAAAGCTTATAGCCCTAATTATTTATTTTTATTTTTATATTTCTTCACATATATTTATATATTTATTATTATTATTATTATTATTATTATTATTATTATTATTTCCTTTTTTAATAAAAGGTAAAAAATAAATAAAAATCGGACAAAATTGGGTGTCAACAGCTGCCTCTCTTTACTTAGAATTTACTTGAGAATCAAAGTAAAAATAAGTAAAGATAACAAATTCTAATTTTGTCCGAAAAATAATTTTTAGAAGAATTCTAGTCGTTTTCCCGACTTCAAGATGCGAGTCATTTTCTCTGCTTCGGGAGTGAGTCGTTTTCCCGGCTTCAACATGCGGGTTGTTTTCTCGGCTTCGGGAGCGAGTCGTTTACCCAGCTTCGGGGTGCGAGTCATTTTCTCGGCTTCGGGGTGCGAGTCGTTTTTCCGACTTCAACATGCGGGTCGTTTTCTCGGCTTCGGGTGTGAGTCGTTTTCTCGGCTTCGGGTGCGAGTCGTTTTCTCGACTTCAGGTGCGAGTCGTTTTCTCGACTTCAACATACAGGTCGTTTTCTCGGCTTCGGGTGCGAGTCATTTTCCCGACTTCAACATGCGGGTCGTTTTCTCGGCTTTGGGTGCGAGTTGTTTTCCCGGCTTTAACGTGCAGGTCGTTTTCTCGGCTTTTGGTGCGAGTTGTTTTCCCGGCTTCAACTTGTGGGTCGTTTTCTCGGCTTCGGGTGCGAGTCGTTTTTCCGGCTTCAACATGCGGGTCGTTTTCTCGGCTTCGGGTGCAAGTTGTTTTCCCGACTTCAACATGCGGGTCGTTTTCTCGGCATCGGGTGCGAGCCATTTTCCCGGCTTCAACGTGCAGATCATTTTATCGACTTCAGGTGCGAGTCGTTTTCCCGGCTTCAACATACGAGTCGTTTTCTCGGCTTTGGGTGCGAGTCGTTTTCTCGGCTTCGGGTGCAAGTCGTTTTCCCGGCTTCAACATGCGGGTCGTTTTCTCGCATCGGGTGCGAGCCGTTTTCCCGGCTTCAATGTGCAGATCGTTTTCTCGACTTCAGGTGCGAGTCGTTTTCCCAGCTTCAACATACGAGTCGTTTTCTCGGCTTCAGGTGCGAGTCGTTTTCCCGGCTTCAACATGCGGGTTGTTTTCTCGGCTTCGGGTGCAAGTCATTTTCCCGGCTTCAACATGCAGGTCATTTTCTTAGCTTCGGGTGCGAGTCGTTTTCCCGACTTCAACATGCGAGTCGTTTTCTCGGCTTCAGGGTGCGAGTTGTTTTCCCAGCTTCAACGTGCGGGTTGTTTTCTCGGCTTCTGGTGCGAGTCGTTTTCCCAGCTTCAACATGCGGGTCGTTTTCTCGGCTTCAGGGTGCGAGTCATTTTCCCGGCTTCAACGTGCAGGTCGTTTTCTCGGCTTCGGGTGCGAGTCGTTTTCTCGACTTCAACATGCGGGTCATTTTCGCGGTTTTAAATTTATAAAATGTCAGGAATGAATGAATGAATGAATGAATGAATGAATGAATGAATGAATGAATGAATGAATGAATGAATGAATGAATGAATGAATAAATGAATATGTCAGTTTTTATTAATATTTTTATTGGACACGACCATTCAAATCATGAATGAGAAAAAACACTTGTACTTTTTTTTTGAACGTGATGTCTTTTTTTTTTCTGCTCTTCTATTTTTCCTTTTCTTCGGTTCTTTCCTTTTTTTTTTCTTTTTTTTAAGAAGAATTGATATTGTGATCTTAAGTTGGATCTCATGTCGTTGTATGTCTTATATTGTAAACAACTATATTTTATCCGGTTTCATTATATCGAGTTATGGTATATGTTTTACTTTCCATTACATGATAATCATAAGATGCATTCTGGAAAAAGAGTTAAATTATAAAGGTGATAACAATATATATGAATATATTGAAAGAAAAAAGAATATACATAAGGTAACACAAAAGAAATGGGTGGAAGACCCGACTTGGTTGCTAGTAATTCAAAAGTAAAGAAAAAAAGAATATACCTAAAATAAAACAAAAGAAATGGGTGGAAGACCCACTTGGTTACTAGTAATTCAAAGGTAGACTGTACTAACTTCTCATGCCATAATCTGATCCACATTGTTCATTTTGTCTTTTCGAGTATATATTCTTTGTTCTTGTTTTTGTTGTTGTTTTTCTTCTTCTCTCATATCGCTCTTTTGGGTTTTCAACCTAACAGATATTTTTTGTGTACCCTAATTTTTGCCTAGGTTGCCCTTTCAGGTTTTCAACCTAGCGGGTTTTTTTTTACCCTAGTTTTTGCCTAGGTCGCCCTTTCAGGTTTTCAACCTAGCGGATATATTTTTTTGTACCCTAATTTTTGCCTAGGTTGCCTTTTCAAGTTTTCAACCTAACGGGTATTCATTATTTAAGCATAATATTTTTTTACGGCGTTTGAATTTACACGAAGAGCTAAATCTTTTCCATCCATATTCGTAAGGATCAAAGCTCCACATGAGAAAGCTTTCTTCACGATGTATGGGCCCTTATAGTTAGGAGTCCATTTCCCACGATAATCCTTTTGAATGAGTAAGATTTTTTTCAGCACCAGATCTCATTCCCGGAATTCTCGAGGACGTATTTTTTTCTCATACGCTTTCTTTAGTCTTTTCTGATATAATTGCCCATGGCATAAGGCCGCCAACCTTTTTTCTTCAATCAAATTCAATTGATCAAAACGTGTTTGTACCCATTCCGACTCCTCTAGTTTAGCTTCCATTAATACTCTTAGCGAGGGGATTTCTACTTCAATCGGTAGCACAACCTCCATCCCATATACTAAGGAAAAAGGGGTGCCCTAGTTGAAGTGCGTACCGAAGCACGATACCCGTGTAGTGCAAACGACAACATCTCATGCCAATCTTTGTATGCCATAACCATTTTCTGAATAATTTTTTTGATGTTTTTATTTGCTGCTTCAACTGCACCATTCATTTTTGGTCTGCACGGGGACGAGTTTTGGTGTTGAATTTTAAAGGTGACACACAATTCATCCATCATTTTGTTATTTAGATTTGTGGCATTGTCAGTAATGATCTTGCTTGGTAGACCATAATGACATATTAATTCCCTTTTTATAAATTTGACTACCACATTTTTGGTTACATTGGCGTATGAAGCGGCCTCTACCCATTTGGTAAAGTAATCAATTGCCACCAAGATGAAGCGATGTCCATTTGATGCTTTTGTTTCGATCATTTTGATGACGTCTATGCCCCACATTGAGAACGGTTAGGCCGTTGAAAGGGTGTTCAGGGGCACTGGTAGGGCGTAGATATTATCAGCATATATTTGATACTTATGACATTTCTTTACATAATTAAAACAATCTTTTTCTAGGGTGAGCCAATAATATCCAGCCTAGAGAATCTTTCTAGACATGGCGTGTCCATTCATATTGATCCCATAAGAGCCATCGTGGATATCTTGTAGAATTTCTTTCGTCTCATTGACATCAACACATCTGAGGAGTATCATATCGTGATTCCTCTTATACAAAATATTTTCATTCACAAAAAAGCTCGCGGATAACCGTCTCAGAGTTCTTTTCTCATTCTCCAATATTCCGAGAGGATATTCTCTATTTATAAGATAATGTTTGATGTCGTGATACCACAATTTTCCATCAGTTTCTTCTTCCATGACATGGCAGTAGGCTGGATAATCTCGACTCTCCATTTTAATTGATGGGATTTCATCGTTTCGATTTATTTGGAACATAGATGATAAAGTAGCCAAAGCATCAGCCAATTGATTGTCTTCTCGAGGGACATGATAAAACGTGATTTTGTCAAATTCTAAAGACAATTCTTTTATGTAGGTAAAATAAGGTATTAACTTCTTATCTCGAGTTTCCCATTCTTGGTTAAGCTAATTAATGACTAGGGCTGAATCTCCATATACTTCTAGAAATTTCGCTTTTGATTCCAAAGCCACCAAAATTCCCATGGCACAAGCTTCATATTCTGCCATATTATTGGTACAATCAAAACACAATCGTGTTGTGATAGGTATGAACATTTTTTTGGGAGATATTAAAACAACCCAATCCCATTCTCCATTATGTTTGAGGCCCCGTCGAACAACAAGGTCCATTTTCCATCATCATATTTTTCAGACAAAACCATGATACTTTCGTCTCGGAATTCGCATTGCATTGATTTATAATCATCAACAGGTTGATTAGCTAGATAATCTGCTAAGGCACTCCCTTTGATGGCTTTTTGAGTAACATAGGTAATATCATATTCTGATAACATCACTTGCCATCGAGCAATTAGCCCTGTGAGAGCGGGCTTTTCAAAAATGTACTTGATTGGATCCATTTTGGATATCAAATAAGTTGTATGGCGAATCATGTATTGCCTCAAGCGATGAGCCGCCCAGGCTAAGGCACAACAAGTACGTTCTAACATTGTATATCTTGTTTCAACATCTGTAAATTTTTTACTTAGATAGTAAATGGCATGCTCCTTTTTTCCTGTTTAATCATGTTGCCCCAGTACGCATCTCATGGCCCCGTCGAGGACTGTAAGATACATAATCAAGGGTCGGCCCAGAACTGGTGGGGCTAGAATTGGAGGCTTTTGCAAATACTGTCGGATTTTTTCAAATGCATTTTGACATTCTTCATTCCACACAACTTTTTGATTTTTCCGTAAAAGTTTAAATATCGGTTCACAAGTAGCAGTTAGTTGTGATATAAATCTTGAAATATAATTTAGTCTCCCAAGAAAACCGCAAACTTCTTTTTCTGTACTCGGGGGAGGCATTTCTGCAATGGCTCGAATCTTATCGGGATCAACCTCTATTCCTCTCTGACTAACCACAAATCCCAATACTTTGCCCGATCTCACACCAAAAGTGCATTTGGAAGGGTTGAGCTTTAGCTTAAAGTTTCTAAGTCTTTCGAAGAGTTTCTTTAGATCAATAATATGTTCTTCTTCTGTTTGTGACTTAGCAATCATGTCTTATACATAAGCTTCGACCTCTTTATGTATCATGTCATGGAATACGGTTACCATAGCTCTTTCGTAGGTTGCCCCAGGGTTCTTCAGTCCAAAAAGCATTACTTTGTAACAAAATGTTCCCCAAGGAGCGATGAAAGTCGTTTTTTTTCCATATCTTCAGCTGCCATCTTAATTTGATTATACCCAGAGAAACCATCCATAAAGGAAAAGAGTGAATGGTGAGCCATATTATCAACCAAAATATCGATGTGAGGTAACGGGAAATCATCTTTAGGACTAGCTTTATTAAGGTCCCTATATTTTACACACATTCGTACTTTTCCATCCTTTTTTGGCACTGGTACAATATTGGCTATCCATTGGGGATAATTTGCCACAGCGAGGAATCCTGCGTCAAATTGTTTTTGTACTTCTTCCCTGATTTTTAATGACATATCGTGATCATTTGCCTTAATTTTTGTTTCACCAGAGAAAAATCGGGTTTTAAGGGCAATTTATGCTCCACTATGCTAGTATCCATTCCAAGCATATCCTAATATGACCAGGAAAAAACATCTTTGTATTCATGTAGGAGTTGTATTAGTTTGTGATATACTTCTTTCTTTAAGATGGTTCCAACGTTAATTTCTTTCCTTCCTTCTTTTGTCCCTAGATTAACAATTTCTATCGATTCCTCAAAGGGCATGATACCCTTGGCTTCCCGTTCTACCACTCTTAACAAATCTAGAGGGGGTTCATAATCTTCTTCATTATCTTTTTCTGTCTGACTAACAAGATGGTTAAGATTATGCAACGAGATTTTAGTACAGTCGTCTGTGAATGAACTATTCCCAAATCTGCAGGATTCAAGGCTAGGATAAGGAGAAAAAAGGAGAAGGAAAAAAAATAAAAAAATAAAAAAAATGGCGAATGAATATAAACATATGAAAGTGGTAAGAAAGAACAATACGAAAACAAAATGAAAATGCATTTATTGAAATTCAAAGTATTGGGAAAACAACATTGTGTCCATCCTAAATATAATGAAGCATCTTAAGGTCTTAGTAACATCAATAATGCTTTTAGAAATACATGGAAATTGCATTAAATATTATAGGTGACTTGATTACTTTCCAATTCCTGATTTCTGCTCCTACACGACAATTAGCCTCCCCATCAAACATGTCATCTTCAGTTGCCGCAATATGGATCTCACTTGTTGGTCTTGCACTTTGGAAACGCTGTCGGATGTCACATATGGGAATCCTTTCGATTCTTGGTTCTCGATTTTCAATTCGAGCTACTCCTTTTTCTTTTTTTTTCTTTGACCAATCTCCGTGTGTCATCCCTGGTGGGTTTGTAGCCTAAACCCCACTTATCTCTATTTTCAGGAAGTTCCACCGATTCTTTGAGCCCTTCTTTATCCTTCCCCAACCCGTGCCATGGATGATGTCCTCTGCTCCTACACCACACGGACGAATCCAATTAGCCTCCCCATCAAACATGTCATCTTCAGCTGCCGCAATATGGATCTCACTTGTTGGTCTTGCACTTTGGAAACTCTGTCGAATGTCACAGATGGGAATCCTTTCGATTCTTGGTTCTCGATTTTCAATTCGAGCTAATCTTTTTTCTTTTTTTTTCTTTGACCAATCTCCGTCTGTCATCCCTGGTGGGTTTGTAGCCTAAACCTCACTTATTTCTATTTTCAGGAAGTTCCACCGGTTCTTTGAGCCCTTCTTTATCCTTCCCCAACCCGTGCCATGGATGGTGTCCTCTGCTCAACATGAACTTATCCACCATAATAGCAGTGTTTGACATATGTGGTTCTATAGGTGTCGTCTCGACATAAGCGGTGTCCACGATTTCTAGTGTTTGGAAGGCAGTTTCTATAGCGTCTTCTGTTGTCTCAACATAAGGTGTGGTGGACAAATTACTCACCAACAAGTCTCTTTCTCCTGACATGATTACCAATTGTTCATTTACCGTATACTTCAACTTTTGGTGTAAGGTTGACGGCACTACGTCGGCAGAATGGATCCATGGCCTTCCCAATAAGCAACTATAAGCGGGTACAATATCCATCACGTGAAACGTGGTTTCAAATGTGACCGGGCCTATTTGAACTGGGAGATCAATTTCCCCCATTACTTCTCTGTGACTCCCATCGAAAGCTCTAACAACCATAGGACTTGGTCTCATAGATCTACCATCACAAGGTAGTTTTGCTAATGTTGATTTTGATATGACATTCAGCGAGGAGCCATTGTCAATGAGGACTCTTGATATTATATGGTTGAGGCACATTACTGATATATGTAGTGCTTTATTATGTCCTCTCGCTTCGGTCGGCAGCTCATCATCTGTGAAAGTTAGGTGAATGTTGGTTGTGATATTATTTATGATGCCTCCAAATTTGTCCAAGGTGATGTCGTGAGTGACATGAGCCTCATTTAGTATTTTCATCAATAGCTTCCGGTGGGACTCAGAATTCATCAATAGGGATAACAATGAAATCCTTGTAGGAGTATGGTTGAGTTGGTCGACTATTTTGTATTCACTTTGTTTGATGATTTTGAGAAATTCCTAAGCTTCTTCATTAGAAACCTCTTTCTCATTTTCTACTTTCTCCTTTTCGACTTTCTTTTCCTCTTTATCTGTGTATGCCTTCTCAAACATCACTCTCATTTCTCTTTGTGATTTTCCTGGGGAGTATATCCGACCATTTCTAGTCATTCCTCCTATTCCTGAAATGTTCGTGACAGTGGTGGTTTTAGAGCTAGAAACACCTTTGTTCTTCTGTTTAGCTAGATGTACCTCTACATTATAGTTCCAAGGTACAACTTTGTTGTCTTCATATGAAAAAGGGCTTGGTATCTGAACTATTAAGATCCTCAAATCATCGGGGGCATTCATACTTTCCTCCTTAGTGAAATGAATGACCAATGGCTTTGGGATGGTTATGCCAAGTTTTTCTTCTGATTGGGTTGCAATCATACCGTCATCCTTTTCCCAACGACCTATTTGAATGGTGCCTATGTTTATCAATTTTTGAAGTTCTTTTTTGAACTCATTGCATTCTTCCATGGAATGATCTTCATTGAGGTGGAAATTGCATCTTGCTTTCCCATCGGCATTTCCTCGGATTAACCCAAATTTACATAACTCAGAGAAAATAAGTCCCATCGGGGCCTTAATTTTCTCGACCTCCTTTATTAATTGGTGATTTTCTTCGATTGCATTCACTATTGGCCCACCATGGACTGATAGAGGAATATTTTTCACGCTAGGCTCGTTTTCTTTAAAATTCAACCATCCAGCCTTAAGCAAACCGTGCACCTTAAATTTTAAAGCTAGGCAATTTTCAGTAGAGTGTCCTACAGCCCCAGAGTGGTAATCACACACGACGTTCGAGTCATATCCTTTCGGGTAGGGTGGTTCTATAGTTTTCCATGGACATAGTGCAACCATAGAATTGCTAACCAGATGCGGTGATAAATCTGCATAGGTCATAGGGATTGGGTCGAAATGTATAAACTTCCTCCCACGATAGTTTTTCCCCTGACTTTCATATAAATCTTGATTCCCTTGTAAGTGTTGACTTAGAGTGCGTGAGATTTGTGAAGTTGCAGCGGCGTAAGGGCGACACACAAAAGAAGGATTAGTTGGGTTTGACGCCACAAAATGGCTTTCTTCCTCTTTTTTCTTATTCGCACCCGTGGGTAACTTTTTTGTGTTATTTAATCTGGTATAACCGAAAGAAATCTTTCCACTTTTCAATCCCATTTCTACTCTTTCACCTATGATGACGAGATCTAAAAAATTTGATGAAACGCTTCCTATCATTTTGTCATAAAATGGAGTTTGAAGAGTGTTAATGAACATGGTCACCATTTCTTTTTCAGATAGGGGGGGTTCAACCTGGGAAGCTAGTTCTCTCCATCGTTGGGCATATTCCTTGAATGTTTCATTGTCTCGTTTTGTCATATTTTGTAGCTGGATTCTATCAAGAGCCATGTCGAGATTATATTTGTATTGTTTAAAAAAGGCATCCACCAAATCTTTCCAAGAGCTGATATGAGCTCGCTCAAGGTGCATATACCAACTCAGGGAAGCTCCTGTCAAACTGTCTTGAAAGAAGTGGGTTAGCAGTTTTTCGTCATGGGCGCAAAAACCCATTTTTCGATAATACATAATAAGATGGTTCTTGGGGCATGTAGTTCCCTTGTATTTGTCGAATTCAGGCTATTTGAATTCCGAAGGTATTATAACATCATAAACGAGGCATCAGTCTGAAGCATCAAATCCATAATTGTTTCCCCCTTCGACAACTCTCAAGCGTTCTTCCAAGGCTTGCCATTTTTCTTGGGATTGATTGCTCTCGAGCGGTCGAGGTTCATGGTGTATGTTTAACATCACCAGTCTAGCTTCGGTAGATTTTCCTTGCGATGAAGAGCTAGGAAAGCCCGAAGGGGTGAAGGTTGCACTTGAGGGAACTCGCCAGTACCATGTTGTGGATTTGTAGCCACAGCCAATGTATTGGTGTTGGGGAGATGAGTGTCTATGGGTGGGGTATAACCTGGCGGAAGACAATAAGGTGGAAATTGTTGTGCCTTCCCTTCTTGATAATTGGTGTGAAGGTGTGGAGCGACTCCCGTTGGGTGAACAAGAGTGTTTTGGGGCACTCCCTTGTATACTAAAGGATTCCCATCATTTCTATTTCCAAGAGCTTGTAGAATATCCAAGATCTTGGTCATTTGCCCCTTGAGTTGCTTCACGTCTTCTCTTATTTTTGTTTGCTCTAGCTCATCCATGATTTTTGACTGAGATCGTGTCTGATAACGGTGTCGTAGCACCAAATTTTTTATTTGTTGTGTTATTTTTTCTGTGAAAGAATATGGCATGAGTTTGCAACATGATGTATGAAAATGTAATTGTGTATGAATGTTAAAGACTTATTTATTGCTTGTTTGTGAATATCCTAACCAATAAAGAGAGGGTTATGGGACCAAAAGTGGAGCCAAATTTAATTTATTGATAATTAGAAAAATACAGGTTTTACCACAAAACGAAAGTTGAAACCTAAACACGAAATTTGAAAATTTAATGAGCGATCAATTTTTTCATTTGCTCTATTAAACTTTTACAATGTTCAATAAAAATGGAGATTTCTTAATAATGGTGGAATATCTCTGATAGCAGAGTTGGTCAAATAAACTAATTTGGAGAAACGGTCCATCCAAAACATTCCTTCTTGAACAAGTCTCTCAATAGTGTCTTTTTGTGTTTATATATCGTCTTCCTTTCTTGCAAGTTCAACTCGGTATGCTTCAATGATCTCTTCTTGAGTTTGCCTTTCTACCATGATCTTGTTTTCACATTTCGCTCTTACCCTCTCTATTTGTTGCTTTAGATTTGCTTCTTGCCGACGAATGACTTCATGCTTTTCCTCAGATTTCTTTAGCAACTCTTTAAGCCTAAGACCTTCAATCACTACATCATCCCTTTCATGACGTCTGAGTCTTAACTCTTCATTCGCACCCCGCAAACAGATTCGAGTTCTCTCATTGCTTTCTTCTTCCTCTCTTGCCCTTTTTTGTACTTTCTCAAGGATAAGGGATTGTTGGGTATTCTTATACTCCATATCCCTATAAGCCTGGTGAGCCATCTCGAATTCTTTTTGTAATTTTTCAATTTCTTATCCTTTGAGAGCTAATTCGGCCTCTAAATCTTCAGTACTGAAAAAACATTATGTTGTTACTACTTCGGGAGTAATGATGGTGCCGTGAAAAGGCAACTTGACCTCTAATGCCCTCTTTTTCACCCAATTATGATATTCCTCTCCTATACCACAACTTCTAGGCCCTAATTCTTGACCTCTTCTAACAACATCTCCCCAAGACTTACGTATTCTTCTCAACAAGCTAGCATCATAAACATCTCGTCCATGAATGACAAAATATTTTGTTACATCCATTATTGGAGGTTTTGTCATAGGATAAACCAATTGTCTTAATGCAACATAGGGACTATAATTTATACACCCTTTGGTTCCCATGAGGTGAACATCTACAAAAACACCGCATTACAAATAACTTCAATTTATATCTTGACTCCAGGAGTACCATTGAATCTTTCTTTCGTTGAGATTTGCTAGAACGTTGGCCCATTCCTTTTTGCTCTTAGTTCTTAATTGATGCATGTCTTGAAAAATATGTTTGACAAACCAAAAATAGAGTATTGGTGAACAACAATGGATTAGGCCCCCTATTTCTCATGACGGAAGTCGAGCGTGCGGTAATTGTCAGCCAAAACTGTCGGTACTGGATTCTCCCCTCTATGCTTGTAAGCCAAAAAGACATCTATCGCCATGAAATCCACAAAATCCTTAATGGTTGGAAATAAAACAATTCCATATATAATTAAGGCAAGCACATCCATGAAAGTGTCCCATTTTCCATCGATTGCTAAGTTTACTACTTTCTTCTCAAGATATTTTATTGGAAATCCAATCAAATTATCTTTGTTGGTTCTATTGTCTTCTATTTCCTTTATAGAGAAATCAAACGTTTCAGCAATTGTTTTCAGTGAGGGGTAGTGTTTCATGTATTGGTAAGGTTTACTCCCCTTCATTGGATATCCCATTATTCGTTCGAACTCTTCCAACGGTGGGGCCAACTGAAAGTCCTTAAAAGTGAAACACCTAAAAGGAGGATCATATAATTGGGCCAACGCTGTAAGAGCATCCACTTGTACATTAACTTCAAGTAAATCAAGAATTTTGCCGAATTTTCTCCATAAAGATTACACGTTGTACTTTTTGCAACTTCCGAGCAAGACTCTTAATTTTGTTTACATCCAGTTTACGAACTCTCAATGGAAAGGTCTTTCTTAATGGAGTAATGTTTGAGCCACCATTTGATCCCATATTTCCTGCGGTTAAAGTTATTCACAACAAGCCTTATTTTTTTATGGTTTTGAAAATGATGAGATAATGATTTTTCAAAAGTAACCATGATAAAGACTATTATGCAACAAAAAATAAATGATGATGAGGAGGAAAAAAAAACTTGGGTATACTAGCAGGTAGTGAACATGACATAGAGTAAGTTTTTCGTATGTACGTGTGATTTATATCATTTTTTTGATGTGAACCTTTACTAAGGGTAGCTCTATAGTTCTAAATTGGTTCTTAGAGCACACAACTCAATTCTAAAATATTAAACCAATTAATAGGTAAACTATTAAAATGGAAATATTATAGAAAAGGTCAACTCTAGGTGAGACTTTCATGACAACCAAACAAGATGTACATCCAGAAGATTATCATTACACAGTCCCGAACTTATCTTAGGTTGCACTCAGCCCGGGTATAGAGCCCACTCATAAGTGTCTGAATCGTGTTAGGGTGTATAGAAAAATAAATAAAATAAAAAAATTATCACAAGAAAAATAAATTTACAAAATTCATATAATTATATTAACAATATAACAAAATAAAAAAATAAAACAATAGGGGTAATATAAATAAAAATAATAAATAATAAAATAACTATATATAATTAATTAGATTGGGCTTGACTCTCAAA
>NC_021164.2:26777233-26782623 GCF_000331145.2 Cicer arietinum
GGGAAAGTATTAAAACGGTTACCCTATAAATAATTATATAGATACTATTTATTTATTTATACTCAAAAAAGAATAATAACAAAAAAAAAAGAAATTATTTACATTAATAAAAGAAGGAAATCTTTTTTTTATTAATTTGGTTTGACAAGGGAAAGACCTTGCTCCTATGTATCCCTAGGTGCAATAGGGAAATCAAAACTCACGTAGCTCTTGGGTAGAAAATATTAATGTGTTGACCTATTTTATTATTATTTGTATTTATATATGTATCAAAAAAATAAAAATATAAAAATCATAAGGATGATAATAATAATAATAATATTTGTTCATGGATTATATCTTCTATATTTGTTTTAAAGTAAAGAAAAAAAAAATTAATTTTTCTTTTAAAGAAAAAAAACAACGTAACGTGGCGGTATGTGAACGAGACAGATGAACACGATGGTGAAATAATCTGTTAAATGATTTGCTCGTACATTGTCAGATATGTTGAGACACAATTACCACCAACGATTGAGAGTGAGTAATATGGTACGGCGAGTGAGGATGAATTTCATCTGGCGGCAGCAACCATTAATTCTAATCTTAAGGGTAAAAATATTTATTTGTTGTTATGATTTTTTTTATTTGATAAAGACGTATTATGAATCTTATATTACAATATGGTAAAATTCGCTTTCTCGGCCTATAAACATCAATGAGTTATATTTTTTTTTTAATTATTTTTGTGTTGCAAAGAAAAAAAAATTAGGATTAAACGATTTAAAAAAAAATGAAAGCTTAACACATGAGTTTACTTTTTATAAACAGAAAAAATAGAGAGCGAAATAAAATATATTTAAAAAAAAAGATGCAAAAACAAAACAAAGACTAATAAGCAGAAAATTAGAGAGAGAAAAAAAATAAGAAAATGATACCTTACTCCTGAATTGTTGTTTTGCTAGACCGATTGTTTTAAGATCAGATTCTCTTCTCCTCTTTTGTTAATTAATCTCTCTATTTTTTATGTGCTCTTAATTTGTGTTTCGAATTCTCCCCTTTTGTCCTCTTGTGGCAGCCTATTTATAGATTTTTGGGTGTAGATTACAAAAGACAAGAGAATAATTGTCAATTGATTACCATTATCTTTTCGGTTTCTTTTCATTTAATTGGCCACAATTATATTGATTCTTATTGCCATTGATTCATTTCTTCGGTTACTTTTCTATTCAATTGATCACCACTATACTGATTTTTATGACCATCAATCCATTTCTTTTCGTTTTTTTTTTCCATTTGTTTTGATCGTGATTACATCGATTTTTATGACCATCAATTCATTTCTTTTCAGTTTCCTTTATTTTTATTTCTTATAATTTTTTTTTATATTTTAGAAAAGAATCTGAACCAGAATCAGAGGCAAACAAGAACTCAAAACACTTGTGATTGTCTAAAGCTTATAGCCCTAATTATTTATTTTTATTTTTATATTTCTTCACATATATTTATATATTTATCATTATTATTATTATTATTATTTCCTTTTTTAATAAAAAGTAAAAAATAAATAAAAATCAGACAAAATTAGGTGTCAACAATCACCACTGGGTCGAATGTCATTATTGGGAGAGATTAGTTGCATTTTGATGATGTTTAAAATGTGGAACACTAGTGCAGATGATGAAACCAAGTGATTCTCTTGAATAGTTCATTCGACTTCCTCTAGAGCTTGAATGAGGGGAGTTCTCATTAGTACAACAGTGATGAGTCTAGGGTACATAATTGTTATGATCTTTCCCAACCTAGAATTGATAATATATGACCTCATGGTAGGAAATCAGGAGACAATTTTGAGTGCAGGGTCTAAGGATGAACTTGATGCCATTGAAGCATGGGAGATTCATATATTTTACAGGAAGTTTCAAGGTTTGAAAGAGAGAAAGTGTGGAGATACGCGAGGAATGATAGTGAACGTGAGAAGGTTTTATGAAAACGTTTGAGTTTCTAAAACCATAACTAGCTCGCATCAATAAACACATGTGATCAACACATGTCAAAGTATCAAAACTTACAAAGAAAACTGTTCATATTAAAATTAAAGCTTAATTGTAGTTTTAATCACTCCATTTATACAGGTTCATGAAATTGGCCTTCTTATTTTAAAAAGTCAACAATTTTGGTCCCTCCCTTTAATTTTTTAACTAAAAAATAATGATGTGAGATGTTTTAAGTAACTGAAATATGATACAATGATGTAGAGTGATTAACACCTATGAAATTGAAACAAAACACCGTGAAAACTTAAATTTCAATTTTGGAATTTTTTATATTTTTAGTTTAATTAATGACATATGAATAATTAATGCATCTAGATAGTTCTATATCATAGAATTGTATGTCACGTCATTTAAAATTTATTAAATCATCATTTTTTTAGTTCAAAAATCTGAGAGATGGACCAAAATTGTTGACTTTTAAAATAGGGGGACCAATTCCGTGAATCAGTATGAATATAGGGACCAAAACTGCAATTAAGCCTATAATTAATTGAATGTATATATTTAACCGCTTTAGCTGTTTTACTAAAGGCAAAAATAAAAAGACTACAACAACATTCTTTTATAAACAAAATGTTTAGATTTTTCTTTATAAGATTGAATATGTCCTCAACAAGGGGTTTTGTGAATATATCAGCCCAATGATGATCAGCGTAAATATGTTTAAGGTCTAAAATACAATTCTAGACATAATCTCTTATAAAATAATGTTGAATCTCTATATGTTTTTCCCTTAAATGTAAAATAGGACTTTTGGTTAAACATATAGTTGAAGTACTATTACATAAAATAAGAATGTTACTCTTATAGATTTTGAAATCTTCTAGTTGACTCTTCATCCACAATAGTTGAGTGCTGCAGTTTGCTGCTGAGATATATTTCACTTCTGCTATTGATAGAGCAATAGCCCATTGTCTTTTACTCGACCAAGACATCAAATTCTCACCAAGGAACGTACAGTTTCCACTAGTGCTTTTCCTTTCTTACATGTCTCTAACATAGCCAGCATCAAAAAAATCTAGCGCGTCCGCACACTAAAAAAACAATATATCAGGTCTAGATATAGTTAAGTAGAGGAGATAACCAATCGTTCCCATGTATACCTTCTGATCTACCTTTTTACCTGACCCATCCTTACCAAGAGAACAAGTTGGATGCATAGGTGTAAACATGGACTTACATTCATCCATTTTAAATTGCTTAAGTTGTTTTCTTAAGTATTTGGTCTAATGAATGAGTAGACCATCTAGGTTTTGATGAATTTGGATTCCAAGAAAATTTTGATTCTCCTATCAAGCTCATCTCAAATTCATTTTGCATTAACTTAGAAAACTTTTGGTAGAGCTTTTCGTTAGTAGAAGCAAAAGTAATGTCATTAACATAGATTTGAACAATGAGAAGATCATTCTTTGATGATTTGCTAAATACAGTAGTGACAATTTGGCCTCTTTCAAAATTATTTTTTAATAAGAAGTTACTTAGTCTATCATACCAAGCTCTTGGAGCCTATTTTAGACTATACAAAGATTTCTTTAATTTGAAAACATAATTTGGAAATCCATTATCTTCAAAGCTAGAAAGTTATTTGTAACACCCCGTTTTTCAAAGCGAGGGTGTATTTTTTTTTCAAAAGAAATTAAAATGAAACAGAGAAATAAACAAGGTAACACCTTTGGATAAGTAATTAAGTCATTATAATTTTCAAGCAGCGGAAAAGTTCTCAATCCATGAATTCAAAATATTTACATAACCCAAAGGAAAGACATCCGTTCCCTCTGTGTCAACCTAGTCTGATCATTTTACAAAACAACTAAACACCCTGAGTGATCTCCACGCGCCCCGTGAGATCCTCCTAACGTAGCTGCAGTCAAGCGTTCCCATCTCCATTCCCGTCCGTAGGGTACGAACCGGTAGGATCGTCCTGACTCTCATCTAAGGGCAAAGCCCAGATTTCCACAATAGTTGTAAAGGGTCACCAACCGAAATTAACAGGTAACACATAACATTTAAGTTTTAAATGCACAAAATAACCTTTCAACTAAGCATGCACCTTAAAAGGATTTCTCATACGCTAAAAGTTCATGTAATGCTTGCCCATTTAAAAATGAAATCAAAATGAAGTTCTCAAATCATCAAGTAATACATAACTGACCAAAGCATTGATAAATCAATTGAGCAATCGATTATCTAACTCAAAATAAGGACTTTTGCTGAGCCTATCGATTGCCAAATCGATTTGGTCAGTTCTGCTGAGTTTCTGCATGACCAAATCGATTTCTAAGTCGATTTTGTCAGTTTTGATGAGTCCCTGTGTTGCCAAATCGATTTCCAAATCGATTTTGGCAGTTTTGCTGAGTTCCTGCCTCTCTGCCAATCGATTTCCAAATCGATTTCTTAAAAGATTTTGAAAGACATATTTATACAATCGATTGGCAAATCGATTAGGTTAAAATAGTGAACTTCCTGCAACTCATCCAATCGATTGGGAAATCGATTTCCCTGCTTATTCTTCCAAAAATACTTAAACTAATTCAATCACACTCACACATAACTCCAAAACTTAACACTTAGCAAGACCCACACAATCACCACGACGAATTGGTTTTCGAAACAGTTTTACAATCGATCGCACTCACACACGATAATCAATACATAACACTTAGCAATGATAACGCAATCGCTACAACATCATGGGTTTCAAAATAGTATTGCAATCAAACATGCTATCACCAAATTCCGAAACATAACACTTAACACTTATAACACAATTACTACATAGACAAAATGAACCAACAATTCACAATTTAACAGGGTGTAGTCTCTCACGGACAAACACATGTGTAATCTCTCACAGACAAACACAAAGTCGTAAACGTACTACCTATCACGGGTCCGTACTGTTTACCGAGGTGCCACCTATCCCGGGTCTGCACAACTTACCAAACGTAAATCGTAAACGTACTGCCTATCACGGGCCCGTACCGTTTACCAAGGTGCCACCTATCGCGGGTCAGCACGATTTACCAAAACACACATAAGTAAACGAGACATTAAGAGATTCCCCATTCTTAATTCTCATTTAACTTAAACGATTTTCAAAACAAATATTAAGTAACCAAGACATTAAGAGATTCCCCATTCTTAACGCCAAGTTAACTTAAACGATTTTCAAAACAAATATTAAGTAAACGAGACATTAAGAGATTCCCCATTCTTAACGCCCAGTTAACTTAAACGATTTTCAAAACAAATATTAAGTAACCAAGACATTAAGAGATTCCCCATTCTTAACGCCCAGTTAACTTAAACGATTTTCAAAACAAATATTAAGTAACCAAGACATTAAGAGATTCC
>NC_021164.2:26787829-26791590 GCF_000331145.2 Cicer arietinum
TTTTCAAAACCAAATATTAAGTAACCGAGACATTAAGAGATTCCCCATTCTTAACGCCCAGTTAACTTAAACGATTTTTTTTTAAAACAAAATATTAAGTAACCGAGACATTAAGAGATTCCCCATTCTTAACGCCCAGTTAACTTAAACGATTTTTCACAAACAAACGCACATTAAGTAAACGAGACATTAAGAGATTCCCCATTCTTAATACTCATTTAACTTAATGGTTTTCAAATTTCACACAACACAAACTCAACAAATTCTCACATCAAAACATATCAATTCATTTATTCACAAATCCAACCATACACATATCAAATTTCATCAATATCAATTAAGAGCATGTCAAAAACAACGAACACAAATCGACACAATCCACTACTCAAAACACACAAGTTTCATTTACTCAAAATCTTACATACGTGAGGTAAATTCATTTTTCCCAAAACAATACTCCAATCCTAACAAAATTCGTTTCCACACAACCACAGATAAGGCCCTAGATGCAAACTAAAAGTTTGGAAGGAGCCCTTACCTTCGCGTTAGCTCTAACGTGCGATTACGGCACCGTGAGTAAATTCGGTAAATTTTCCGCTCGCAACGCCGCTTCCAAAATTGGTCCACTAGCACCGTAGCACGGAGGTGAGCAACCTTCCCTTCTATCACTTCTTGAAACGACGTTTAGATCTAGGTGAAACGGGGAGGTTTGTGTTTGGATCCCTAATACCGTTTTTCTTCGTTTTCGAATCAAAGAGGAAGAGTGGAGTTGAGAAATCCTTGTTCTATCACCCACCCAACCTTGGGTTTCTAATCTTGAAGAAAGGAAGCGAAGAAAAACGAAAATGGAGGAAGGAGGGAGAACGGGTTCTCGCGCAGGGAGGGAGAGGAAGATGGAAAATTCTGGTTTTCTTTCCTTTCTCTTTCTTTCCTTTGTTTTTCCTTTCTTCCTTTTTCCTTCTTTCCTTTATATAACCTTTTCTTTTCCTTTTCCTTCCTTCTAATTTCCTTTCTTTCTATTCTCTCCAAACAAACATATATACATATATGTATATATATATATATATATATATATATATATATCTTAATTGTAACTTAACAAATATCTTCATATTCATTAAAATTACCATTTCACTCATAACACATAAAATTCTTCGTAAAGGATTCATCGCACTTAATTTAATTTATTTATCGACGAGTAATTATAAACGGCATCAAAATATCCTTTTGATAAAAAAGACTCCAAAATATTATAAACTTTGGGTAAAAAGCCTCCGAGCCAAAATCCAAAATACATAAAAATGCATAAAGTGTACTTTAAAATTATGGGTCTTACATTATTTGACATACACTTCTTCATTATGTAACCATTTAAGAAAACACTTTTCACATTCATTTGATACAAAATGATTTTATTAAATACTTCAAATGAAAGTAAAAGTCTAATATCCTCTAACCTTGCCACATGGGATAAAGTTTTAGTGTGATCAATATCTTCCTGCTTGTTGTATCCTTGAGCTATAATTCTAGCTTTTTTTTTTTTAACCATTTCACATTTCTCATTCAATTTGTTTCTGAAAACCCTATTGGTTCCTGTAACAACCCACCCCTTACCGTTACCGACACTGTTAATAACGACCTTCTCTCCCCCTTCCTCTCAATAGGAAATAACGATGTTTTTCCTTTCGTGGGAATCGAACTCGATATCTAGGAGATAAGAACTACAAGTCATTCATTCTAACTACCACCCATCTAGAAGTGGAAACAACATTTTTAGAAGAAAAATATGATTTTGCTTGTTTCCCTTTCTGACATGCCTCACAAATAACATTTGATTTGTATTTAAGATTTGGCAAGCCTATCACTAAATCTAGTCTTTTCAATTTTGAGATTAATCTCAAATTTGCATGTCCTAATCTTTTGTGCCAAATAAGTTGTTCTTCATTCACAAAAATAAGACACTTTGCTTCTTGTTTATCCAAATCGATAAGTTTATTTTGGAAATATTTTTTTTTCCTTTGGCTAGTTAATAGCATAGATCCATCTATTTGACTTATTGCCTTATATGACTTTTGATTGAAGACAACATCATAACCATTGTCACTTAATTGACTTATGCTCAATAGGTTATGGACTATTCCTTTTAAAAGTAAAACATTTTTAATAGGGAAAGGAACCACTACCTACTGTGTCGTGGCCAATGATCTTACTCTGCTAAACACCTATGAATCCTCCGTTCTTGAGGGTTAGATCTTGTAACATAGACTTTTCTCTTTGAAGGTGCAAGCACAAGAAATAGGGTTGAATTGTGTTTGACAAAGTAGATAACTTTTTGATAATTTATTAAAAAAATCTGGTTCGATTTTGGTGACTTACTTGGAGTAAAAGAAAACAGATTCAAAGGCAACAAACATTGAAGGCATAAATAACTTGACACATAGATTTATCTTGGTTCACCACTAACTTGGATACATCGAGTCACCTCATTCATAAAGCTTTAATCCACTAATTCAAATACCTTGAATTAAAAAAACCCGACCCTCCAAGTCAATCTTCCTAAACAACCTAACAACCCCAGACTTTTAAGGAACTAACCACCTTGACCCTACAAGCCAAGTATTCTCCTAACAACTTAACAATCCTAACTTGAAGAAGGAACTAAACCACTATCGAATTGGATGCAAAAGATTTGAGCTTTAAGTTTTTGCTTATAAATAAGTTGATAATAATAATAATAATAATAATAATTCTCACACTCTAAGAAAAAACACTTAAAAAAAACTTCTAACTTGAACAAGTGTTTCTTTCTTTGAACTCTAAGATGAATTTGAAATTTTGAGATTATGAGTTCTTAAACTCTTTTCTGATTTTCAATAATCTTCTTCTTCAGCCTTGAGTATTTATATATAGTTATAATTAGGGCTTCCATTTTGTTCTTTTTTAATTCTGAAGTGTATCTTCATTCCTAGCTTAGTCAACAATGATCTTATTCAAAAATAATTCTAAACAAGATTCTTTTTGATACTAAGTTCTTTAGCCAACTTTTTATTTTTGAATCCAATCTGAGCTACTCTTCTAAATTGATAATGTTCCTATTTTGTTTAGATTGATTTTTTAAATTCTTCAGATTGATTATGTTCGTATTTTGTTCAGATTGAGTTTGTAAATTTTTTAGATTGATTATGTTCATATTTGGTTGTAGATAAATCTTGATCAAATCTTGAGGATATCTTCTTTTTAAGTTGTTCAAATATTTACTTAAACTACAAATGTAAATCAAATCTTATTTTAGATTTTATTAAATTATAAATCTAAATCAAATCTTATCTTAAATTTTCTTCAATTATAAATTTGAATAAAATCTTATTTTAGATTTTCTTCAATTATTAATTTGATTCAAATATTACTTTAGACTTTCTTCAAAATTACAAATCTTCTTTCATACTCTGGGAAGTCAAATATATTGTTCCCATAAAATACTTTTGTTATTTTAAGACCCATAATTTTAACGTATACTTTATGTATTTTAGTGTATGTTGGTATTGAACTCGGAGGCTTTTTAGCCAAATTTATTAATATTTTGGAGTTTATATGACCAAGAGTTATTTTGATGCCGATTAGAATTACTTGTTGATGAATAAATTAAATTAACTGCGGTGAATCTTTTACGAAGAATTTAAAGCGTTACGGGTGAAATGGGAATTTAACAAATATCTAGATATTTTGAGATATTTGTTAAGTTATATATATATATATATATA
>NC_021164.2:26792561-26793966 GCF_000331145.2 Cicer arietinum
TTTTAGTAAATCGTGCTGACCTGTGATAGGTGGCACCTCGGTAAACAGTACTGACCCGTGATAGGTGGTACGTTTACGATTTACGTTTTTGGTAAATTGTGCTGACCCGTGATAGGTGGCACCTCGGTAAATAGTACTTTGGCCTGTGATAGGCGGTACGTTTACGATTTACGTTTTTGGTAAATTGTGCTGACCCGTGATAGGTGGCACCTCGGTAAATAGTACTTTGGCCTGTGATAGGCGGTACGTTTACGATTTACGTTTTTGGTAAATTGTGCTGACCCGTGATAGGTGGCACCTCGGTAAACAGTACTGACCCGTGATAGGTGGTACGTTTACGATTTACGTTTTGGTAAATTGTGTTGACCCGTGATAGGTGGCACCTCGGTAAACAGTACTGACCCGTGATAGGTGGTACGTTTACGATTTACGTTTTGGTAAATTGTGATGACCCGTGATAGGTGGCACCTCGGTAAATAGTACTTTGGCCTGTGATAGGCGGTACGTTTACGATTTACGTTTCTGGTAAGTTGTGCTGACCCGTGATAGGTGGCACCTCGGTAAACAGTACTGACCCGTGATAGGTGGTACGTTTACGATTTACGTTTTGGTAAATTGTGATGACCCGTGATAGGTGGCACCTCGGTAAATAGTACTTTGGCCTGTGATAGGCGGTACGTTTACGATTTACGTTTCTGGTAAGTTGTGCTGACCCGTGATAGGTGGCACCTCGGTAAACAGTAATTTGGCTTGTGATAGGCGGTACGTTTACGACTTACGCTTTTTCTTTTAGTAAATCGTGCTGACCCGTGATAGGTGGCACCTCGGTAAACAGTACTGACCCGTGATAGGTGCTACTTTTACGATTTACGCTTTTTATTAAATCGTGCTGACTCGTGATAGGTGGCACCTCGGTAATTGGTACTTTGGCCTACGATAGGCGGTACAATTATGATTTACGGCCCTTCGAGGAGGGTTTTGGTTTGGAATTCCGAGTTCATGCATTTTGGCATATACGCATTGCATTAGGGTGCTTGGCACGCGAGTCGTGTTTGATTCAAGTTTATGATTGAGTGTTTTGAATTTGAGTTGTCTGGTAAATTGTGTGTGTCCGTGAGAGACTGCACATGTGTTTGTTCGTGAGAGACTACACCCTAGTAAATTATGTTTGTCCGTGAGAGACTGCACATGTGTTCGTTCGTGAGAAACTGTATGTTTAGGATTTACGCCTCTTGCGGAGGGTTTTGTTTGAGATTGTGTGATAGCATGTTTGATTGCAAAACTATTTCGAAGCTTATGATGTTGTAGTGATTTTGTTATAAGTGCTAAGTGTTATGTTTTGTTTGGAATCGTGATTGCAAAACTATTTCGAAGCTCATGATGCTGTAGTGATTGTGTTATAAGT
>NC_021164.2:26794493-26795860 GCF_000331145.2 Cicer arietinum
ATTACTTGATGGATTGAGAACTTTATTTTTTGTTTTCATTGTTATTTGGCATGTGTTATATGAACTTTTGGCATATGGAAAACCCTTTTAAGATGCATGCTAAGTTGAAAGGTTATTTTGTGCATTCAAAAACTTAAATGTTATGTGTTAATTGTTAATTTCGGTTGGTGACCCTTTACAACTATTGTGGAAATCTGGGCTTTGCCCTCAAATGAGAGCCAGGACAATCTTACCGGTTCGTACCATGTGGATGTAGAGGGGAATGCCTGACTGGAGCTATGTTAGGAGGATCTTACGGGGCGCGTGGAGATCACTCAGGGCGTTTAGTTTGTTTTGGAGAATGATCAGATTAGGTTGACATAGAGGGAACATACGTCTTTCTTTTGAATTGTATTTATTTTAAAATGGAAGACTATACCTACACTAATATTGTTAGCTTGACATGTTATGTTCGATGGGTTACATGTACCAACTTTTGATGTGTAAATATTTTGGATTCATATTTTGAGAAACTTTTCCGCTGCTTGTAAATTATAATGACTCAATTATTTATCCAAAAGGTATTTCCTTATTTGTTTTTCTCTGTTTTATTTTAATTTCTTTTGAAAAAAAAATATACACCCTCGCTTTAAAAATCGGGGTGTTACAGTTATCATCAAAACTCCAAGTACAAAACCATTGTCTAGGTATCATGGCTGGTGTTTTAACTTTGTTTCTAAGGATGTCTGCAATGGTGTGCTTTTCATCCTTGCAGAAAGTCCAGCATGTGTGCAAGGCAACAAACTAACACCAGACATTTGTTAAAAAACCACAGTCATGATACTCATTCATGCACAAACAAAAAATGTTTTGGTTGCAAAGGAATAACGTTATAAACAAAATAGAACACATGTCAATAAATTATCACTTTCAACAAGAAGATCAATAACGACTATAATGAATTGTCTTTATCCTTCATCCTGACTATAAAAGGAACATCAAGGTGAAGATAAGGGTAAGAGTTTTAAGTGCAATCAATTCAATACAAAATAATCATACTCGAGAAAGCAAAACTCTTCAATCGAGCAAAAGCTCTTGTTCTCTTACAATAGATTAAAGGATATTTTTATTGAGTTATTGGTGACATTCAATCTCAAACAAGTGTTGAGTAGATTCTGATCCTACAACCTTCTTTCATAATTCCATTTGAATCTAAAGTCTATTTCTTAAAGATAGTTCGAGTATTTTGCAAAAATCCATTTTGTGATTAAAAGGTATCGTGTAAAAATCCTTTTTGTACTAAAAGGTATTTGTAAAAACCATTTCTAGGTTGAAATGTTAATGTTGTAACTGATCAAGAGTGATCAATGTTGATTTACAACGAACGG
>NC_021164.2:26795886-26801959 GCF_000331145.2 Cicer arietinum
TTGTAAATATATCTATTTAAAAATTCCTGAAATAAACTCAAGTTTTAACTCAAGAATGATCTTAGTTAATGAAACAGAAAACAGAGAAAGTTCTTGGTTTTTATTATAAAACAGATAATGTTCTTGGTTAGCTTAAAAAGGGAATTCAGTTTGTGCTTTATCTTAGTTAATCAATCAAGCCTAACAAATAAAGAGATAAGATATAGAATACCACACAAAGATATATCCTGGTTCACCCAACTTGGGCTACGTCCAGTTCTCACACCGTGAGATTTTCCACTAAGTGTTCAAAAACACATAACCTTCTTGTTTTACAGCACCTAGTTCATATCAACCTTGATCTGTTTCAATCTCTATTACTTTCCACCCAGAAAGTAAATACAACACCTATCTAACTTGATAGGATTTATAACAATCTAAACAAACTATAATGAAACTTGTAACGCCCCAAATTTTTGATACGAATATTACTGAAAAATATTTATTACTGAAAAACATAACAAGGGCGAACATTCCTTGGGCTGTTGAACAAAATTCAACCACACTGGAATGGCTGGTACAAAGTCCTCCAGCTTTTCATACTTTTGGAGAACTTCCAGCTATCAAGGAGACGAAAAGCTATGTTAAGTAAAAGAAGGAAGAAAAGGTCGCCGACTGCTACTAAGAACCTAACAGAACTTTTCAAAATGTGGGTTCCAACGAAGAAGAGTTGAGGACCAACTTCGACCTAATTTAAGAGTTAAGAAAGCAAGCTCAGTTCAGAATGGCTACTTACCAACAGAGGATAGCGAGGTACTACAAGGCCAGAGTGAAATTTGGAAATTTGATCGAGCTGAGCCGGAGCTGCTCCTACTGACTATGACTGGACAGCAGTGGACTCTTTCTCAAAGTCTGACCCTGCCACCTATCTTTTTTTTTATGAAGCAACCATCACTGAAGTGAAGCAATTTTTTTTTGTAGCCAGCTCAACTCAATTTAACAGGTTAGTAGCGAAAGGTAAGGCTTCATTCCCGAGTGGACGAGAAGAAGGAGCAAGCCCTATTAAGATTAAGGTAAGACAACCAAGGGCAATTCAACGGCTTTATGAGATAATCGGTTATACTATCCTGGAGTAGTTAGAGTAGTACTTGCTAAAGCTAAAGGTTTTCTCCCGCTAAAAACAGTCTACTAGATAAGCCAAGTAAAGAAGTGAGTGCCAGATACAGATGAAATGGTTTTATCTCCTTTTTACAGAAGTAAATTCCTAATTCCTCCTCCCCCTACCCTAGGGGTACTTCTATTTTTAAGCTTTAGAGAATCCAGGTCCAGCGGAAGACTAAGTAAGGTACGGTATAAAGTCCAATCAATCTCCTCCAACAGAGGGCTCTGACCTGACCACAGTCAATCAGTCTATTGTTCTGGTTCTATAGAGTCTAACCCCGAAAAGGGAAGACTCCTCGTTTTTAGCCTGGTCCAGGTGTGGCATATCTTTACCATCTAGTAGCCCCGACAAGAGCAGTTACGTCTTTTGCTAAAGCCCTTACTAAATTACTAAACCACCAGGAACTAGTCTGGTTTGATATAAGCCTAGCTACCACGGAAAGCATAGTCAGAAGAGCTGAAAAGATAGCCATCTTACTCTCGGACCTTGCCTTAATAAAGGAAGAACTTAAGCCTTTCTTAATAAGAAAAAAAAACCCTAAGATGAGCTAACTTGGCTTAGTGCAGGAAATGGAATCACAGCAAGAAAGAAGGGCTGGGCATACCTTTTTTAGGATTTCTACCCCAAAATGACTGAACTGCCTTTCGAACTGAACTACCACGACTCTCGCTAACTGCATCGGATTCTGTGGATAAAAGAAGACTCGCTGAAAGAGCGGATTTGATTCCGAACCGCTACGCTTTCTTATATTAGTGTAGTGCGCTTAGCGCTTCCTGAACCAACTGAAGCAAGGAATATGAGGATCAGAGCGCTAGCATCCCTTGCTCTCGATCGATTGCTCACCACCGTCT
The DNA here is from genome assembly GCF_000331145.2 of Cicer arietinum. NCBI lineage: Eukaryota > Viridiplantae > Streptophyta > Magnoliopsida > Fabales > Fabaceae > Cicer > Cicer arietinum. Next base: position 26,797,879 of record NC_021164.2, read on the forward strand.
GATCCGAACAAAAAAAGGAATAGAACTGGGGACACCTTTAGGTGTAAGCATGAAATACGCCCGAGCAAGCTAAATTCTTTCTATGTAGTAATCGTGCTAGGCTATGCCCCTGAACCCTTTGGTATCCAGAAAGAAAAGCAGAGGAAGTGGCTTTGATCCTATTTTCTATCAAAGCAGGTTCTACCACTGCAGGCCCAATCCTACTACCCGGATGATCGTCTTGGGTAAGATCTTTCTATATCAAAATATCAGTTGGATGCCTACACGCGATCCTTTTTTGCTTCCTTATATCGAGGAAGAGAAAAAGAGGCCTATATCAAAAGTATAAACAACTTATACTTCTATCATAACACGGATCACGCTGTATATAGATTGGATGTATGTCTGAGCTATCTTCTTTGTACCATACCATCTAGAGGGCTGTGATTTCCGGGGGGCAGGACACGAAGCCCCAACATGGTCTAGCACTACGATGGAAACTGGATGTCTGCCTTTGTGAGTACCTATCTTCTTATAGGAAATTGCTATTCAACAAAATAGAAGATTGCAAAGATTCAGCCTTAGTATTAGTAGAAGTGGGTAGCGGCACTGGCTAGACGGTCTATCCCCCTTTAACTTAAGTAGTATTTCCAATTTACTCTCTGTCTCTAAAAAAACCGTAACACAGTCCAGGATAAGTGTGACCGCGTATATATACGATATAGAAATCCAGCCCCACACCCGCGGGTAATGCCCCCGTAACTTCGGGAGAAGGTTTCTGAACTCCTATCTATTCAACCTGGCCTATCTTCTTTCTAACAAGAGGACGCTAAAATCAAAATGATAGCGAACTAGAAAGATACTGACAGAAGCTAAATCTCAAATCATAGACACCGGAGAGAACGATCATACCAGATGATAGCTATCTTAGAGAACGCTAATTTAACCATAAGAGAGAGCACCCTATTACATACTGCCTTGCTCTTCTCTCTATCGTAGTTCTTTCTCGCAGAGTAAGGATTTATAATTCTATACTAGTTCCTATGGCGTAAAGGAAAACATTTCGGCTATTACATCTATGGGTCAACGACTTTCTGGAGTCTCTTAAAGAGGGGATGGAAGCAAGGTCCAATCCCATTATTATAACTTATAATACGATCATCTCACAGATGAAGAAGTGAGCAAGCCTTTCTCCAATGGATTCTAACAGCGCAGACTAGGCATCTTTATCAGATTTCTATTTATATATTAGTAAAAAAGCCCCTTGTTTCAAGGCTAGGGCTTCCCGGTTTAATTGCTATTTGAATTTAGCAGCATTGGCCGTAGAATCAAATATGGACGGTGACTGACCACTAGATCTGTCGATCGAGACCTTGCTTCACCACGCCCAAGCCGGAGGCTAAGTAGAGTTGAATAAGGTGAAGATGGATACCGCTCATAAAGAGCTTGGTTAAGTGGTATGCCTTGCTGGTTGGATCAGAATCCCTTCCCTTTCTTTCGACTTGCTTGCTACTGGATTATTATAATAAAAGACAAACTGGTTTGCATTGGTAGCTATTCTTAGCGGTGACATACTTTTTTTTTATTAATATATATAATAATTATTGAAGTTAAACCACGGGAAAACAAGCACAGGAAACAAGACAACGGCCAACGATCCGTTCCCTCACTCCCAATAGAATAGATAAAGCAATGATAAACCGCTCGGGACCCATATTCCCATGGTCCCTTCGCTCAACAAAAAGTCCTAACAATAAGGATATTATCTAACAGATACGCTGTCTAACTACTATAACAAAGTCATCAACTTAGACTACTTTCAGATAAGGGTTGTTATACAAGTCAACTATTATCGTACAGTGATGATCGAAATAACTGTTGGTGATCCCTTTTCGAGTTCCTTCGTTCCAGTCCAGCGGCGGAAGGGGAGACTTAGATCTTGTCAGTTCATAACAAAAACCGCATCCGGTGGTATCCTATCGTCGTAAAAAAATAATTCATTGCTTCAAAAAGGGAATGAGCTCTCACAGGTTGAGTTTTTTCGGCCAGATTTCGCGTATCATTTATTTCGTATAGAGAGAAGAATAAATTGTCCTTTTTCTTGCTGTTGTTAAACAGGCTGTGCCTTCGGCCGCCTATGATAGGGGGGCCCTTTCCACTCCTTGTTGAAGTTGCAAAGCTCGTTGAGGCAGATTGAACGCTACGCCCTTGGAATAAAATCTTTTCCTGGATAGATGCTGTACATCCAAATCCAGATGCCGAAGTTTTTGCAGGGTGATCAAATTGACTTAAGAACCTGGGTCAGATTCTATTGATTGTGGTTTCTTGGCTGGTCCCTGTGCCATACAGAGGACTATTATGCTCCTCGTCCCTAATAACCTAACCTAATAATAAGAATAGGTCGTCGTCTGTAAATGCAGCCATATTAATCATCCTATAAGGATTCCTTCCTCGACTGTTCTGCAAAGAAAGCCAGATTATCCTCAATCCTCAGGATTAAAGAATGCTTCCACCAAAGTACCCGGAAACATCATTAGCACGTCATATCATATACTGTGAGCAAGGCGGGCTGAGAATCCTCTTCTAATCTAAGGGGCCAGCACAAAATGGCGAGATCATCTATCTATCTCTAGGATATCCGCTGTTATGCCTTCCTTACCTACCTGAATTCATTCATACCATTCCCTCACGTGCCTTTGCAGTTAGCAGCGGAAAGAGAGATAGAGATTGGTTAACTCCCTTAAGTCTTCCTAAGGGTATAAGAAGGTATCCGTGAGGGCATTTAAAGTGAGGGTATCACTCGGATAGTTAGGCCCGAGAGATAGCTGAATTGACCTTAGTCTTCCTAAGGGAGTGAGTGAACTACTAGTCGTAGGGCACGAACGCAATAAGAAGGAAGTCTTTCTTTCGCGCTGCTTTGGAATTTTTTGCAGGGAAGGTCCTTTCCGTTAATTCAATATCTGTCTCGCCTGCTAACTATTCTCGGTCTACCCTGATAGGGTATTCGATTCCTCTTGGCTACTTTACCTTTATTACGATATCACCAGATTAGCAAGAAATACCTGTGACCTGGTTCACGCTTTGTTTTGACTTCAAGCAGTTCCAAGATCAGGATCCGTATTTTATTTTCAATCAATCTCCTCAGCATGAATTAAAAGTGGGTCTTTCGATACAAGTGGTAAGACCTATCATTCAGCATCCAAGACCTGGCCGATGGCTACTTCAAATTCAAGTGCCACTTATCTTAACACAACTCGGGCTAATCGACTCCCAGCCTAGCTAGACCTGGTTCAAGCAATTAAGCCAAAGCAACACTTATTCCTTACCGGATTCAATTCTTTCGTCCACTTCTCTTTCTTTTCTTTCACTATTCCCATCAAGCCTTGGGTTCTCTTGATGCTTTCATTTCCCTCAACCTGAGTAAGCTGGTCCCTCAGTCAAACTTCTTCCAGTTCGCGTTGTTTACCCCGAGTGGATCAAAGGGTTCCTTCGGAGCAAATAAATCTTGCGCTGCTTAAGGAGCTCCCCACATTCGCACGGGCTGGGGACATGATGAGAGCTGCAAACATGGCTCTGGAATGTGTCCCTTACCACCCTAACTACTAGCTCTAGATCAGGATAGGAAAGAGCCCTCGGATTTACAAGCAATTGCTCTGGTATGCTAAACCACCAAACGGAGAATCCAATCCATAAGCAAGTTAGGAGAAAAAATAGCATATCCCTTACATACGAATAAATGAGTGCCTCCTCTAAGCTAAACTCTTTGATTCTGGAGGTTTTTCGCTGTAAAAAAAAACCCCTGCCTTCGATCTGGTGATCTCAGTAAATATGAATCTCTTCCTACTTCTCTTATTCTGAACGGTAATTGCTCCATATTCGCTGTAGGTGGAAGCCAAGGACCAATGGAATACATTCTATGTCGCTCGCCCTGCTTTCTAACCCAAAGTAAAGTGTACGCCGGGCAGGAAGTCGAATGGTGCGGGTGGATGTACTTATAGTATAACTGTCGTTGGAAGGGACTTCTCGTACTTCAGGCACTCCAGAGGTTAGTTTTTAAAAGAGTGAGAACATGTCAAACAACAAAGAAAATAAGGAATGGAAG
>NC_021164.2:26802266-26805268 GCF_000331145.2 Cicer arietinum
TGTGAATTGTTGGTTCATTTTGTTTGTGTAGTATTGTGTTATAAGTGTTAAGTGTATGTTTTGGAATTTGGTGATAACATGTTTGATTGCAATACCATTTCGAAATCCATGATGTTGTAGTAATTGTGTTATAAGTGTTAAGTGTTATGTTTTGGAATTCGGTGATAACATGTTTGATTGCAATACCATTTCGAAACCCATGATGTTGTAGTAATTGTGTTATAAGTGTTAAGTGTTATGTTTTGGAATTCGGTGATAACATGTTTGATTGCAATACCATTTCGAAACCCATGATGTTGTAGTATTGTGTTATAAGTGTTAAGTGTATGTTTTGGAATTTGGTGATAACATGAATCAATTTGCCAATCGATTGTATAAATATGTCTTTCAAAATCTTTTAAGAAATCGATTTGGAAATCGATTGGCAGAGAGGCAGGGACTCAGCAAAACTGCCAAAATCGATTTGGAAATCGATTTGGCAACACAGGGACTCATCAAAACTGACAAAATCGACTTAGAAATCGATTTGGTCATGCAGAAACTCAGCAGAACTGACCAAATCGATTTGGCAATCGATTGGCTCAGCAAAAGTCCTTATTTTGAGTTAGATAATCGATTGCTCAATTGATTTATCAATGCTTTGGTCAGTTATGTATTACTTGATGTTTTGTGAACTTTATTTTGATTTCATTTTTAATTGGCAAGCAATACCTTATCTTTTCGCATATGTACAATCCTGTTAAGGTGCATGCTTAGTTGAAAAGTTATTTTGAGCATTTACAAACTTAAATGTTATGTGTTAACTGTTATTTTCGGTTGGTGACCCTTTACAATTATTGTGGAAATCTGTGCTTTGCCCTCAGATGAGAGTCAGGACGATCCTACCGGTTCGTACCCTACGGACGGGAATGGAGATGGGAACGCTTGACTGCAGCTACGTTAGGAGGATCTCACGGGGCGCGTGGAGATCACTCAGGGTGTTTAGTTGTCTTGTAAAATGATCAGACTAGGTTGTCACAGAGGGAACAAATGTTTTCTTTTGGGTTGCGTTTTTTTTTTTAAAATTGGAAGACTGTACTACCTTTGTTATGTAAATATTTGAAATTCTTGGATTGAGAACTTTTTCCGCTGCTTGAAAATTATAATGACTTAATTACTTATCAAAAGGTGTTACCTTATTTATTTCTCTGTTTTACTTTAATTCTTTTGAAAAAAAAAAAATACCCTCCCTTTGAAAAAGGGGGGTTTAAAAACTCCTAACCGATTGCTTGAATAGTGGTTATATTATCCACTAAAATTCCTAATCTATTTTGATGTTTACCCATACATTGTCGAGTTAGATCGATTGAAGGACAAAGAGTCAAAGAACAAAGATTGTGTGCTCATGGAATCGTATTCATGTGTGACCAATGCCAGTAGGAATGATCGAATGGCGGAGGCTATGAATAACATGGCTGCTTCGGTTGCTGCACAGACTGCTGCCAAGACTCAACGTGATCTCGAAAAGAGGGGAAGAGAGATCCGTGCTGCAGAGTCAAGAGGATTAAAAGACTTTCGTCGTTACAATCCTCCCAAGTTTGAGGGGACTGAGAATTCAGAGAAAGCAAATCAATGGATCCAAGAAGTGGAGAAGATCTTCGAAATGATTAACTGTCAGGCGGGAGTGAGGGTCAACTATGCCACTTATATGCTACTAGGAGATGCTGAGTACTGGTGGAGGAGTACAAGGTTGTTGATGAGATCAGCTCACGAGGAGGTGAACTGGGAATCTTTCAAAGGGAAGTTTTTCGACAAATACTTCCCGATGAGTACCAGGACTAGACTGGGTGATGATTTCCTGAAACTACATCAGGGGAACATGACCGTGGGCGAATATGCTGCTAAGTTTGAATCACTATCAAGGCATTTCAGATTTTTCCGTGAAGAGGTTGACGAGCCATTCTTGTGTCATCGTTTCCAAGACGGACTAAAGTATGAGATTCAAGACTTTGTCTTACCCTTGGGAATTCAACGTTTCCAGGTTCTTGTGGAAAAATGTAGAGAAGTTGAGGATATGAAGAATAAGAGAGCTAGCCGAGGAGGGAATTTTAACTCAGGAGGACCTAGTCGGGCGAAGTATCAGAACAAGGGAAAACAGGTTGCTAAATCTTATAATCGACCACATGATAACAACGGGGGACAGGATAACCCAGGGAACCAAGACTTTGGGAGGCAAGTGGGACAAGGTATACGATGTTTCCGATGTGGAGAAGAAGGACATTATGCTTATGCTTGTACCTTTAACAGTACTACTTGCTACAATTGCCATAAACCAGGGCACTTTGCAAGGAATTGCGAGGCTCCGAAGGTGGAACCAATGGTGGATGTAGCTAGGATTACTCTTCCTACTGCTAGAGGACAGGTGTATTGCGTCGGCGCTGATTTATCTAGCGATCTGATTCAATATGACTGTGCGATTACAGGTAACCTCTTAACTACACTTTCTGATTCGGGGGCAACCCATTCCTTCATTGCTATGGATTGTGTAAATCGTTTGAAGTTGTCTGTGTCTGCTTTACTGCTAAGACTTTGACAGTAAATTATGCATGTTTACATTGTCAAATAACTATTCAGAATAGGGACTTCTCGATTAATCTGATTTGTTTACCTCTGCATTAACCCAAAATCATTCTTGGTATGGAAGGGAAGCCCTATCATTGGGTAATGATACATTGTACTCAATGTGTCGGTGTCATACATAGTGTTTAGGTTTAGTACTAGATGGATGTTCCGTACAAGGCGGAACATCAGCGACCTGCTGGGGTGTTGCAACCTTTAGAGATTACACGGAGTACCATCGAGTATTGTATCAGACCGTGATCTGAAGTTCACATCACATTTTTGGGGAGCATTGCACGAAGCCTTGGGAACGAAACTACGATTGAGTTCACCTACAACAATAGTTCCCACGCAAGTATTGGAATGGCACCATATGAGGCTTTATATGGGCGCAAGTGTCAAAC
>NC_021164.2:26805291-26805671 GCF_000331145.2 Cicer arietinum
GTGCAACGGACTACAGCTAAGGTAAGGAAAATCAAGGAGAAAATGAAGACTTCACAAGATCGTCAGAAGAGTTACGCGGACAAGCGTCGCAGACTTTTAGAATTCGAACAGGGTGACCATGTATTTCCGAGAGTCACACCTACTACGGGAGTGGGTAGGGCATTGAAATCGAAGAAGTTGACTCCGAAATTCATTGGACCATATCAGATTTCTGCACGAATTGGGCCTGTTGCTTATCGGATTGCATTGCCTCCGATACTGTCCAACATTCATGACGTGTTTCATGTATCACAGTTGAGGAAATATCTTGCAGATCCATCTCATGTGATCGAACCAGACACAATCCAACTGAAGGATAACTTGTCATTCGAAGTACCACC
>NC_021164.2:26809027-26816345 GCF_000331145.2 Cicer arietinum
CACAAAAATCGAAACTTTAAATAAAAGATATCTTAAAAAAATATTACTCATGAGATCATAATAAAAATCATAGCTTTATAATTAAGTACACATAAACAACACACAAATAATAACTTTACATCAAATATATGACATCAAACATATTACTCATGTTATAATAATAAAAATCGAAATTTATAATTAAGTTTATCAAAGCAAACATATTACTCATAAAAATAAAATATTATAGTTAAATTCTTTAAGGCAATTAAAAATCAATATTTTTCTTTTAAGACAACAAGTTTTATATCAATATCTTACAAACTATTAATTTAATATCTAGCCTAACATTGCATGGGGAAAAGCCCTTACCTTAGGCGCTTTCTTTCTTAACACCTCTAAATTTGCACGAGAAATAGCTCACGAGGCAGTAATGAGTTCAACACCGATAGATATTGGAATTTACGACTCAGAAAATTATTTTGAGAGTGTACGAATGACAAATAGGTGTGACAACAAGATGCCTAATGGAAACGTATGAACATATAAGCTATTTACGTTGCACTATTACCATTGATTTCTTGTCTAAAATTGAAGTGCACTTAATTCCAACATTATACTACCAATAATTACTATTTCTTTAATTTTATTAGGTTGTTACAAAGCCAATTGAAATTTATGTGTATGAGTTAATTTGAATTAACTAATAGAGTTCACCATATATTGAAGGGTGTCACACACTAATTTTAATTAAATAAATAAATTAGAGATTGTCACATCACTCTTTTAATTTTTTTATCTAATAGTTACGAAACCAAAAATTTCATAGAATTATTTTTGTAGACAATTATAATAAAATTATAATTTTAGTTTAAAAAAGACGAATGCATGAGATACAAAAAGGACCATAGTCTTTTTGTGTCCTCTCTTAATTGCACAAAAAACTTATAATTAAATTTATAATATTTCTTTAAAAAATAAATTAAAGGTGTTTAAAATGAATTAATGCACATTATGCCAAGAAAACACCATGAATTGTCATAAAATCTTGTCATAAAGGAGAGTAAAAGAATGAGTCAAGTCACTAATTTTTGTTTTTATAGGATGGACCAAAAATATTTTCAAAACACTTATACATAAAGATAAAGGTTGGTTTCACTAACTCTATAATATCTCCTAAAATGAATACTTATTTGGTCGCAAATAAAACTAACAAACGATATAACTTATATAAATTCTAATTTAATTAAATAATTCAACTAATATTTTATCAACTAAAATAAATCAAGCAAGACAAGAATACCACTCACACATAACAAAATAAAACAAACATATCTAACCCATCAATTTCATGATTATCGAAACTAATCAAATAAAAAAAATATCCATTTATGAAATAATGACATCATAAATAGTCCCCATGTAATTGTCACGTCAAAACAATTAAATAAAAATGAAGATTATAATTATTTAAGTAGAATAGAGTGTGATAAAATTTAATTTAATTTATTTACACATAGAATAATTATTAATTTAGTAATAGCTATTACTAAAAAGATGCATATATAATATATATGAAAATTTTGGGGTGTTACAAAACTCTTATAGTTTGAGTTTTTACAATAAGATTGTTTTTTTGATAGAATTTGAGATGTCTCAACTCTTGTGATGTAAGGAATTAGAAATCAGTAGTAATAACACAGTATGATGTAAGGATTTAGAACTGCTTCTTCTTTGTGGAAATTGAGAACTTCAAGTATGTGAATGAGAATGATTTATGGGAATTAACAACACTTGAATTTCTTTATGAATTCTGGATATTGGCCTTCCTTTTATAGGCGTATAGAAGCATTTAGTAAGGGTCAAAAGGACTTGTTGGTAGTGCTCTGTTAGTTTTGACCAAAACCAATATTTGAGAATAAAAATAATCCAGCATTTGAATGATTTTGAATCTGTTTGACTGCGCTTGTTACAACCTTGCTTAGTTCGTGATTCTTCTACTTTTAAGGATCTTCGAAGCTTCTCACTTAATCATTGATGTTACAGCTTCGATCTGGAGCCTTGAATCTAGCCAAAATAGCTTGGAGAAAGATTATACACCTTTGCAGAAGTAAACAGAATACTGCTGGAATTATGCAGAAAAATGGAGATTGATTATCAATTTGGATCTGTCAATTTGATCTTTCTGGAGATTGATGATCAATCTGGAGTTCCTGTTTTGATCTTTCTGGATGTTTTTGTAATATCTTTGCATATATCAAGGTTGATCGAACTTTTTTGACAGTTTGGCTGTAGAGGTTCCAAACTGTTTTTAATTGGTCTGTTTCGAGTCCTTTTATTTTAATGTTTTGAGAACCTTCTTGTACTGGGATATGAGCTATTTGTTCCTTCCATGTACTGATGATATTGATATAAAATTCAGAGGCAAAAGCTTTGTTAAAATAGTGGAGATTGATTGGTCAAGATGTTGTGACGATCAGTCTTGAAACTGGAAATCATTCTCTGATTTTGTCCAGAATGTTCTTGTTTCAGTTTTGAACTATTTTCTTTGCTTTGCTTGATTCTGTTCTATAATTAAATTCACTCAAAAGCACATGTTAAATTAACATAACATTTTAGAATCATAATTAACATTCTTAATTAACCTTTGTTTATTTTCATCAAAACTTTAAATATAGAGTTTGTCTCAACAAGAGTAAATAATAAAGAACATATGTTTAGGTTAAACAACAATCTGTTTTGAACTACTATAAAAATTTGTATATCTCTTTTCTCTCTCTCTCTCTCTATTACTCTAACCTAAGTTCTTTATGATTGTACTTTATTTTATGAAACTTGTTTTTTAATTTTAAGTTGAATGATTTGACAAAGAACATATGTCTCTTGTCTCTATCCTTTATTATTTCTCACTCACTGTCACTAATCACGTGGAAATAATTTGTTTCATTTGTTTTTGACTAATCAAGAACGTTTTAGATTTTTTTTTTCTTGAGTTAGTTTAAATTAAAAGCATGAATTAATATTTTAAAAAAAGGGAGTCACAATTCAGACCCATCTTCCTTGTGATTGATATTGCTACTTCAATTGACATAATAGCCCGACTCTAAGGATAAATACTAAACAAGTGTTAGAGGAAAAAATTTAGGAACCAATGCCACAAGTCAAGTATATCGTTGAAGAAGGATCATCAAATAGACCACCTTACTTTGATGGTACATGCTACAACTTTTCAAAAAGTAAGATGCTACTATTCTTCAAATCACAAGATATAGGAATATGGCGTATCATAACAAATGGGAAACTTATACCAAGAGTTGATCAATGCGATTCAACATCTGCTTAAAAGAATGAAGTAGACTAGACAACAGAAGACAAAGCTAAGGTACTTCTAAATTCGAAAGCTCAATTATTTTTGTTTTATGCTTTGAGTAGGGAAGAAAGTGAAGAGATGATGAATGTGATATGGCTAAAAAGGTATGGGATACATTACAAACTCATCATGAAGGAACATGCCATGTCAAAGAAACAAGAATTGATATTGGTGTACAAAAGTTTGAATTGCTTGAGAAGAATGAAGGAAAAACCATTGATGAAATGTATTTAAGATTTACAATCATATTGAATGAAATGCGCACTCTTAGGAAGGCATACTGAATTCAAGATAGATTAAGAAAAACTCTGAGATGTCTCCCAATCATATGGAGACCAATAGTCGTTGTCATAAGTCAAGCAAAAATATCTTGAGATACTTGAATTAGAAGAAATCATTGGAACCTTAAGAGCACATGAAGTACTACCGCAAGAGGATAAACCAAAAAAGAAAGGAAAAATAGTAGCCTTAAAAGCCTCTCAAAATCTTTAAGAGAATACATCTTCACAACAAAAGGAGAAGGTTTTGCTCAAAACATAAATGGAGTATCTTAAAAATGATTTGTTAAATCAAGACGACCTCTCAAAAAGGGATAACATTATGGTATAAGGACAAAACCTTCTCCAAAAGTAATAATAAAATGTTCTTATTGTTAAAAGATTGGTCACAGTTAATCAAACGGCTACCTTAAGAAAAATATAGTATTAAAGAAAAATCTAACTCTCAAGAACCCAAGACCAAATTGGTAACTAAAAATCCAGTAAAATCAAATGCAAGTTAATTTTCAAAATGTCAAGAAAAAGTCATGGTACTTGGACAACGGTTGTTCGAGACATATGATAGGAGATAAAAAATGTTTTCTTTTCTTTGACAAGAAGGATGGAGGATTTATAACCTTTTGGAATAATGACTAGGAAAAAATCAAAGATAAAGGTATTATAGGTAAAGAAAACTCTGCAAAAATTGTTGATATTTAATACGTTGAAGGCTTAAAATGTAATTGTCTTAGCATTAGTCAACTATGTGACAATGGTTTTGAGGTTATCTTTAAACCGAACATTTGTCAAGTCAATCAAGCAACTTATGGAAAAATTATTTTCTCTAGATCAAGAATGAAAAATCTATATGTTTTATATATTGAAGAATTACCTACTGAATTATGCATTATCACCATAAAATAAGATAAGTGGATATGGCACAATGGGCATGTTAGCATCAAAACAATTTCAAAATTATCCAAACTTGATCTTGTTAGAGGTTTGCCTCAAAAACGTTTTGATAAAGAAAATTTATGTGAAGCTTGTGCAAGAGGAAAACAAGTCAATAGTAGTTTTCATTCAAAAGATTTTGTTTCAACAAAATAACTTTTTGAATTACTTCACACTGATCTTTTTGGTCAAATAAAAACTACAAGTTTAGGAGGAATGAGATATGATTTTGTTATTTTTTATGCCTTTCAAAACTTTTGTAAACAATTACAAAATGAATAAGGCTCTAAGATAATCTATTTAAGAAGTGATCATGGAGGAGAATTCATAAATGCATTTTTTAAAAGCTTTTTTATTTTATTTATGAAAATGGCATTTCTCATAATCTCTCGGGGTGCAAGAACTCATTAACAAAATGAAGTTGATGAAAGAAAGAGTAGAACATTACAACAAATGACAAGAAAAATCTTGAAAGAATCAAATGTTGAGAAATATTTATGGGTTGAAGCAATCAACAATTCTTGTTACATTTTAAACCATGTATCAATAAAAAAATCATCAACAAAACACCTTATAAATTATGGAAAAACAGAAAATCATATATATCATACTTTCACTTTTTTTTTTTTTGACTGCTACTGTTATATTTCAAATAAGAAAGACAATATAGGAAAGTTTGTTGCTAAATTAGACAAATTAATCTTCTTAGGTTATGCCTCTGATTCCAAAGGTTATCATATATTTAATCTAAGAACAAAAATTGTGGAGGTAAGCATGTATGTAGTATTTTATGATCTTGATATACAAAAGATAGATGATGAAGAAGAAGAACAATATGGGCAACAGTCGTAGATCGTTCCTCAGAAACACGAGATTGGTCATCAATCTCCATTTCAAACTCCTCCAAGAAGCTGGAAAACCATAGGAGATCATCCACAAAATCAAATCATAGGAAACACAGTTGATGGCATTAGAGCATGAATGCCCTTTAAAGATGACAACAAAAACAACATGACAATGATCTCTCAAATGGAACCAAAGTCATTCAAAGACGTCATTGTTAATAACTCATGGGTTGAAGCAATGCAAGAAGAACTTCTCCAATTTGGAAAGAATCAAGTCTAGAATCTTGTCCCAAATCCACAAAATCAAACAATTATTGGTTACAAGATGGGTATTTAGAAACAAATTGGATGAAAAAGGAAAAGTAATAAAGAATAAAGCAGGACTGGTGGCTCAAAGGTAGTGTTAAGACAAACTCTCAAATTAAGTTTTGATGAAAATAAACAAAGGTTCATTAAGAATGTTAATTATGATTGTAAATGTTATGTTAATTTAACTTATGCTTTTGAATGGATTAGTTAAAAGATAGGACTCAAGGAAATCAAATAAATCAGCAATAAAAGATAAAAACTAAAAGGAGAACATTCTGGACAAAATCTTTGAAAAATAGAGAATGTTCTCCAAGATCAAGACTGATCATCATAGCCCCAAGATCAATCAATCTCCACTAGTTCAAAGAAGATTCTGCCTCTGGAATTTAGACTTATATTATCATTACTTGACAAGGAACAAATAGGATCCATTCTAATCAAAGAAACCATTCGAATCACAAAGAGGAAAGGTTATGAATCAAGCAAGATCAAACAAGTCTGAACCTTCCAGCTTGACTGTGTTAAGAGAATAAAACGATTTTGAATTGTACAAGACATCCAGATTAATTAGGAAGACAACCAAAATGATCAAGATTGAACCTCCAAATTGATCATCAATCTCCAGAAAGTTCAGAGCTAGAACTTCAGATTGATTGTCAATCTCAAGAATTTTCAACAAAATTCTGCAGATGTTCATCATCATTCTCCAAGCTGTTTTGACATAATCAAAACTCCCGGTCGAAGAAAAGACATCAACAGTCGCTATCATAAGTCAAGCAAAAATATCTTGAGATACTTGAATTAGAAGAAATCATTGGAACCTTAAGAGCACATGAAGTACTACCGCAAGAGGATAAACCACAAAAGAAAGGAAAAATAGTAGCCTTAAAAGCCTCTCAAAATCTTTAAGAGAATACATCTTCACAACAAAAGGAGAAGGTTTTGCTCAAAACATAAATGGAGTATCTTAAAAATGATTTGTTAAATCAAGACGACCTCTCAAAAAGGGATAACATTATGGTATAAGGACAAAACCTTCTCCAAAAGTAATAAGAAAATATTCTTATTGTTAAAACCTTCTCCTAAATTATACAATTTTAGGGTATTTTGTGTTGAATTTCTTAGGCTTCTAGCCCAGTTTTTGGTATTTAGTGAGTGAAATGCCAAAAATATATTTTTGGAAATTGGATTAAAATTATTTGTTGGAGAATAATTTATTTACGTTACGAAGAATTTAATACAAGACAATTTTGTTAAAAATATCCCTAGTTGCAAAAACTTTTATCTGTCAATTGAGTTGCGACGAGAGTAGATATTTTTATCAAATGGTTTGAGAGGTTATGGGTGAAATGGTAATTTTGATAAATATCTAGATATTTTTAGATATTTGTTAACTTATATATTTATATATATATATATATGTATGTTTGTTTGGAAGGAAAAAGAAAGGAAAAGGAAAATAAAGAAAAGGAAAGGAAGGAAAAAGAAAGAAAGGAAAAACAAAGGAAAACAGAAACGGAAGAAAACGAAAATGTTTCCTCCCTGTTTCTCGCAAACCCATTCTCTTCTTCCTTCTTCTTCATTTTTGTTGCTTCCTTTTGCTTCAA
>NC_021164.2:26817702-26819015 GCF_000331145.2 Cicer arietinum
CTTCATTCTTCTTGTTTGATTCGAAAACGAAGAAAAACGGTGTTAGAGATTTCAAAACCGTCAAACACAATCCCCACTTTTCTTCTAGATCAAAGCTTCGTTTCGCAAAGAGATAGAAGGGAAAGTTGCTCACCACCATGCTACGGTGCTAGTGAACTAACTTTGGAAGCGACGTCGCGAGCGGAGATTTTATTGGAATTACTCGCGGTACAGTAATCGCTCGTTAAAGCTAACATTAATGTTGATTATTATGACCTCGTAATTATAGAATATGACAGTAGTTATCAAATTAACACAATATAGAAAACCGAATACGTCTAGCATACAATTAAGATCGAACATACAATCATACTATGCAAGATTTATTCAGATTCATACACAGCGGAATTATAATACAGCATACAAGATTAACAATTAAAAGTAAAAGGATAAGGGATAGAATGCACCAAGGTTTATCCTGGTTCAGTTGTCAATAAGACAACCTACATCCAGTCCTGACAGTCCACCTGGATTTCAGCTTTTTCTTCAATAGAAAGAATTGAGACTTGTTTACAGATTGTCCAGTTTCCTCCAAAACTATCTATCTAACTCAATCTCTTTCCTATTGCTTAACCCCTTGATCCTTGCAGTCACTCGGCAGACTCACACAAGATCAAGTACAGCTCTTTCTTGATGAGACCTCTCACCCAAGAAGATCGCCACCAGTTTCCAGCTGGATTTTTCACAGTCGTTTCTTTACAGAGTATTTGTTACAAACAAAATAAAAGAAGTACAAAGTGTGTCTTCAATCTTGATCAATGTATCTCACACGAATCTGGTTGTTCAATTGAGTGTTTATGAGAACATTGTCTTTTTCTCTCAAGAATTCTTTTTCAGCTCTCTTAATGATTATGGATAATCTTTTTGGTCTTGATCTGAAAAAGCAATATCAGAATGTTATCAAAATGTTCTTAAGAGTTCTTCAGTGTTCTGAAGTATATTCAAAATTTTTTTCATGTGTTATTAAGAGAATGATTGAAAACTGTTTATATAGTTTCTGAAAAACAACTAATAAATCGATTTACCAATCGATTCATTAAAGTTAGAAAACGGGCTTAATCGATTTGCCAATCGATTATCGCAAGTCTTGTTTTTCTTGAATCTTGAAACTACATAAACTAATCGATTTAGCAATCGATTCTTTTAAAAACACTTTTCAGTAAATTATGTGCAGACTTATATGAATCGATTGCATAATCGATGTCAGGTGTTTTGTTCCAATAATAAAGTCACACCAATCGATTACTTAATCGATTTACTAAGTCACATAATCG
>NC_021164.2:26819537-26820097 GCF_000331145.2 Cicer arietinum
GAAATCGATTTCCCAATCGATTTGCTCAGTAGATTTGTTGATTTCTTGAGTTCCAAGCAATTGTCTCAAGTATGTAGGGTTGAGTTGTTGTTCCTGAAATCTTGCTCAGTTAAAATGTTAGATTTATCATATGATGTATGAACATTGTATGTTTGTTAATTATGTCAAAATTAGGATTAAGAGGACTAAAGTCCAACAATCTCCCCCTTTTTGCATAAGTGACAAGCATACAATTTTAACTTGAGTTGAGCATTTCAAGATATAATATTAACAACAGATATATTTTCATAGCATCATATGTACCAGTATCAGATCATAAAATCAGAATGTCAGAGCATCAGATCAGAGCATATCAGTACACATGCTATTTAACAATATCAGAGCATTTTAATAATTCATTATCAGTCATCAGAGTTATCAAAAATTATGCAGCAGTATAAGTACAAGTTAATAATTTCTCTCCCCCTTTGTCAGTTAAGGCAAAAAGGCAGAAAAAAATTTTCCTCCCCTTATGTTATTAAACATAAGCACTGGGGGTTGAAATCAGAAAAACAGTGTAT
>NC_021164.2:26820316-26829190 GCF_000331145.2 Cicer arietinum
TAATAATTCATTATCAGTCATCAGAGTATTAAAATTATGCAGCAGTTTATCAGCAGTTTATTAGCAAGTTAATAATTTTTCTCCCCCTTTGTCAGTTAAGGCAAAAAGGCAGAAAAAAATTTTCCTCCCCTTATGTTATTAAACATAAGCACTGGGGGTTGAAATCAGAAAAACAGTGTATCAGAGCAACAAATGAGCATATTAAAAGATTATGGCAAATGATTTCAGAGAGTAATGGGATAAACGTTCTAGTGCATTATATATATAGAAGAAAGGAATACACCAAGTCATTATAAAACAACACAGATCCTAAACACCTAATCTCCTAAACTGGGATGGTCCTCACTATTATCTAAGGGAGAGGCAGAGACCGATGTATTTCCCTCAGCAGGTGTCTCCTCAACGTGAGTTGCAGGACGATTTAGGGAAGTTGGGTTAGGTTCCTCTGTTGCTTGCCGACCGATGTCTGCTATATCTTCAAATGACAGCTTGATGCCTAAATGCGCTTGAATTGCATCAACATCCTGAACAACTGAGTTCAGAGATGCCTGGAGAGTCCTTAAACATGCTTCTATTCTGGCCTGTGACTCTTGCATTTTGGCATTGTGAGCCATTTGAGCTTCTATAAATTCCATTAGTTTTGCAACAAACTCAGGAGGGGCTGTTTCAGTAGCTGGTTGAGGATGAGGTTGAGCTGGTTCAACATTCGGCTGAGGTCTTATCCAAATACCATGCAACCTTTTCAATTGCATTTGGTTTACAATTGATTCTCCAAAAATTAGTGTGGTCTTCGAAGATTCTTCATTAACAAATGATACCTTGAAGTGTTTCAGAATCTTGGTAATCAGTTGTGGATAAGGCAGCACTAGCTTACTCTGTGAAGCCTCCAACATGTGCCTTAGCACAATCCATGCCCAGCTCATCCTGAGCTCCTTGGACAATCCCCATAGCAGTAGTATATCCAACTTTTGGACTACTGCATGGTTACCGGATCGTGGCACAAGCATCCGGGTTAGTGTATACATCAGCATCCTATGTTGGACCTTCATTTGACCGATAGGCAGTGAAATGGTTTCAACAAATCCATCAATCATCAGATCCTTAACAGCAGTATGCCTGTCAAGCGATTCTTCCCATCCTTCGTCAGCAGTATCAGCCTCAGAACTGCCATCTATTGAAGTTCCATGAAATGGCAATCCTGACAAAACAGAAAAATCTTCAAAGGACATAGATATCCTTTTCCCTTTAACCTGAGCCTTGAAGCCGTCTTCAGTCAGCTTGAATGTTGAGTAAAATTCCCTTATTAGTCTTGGATAACTATCAAGAGTAGAGGAGAGAAAGCTCTCAAGACCGTGAAACCTTAAGTGGTCTTGGAAATTAAAACCGTCTGCATCAAAATATGCAAAATCCAAAGTCCTTGCCTCATGGATTTTTCTCTTAAGAAAGTCTGATGGAATGGTAGGTTCTACATCTTTTTCCTTAGATGCAGGAGCTTTCTTAGGTGGGGGTGAAGAAACTGGTTTCTTCTTCTTCTTCTGTGAGATTTCCTTCATGGCGTCAACCATGAGCTTTTCAGTTGGTGGCTCCTTTCTCTTTTTGGGTTTCTCTTGATTAACAGCAGGTGCCTTGCCTTTATCCTTGGCAAGAATCTTATGAGTTGGAATGGGAACTCTTTTGGTTAAAGTAGGTGGTGGTGAGGGGGTTCCACTTGATGAAGATGATGGTGAGGGAGTGCGTGTTCGGGTTTGCTTAACTCGTGCCATAATTGTAAGTTGAAGTAGTTTGAATGTAGATAGTAACAGACAACGATTGCAGAGACAGAGAGATGAAGCAAACAAAAACAATTTGTGAAATCTGGGGAAATGAAGTGTGTAAGACCCGTAATTTTAAATTACCATTTATGTATTTTTGGTGTATTTTGGATTTTGGCTCGGAGGCTTTTATGCCAAAGTTAGTAATATTTTGGAGTTTTATAATCAAAAAGATATTTCGATGCCAATTAGAATTCCTCGTCGATAAATAAATTGAAATTAACTGCGGTGAATACTTTACGGTTAATTTTATGCGTTTCGGGCGAAACGGTAATTTAACAAATATCTAGATATTTTGAGATATTTGTTAAGTTATATTTGTTATATATATATATGTTTGCTTGGAGGGAAAAATAAAGGAAAACTAGAAGGAAGGAAAAGGAAAAACAAATAGTATAAAAGGAAGGAAGGAAAAAGGAAGAAAGGAAAAACAAAGGAAAGAAAAAGAAAGGAAAGAAAATTTCCAATTTTCCATCTCCTTCCTCAGACCCGCCGCGGCCAAATTCCATCCTTCTCCCATTTTTCATTTTCGTCGCTTTCTTTTCTTCAAAACTAGTAACCCAAGGTTGGGTGAGAGTTAGATCAAGGTTTCCGCAACTCCACTCTTCCTCTTTGATTCGAAAACGAAGAAAAACGGTTTTTGAGATCCAAACACAAACCCCTTCGTTTCTTCTAGATCCAAACCTCATTTCTCGAAGAGATAGAAGGGAAAGTTGCTCACCACCACGCTACGGTGCTAGTGAACTAATTTGGAAGCGGCGTTGCGAGCGGAGATTTTACCGGAATTTCTCGCGGTACCGGAAACGCACGTTAAAGCTAACGTTGAGGTAAGGGCTCCTTCCAAACTTCTAGCTTGCATTAGGGACTTATCTGTAGTTGTGTGGGAAGGAATTTGTTAGGGTTAAATGTATCGATTTGGGGAAAAACGAAACTAGTGCGTTATGGGTAAAAACCTTAGAGTTAGGTTTTGTTTATAGTGATGAATGTTTCGTGGTAAATGAATTTGAATGTCATTGTGTATGATTATGGGTAAATGAAACTTGATGTTTGTTAATTGGTGTGGTTGTTGTGAATTATGGTTTGAATGTGAAAGTATGTTTGAATTTGTTTCTGTGGAATTTGAAAACCATTAGAGTTAAACGAGTATTAAAAATGGGGAATCTTTTAATACCTCGGTTTACTTAATGTGTATTTGAGGAAAATGTTTAAGTTAACTGGGCGTTGAGAATGGGGAATCTCTTAATGTCTCGGTTACTTAACTATCGTTTTTGAAAATCGTTTCGGTAAATGAGTATTAAGAATGGGGAATCTCTTAATATGACTGTTTGCTTAACGTTTTGTTTTGAAAATCATTAAGTTAAATCGGTATTAAGAACGGGGAATCTCTTAATGACTTATTTAATTAATGTTGTTTGAAAGTCGTTTCGGTAAATGAGTATTAAGAATGGGGAATCTCTTAATATGACTGTTTGCTTAACGTTTTGTTTTGAAAATCATTAAGTTAAATCGGTATTAAGAACGGGGAATCTCTTAATGACTTATTTAATTAATGTTGTTTGAAAGTCGTTTAAGTTAAATGGGTATTAAAAATGGGGAATCTTTTAATATCTGCATTTGCTTAACGATTGTTGTGAATGGAGTCTGTGTATGCTCATGCATTTCATTTGGTAAATTGTGTCGACCCGTGATAGGTGACACCTTGGTAAACTGTACGGACCCGTGATAGGTTGTACGTTTGCGATTTATATTTTAGTAAATCGTGTTGACCCGTGATAGGTGACACCATGGTAACTGTACTGACCCGTGATAGGTGGTACATTTACGATTTACATTTTTGGTGGATTGTGCTGACCCGTGATAGGTGGCACCTCGGTAAACAGTACTGGTCTGTGATAGGCGGTACGTTTACGATTCCCGCTTTTTCTTTTAGTAAATCGTGTTGACCCGTGATAGGTGACACCATGGTAACTGTACTGACCCGTGATAGGTGGTACGTTTACGATTTACTTTTTGGTAAATCGTGTTGACCCGTGATAGGTGACACCATGGTAACTGTACTGACCCGTGATAGGTGGTACATTTACGATTTACGTTTTTGGTGAATTGTGCTGACCCGTGATAGGTGGCACCTAGGTAAACAGTACTGGTCTGTGATAGGCGGTACGTTTACGATTCCCGCTTTTTCTTTTAGTAAATCGTGTTGACCCGTGATAGGTGACACCTCGGTAAACTGTACTGACCCGTGATAGGTGGTACGTTTATGATTTACGCATTTTAGTAAATCGTGCTGACCCGTGATAGGTGGCACCTCGGTAATTGGTACTTTGGCCTGCGATAGGCGGTACAATTATGATTTACGGCCCTTCGAGGAGGGTTTTGGTTTGGAATTCCGAGTCCATGCATTTTGGCATATACGCATTGCATTAGGGTGCTTGGCACGCGAGTCGTGGTTGATTTGAGTTTTATGATTAAGTGATTTGAATTTGAGTCGTTGTGGTAATTGCGTTGAAAATGCTAAGTGTTATGTGTTGATTGTTGTGTGTAAGTATGATGGTTATCGAGATCCCAATTGCCGTGGTAATCGTGTAGGAATTGCTAAGTGTTAGGTTGTGAACTTGATTAGGAATGACTTGAGTAAATGCATGAATTTTTGGAAAAACGATCAGGGAAATCGATTTCCCAATCGATTGGATGAGTTGCAGGAAGTTCACTATTTTAACCTAATCGATTTGCCAATCGATTGTATAAATATATCTTTCAAAATCTTTTAAGAAATCGATTTGGAAATCGATTGGCAGAGAGGCAGGAACTCAGCAAAACTGCCAAAATCGATTTGGAAATCGATTTGGCAACACAGGGACTCATCAGAACTGACAAAATCGACTTAGAAATCGATTTGGTCATGCAAAAACTCAGCAGAACTGACCAAATAGATTTGGTAATCGATTGGCTCAGCAAAAGTCCTTATTTTGAGTTAGATAATCGATTGCTCAATTGATTTATCAATGCTTTAGTCAGTTATGTATTACTTGATGGTTTGAGAACTTCATTTTGAGTTCATTGTTAATTGGCAAGCATTATATGAACTTTTAGCATATGGAAAATTCTTTTAAGGTGCATGCTTAGTTGAAAGGTTATTTTGTGCATTTAAAACTTAAATGTTATGTGTTATCTGTTAATTTCGGTTGGTGACCCTTTACAATTATTGTGGAAATCTGGGCTTCGCCCTCAGATGAGAGTCAGGACGATCCTACCGGTTCGTACCCTACGGACGGGAATGGAGATGGGAACGCGTGACTGCAGTTACGTTAGGAGGATCTCACGGGGCGCGTGGAGATACTCAGGGTGTATAGCTTTTTGGTAGGATGATCAGATTAGGATGATGTATAGGAACTAGGTGTCCTTCTTTTTGGATTGGAGTATTTTTAGTTTGGAAAACTGTACTTATACTAATATTGTCAGTTTGACTTTTTACTTGAATGGGTTCCATGTACCATTTGTTGTTGTGTAAATGTTTTGGATTTATAATTGGAGAAACTCTTCCGCTGTTTGTAAATTATAATGACTCAATTATTTATCCAAAGGCATTTCCTGATTTAATTCTTTGTTCGTTTTTAATTACTTGTGAAAAAAAAAATATACCCTCGCTTTGAAAAACAGGGTGTTACATTGTGGTATCAGAGCATAGGTTTGGTTTTCTTTGGGAGCTGTGGAACCTTGGTTATAGATTGTAGGTCGACCCATAAGTTGGGAGTTGTCATCTGATCATGTGTCGGTTTAGGTGACTTGAGTTGTCAAGTCCAATATAATTATATTGTGTTGTTATAGTCGGACGTTAGTTTGGAATTATTTGAAGTAGTGTTAAGAGAAACTCTTCCGCTGTTTGTAAATTATAATGACTCAATTATTTATCCAAAGGCATTTCCTGATTTAATTCTTTGTTCGTTTTTAATTACTTGTGAAAAAAAAAATATACCCTCGCTTTGAAAAACGGGGTGTTACAAAGTGAAGAAATCGATTGGTAATTGTTCCTATTTAAACCCTTAAATGCGTCAATCGGTTGCCCAATCGATTATGTTACCGTTGTTGGGTAATGTCAATCGATTTAGTAATTATTGCATTCAACGGCTAGTAAAGGAGAGTCACAACGGTCATATTGTAAATCGATTTCCAAATCGATTTCCTGATTTTACTCAATCGATGTCCAAATCGATTTCTTTAAAGTTGAAAGGTGAACTAGTCGATTTCCCAATAGACGCTCGGGCAAGGTTAAAAAAAAAATTTCTGAAATCCGAAGTCTGGGGCCAAAGCAATCGATTCCCAAATCGATTTTGTAAACTATATACCATGCTGGTAATCGATTACCCAATCGATTTAACTGGAAAACACTGCAAGCACCAGAAGTGTCCTTTCAAAACCAGGTGTTTGGCTAACAAAAACTTCCTCTTGAAGGTCACCATTGAGAAAGGCACTTTTCACATCCATTTGATAAAGATTAATGTCCATTATACAAGCATAAGAAAGAAGGATTCTAATGGCTTCTAACCTAGCTACAGGGGCATAGGTTTCATCAAAATCTATTCCTTCCTCTTGACTATAACCCTTGGCTACTAGCCTAGCTTTGTTTCTGGTTATAACTCCATTTTCATCTAACTTGTTCCTGAACACCCATCTTGTTCCTATGATGTGCTTACCTTCTGGTTTAGGTACTAAACTCCACACCTTGTTTCTCTCAAACTGGTTTAACTCCTCTTGCATAGCAAGTATCCACTCACTATCTAACAGGGCTTCCTTAATGTTCTTAGGTTCAATCTGAGATACAAAAGCTGTAAAGTTACAGAACTGTCTAAGGTTCTTCCTAGTTGCAACACCTTTAGAGATGTCCCCTATAATGTTGTCTATTGGGTGGTTTCTGTTGAACTTCCATTCCTTAGGTAAATCATCAGTTCTTATAGGTTCTACACAGTTAGTTCTAGTTGGAGGGACATCTATAGGTTGTTCTAATGGTTCAGACTCTACAACTTCATCCAAAAAGTCATCAACCATAGGAGGAGTTTTGTTCAAGTTTTCTGCAAATAATTCATCAAACTTTACATGAACTGACTCTTCTATGGTCTTTGTTCTTTTGTTGTAGATTCTATAGGCCTTACTGGTTTGAGAGTATCCTAGAAAAATACCTTCATCTGCCTTAGGGTCAAACTTTCCTAGGTGTTCTTTGCCATTGTTCAACACAAAGCACTTACAACCAAAGATTCTAAAGTAGGAAAGGTTTGGTTTTCTACCCTTGTAAAGCTCATAAGGGGTTTTTCTAAGCAGGGGCCTAATGAGAACTCTATTGACAACATGAGTGGCTGTACTAATTGCATCTGCCCAAAAGTACTTAGGTAGGTTGGAGTCCTTAAGCATAGTCCTAGCTAACTCTTCTAAGGATCTATTTTTCCTCTCCACTACCCCATTTTGCTGTGGTGTCCTAGGGGTAGAATATATGTGGTTGATTCCATGTTGTTCACAATAAGTTTGAAAAGAATCATTTTGGAATTCACCTCCATGATCACTTTTAATTGATACAATTTTCTGGTCATTCTCATTTTGAACCAAAGTAGAAAATTTTTTAAAAGTTGAGAATGCATCACTCTTGTGAGCCAGAAAATATGTCCATGTGAACTTGGAATAGTCATCAACCAACACATATCCATAAAAGTTACCTCCAAAACTCTTCACCTGAGCAGTTCCAAAAAGGTCCATGTGAACTAACTGCAAAACCCTATTGGTTTTGACCATATCTATAGAGGGAAAGGAAGTCTTAACCAGTTTGCTTCTCTCACAGGAGTCACAAAGTCTATCCTTAGTAAACTTCTTGTTAGGGAGACCTATAACTAGCTGTTTGCTAACAAGTCTATTCAAATGATCTATATGAATATGCGCTATACGTTTATGCCATAACCAAGTCTCATCTGAATTAGATAACAAGCAGCATATAGTACTTGGCAAAGAATTAAAGTCTAACATATAAATGTTATTAATTCTATCACCAACTAACTTTATGTGTTTGTCATCTTTATGCTCAATAATACAAGATTGTGATGAAAAACTTACCTGGAAGCCTTTATCACATAGCTGGCTTATACTCAGCAGATTGTGTTTTAGTCCTTCTACATACAAGACATTTTTGATTACTGCAGTTGACTCATTACCTATGTCACCAATTCCAATAATCTTTCCTCTATTGTTGTCACCATATTTGACAAAACCTCCTTCCTTTAATGTCAAGGACAGGAATTTGGATTTGTCTCATGTCATGTGCTTTGAGCATCCGCTATCTAAATACCAAGAATGCTTAGTGGATGTCAAGCACACCTGTAACACACAATCAGAATCTTATTTTAGGTCCCCAATTTAAATTGGGTCCTAGAAGGTTAGTGTCAAAAATTGGTTTCTTTGCTATCCAAACTTGCTTCCATCCTCTATTGGCTAATTTTTTAAATTTGCAATTTGAAACAAAATGTCCCTTTCTGCAACAGAAATGACATTTACCATCAAAGGATGAATGTTTGTTTGATTTAGTAAAGATGTCATACATATTCCTTGAAACAGCAGATTTTTGACCATGTTTGACATTTCTGGTTTGCATATAACCAATACCATATCTATTGTTATTTCTTTTAACATGCATATTGGGTTTATATCCTAAACCAGATTTTTCATTAACATGTCTTTGATTGCTAAGTATGACATTCAGTTTATCTTCACTACTAGCAAACTTCAATAAATCAGATTTTAATGATGCAACATTTTTTTCAAGTTCAATGCATCTTGCAGATTTGCCATGTGAATCATTTTTCAGTTGTTCATACAAATTTTCAATTTCTTTATGATCATTTTTCATTTGCTCAAACATTTTCTTTGTATTTATCAACTGTTTAATAGAATTCACATACTCATCATGCAGTTCATTGAAAGCTTCTTGCAGTTCATCATAAGATGGATTAGATTGTGAACTAACCTCATTTTCTGATTCTGAGTCGGTATTTGCCATGAGACACAGATTCGCTTCTTCTTCATC
>NC_021164.2:26829424-26829670 GCF_000331145.2 Cicer arietinum
AAGAGTTTGTTGAGTTTGCAGTGAAGAATGCAAAAGATCCAAATAGAGTCGTTTGTCCTTGTTTAAAATGTTGTTTTGGAAAACGTGTTAAAGAAGATGAATTAGAAGGACATCTAGTATGTAATGGAATTGATCAAAGCTACACATGTTGGATAAGACATGGTGAATTTTCCAAATTGTAAGACCCATAATTTTAAAGTGTATTTTGGATTTTGGCTCGGAGGCTTTTTAGCCAAAGATAATAAT
>NC_021164.2:26830170-26833649 GCF_000331145.2 Cicer arietinum
TGTTTGAGTGTTATGTTATGTTGATTTGTGTTCGTCGTATTTGACGTGTTCTAAGTTAATACCCATGAAATTTGATGTGTTTTGGTGTGGATTGTGATTTGAATTTGATAATATGTTTTGAGTTGGTTTTGTTGTGAAAGTTGAAAACCATTAGAGTTAAACGAGTATTAAAAATGGGGAATCTTTTAATATTTCGGTTTACTTAATGTGTGTTTGAGAAAATCGTTTAAATTAAACGAGTATTAAGAATGGGGAATCTCTTAATGTCTTGTTTACTTAATATTTTAATTTGAAAACAATTAGAGTTAAACGAAAATCGTTTAAGTTAAAAAAGTATTAAGAATGGGGAATCTCTTAATATTTCTGTTTGCTTAATGTTTGTTGTGAAAATCGTTTAAGTCAAATGAGTATTAAAAATGGGGAATCTTTTAATATCTGCATTTGCTTAATGATTGTTGTGGATGAAGTCTGTGTATGCTCATGCATTTCATTTTGGTAAATTGTGCTGAACCCGTGATAGGTGGCACCTCGGTAAACTGTACTGACCCGTGATAGGTGGTACGTTTACGGTTTACGTTTAGTAAGTTGTGCTGACCCGTGATAGGTGGCACCTCGGTAAACTGTATTGGCATGTGATAAGCGGTACGTTTATGACTTACGCTTTTTCTTTTAGTAAATCGTGCTGACCCGTGATAGGTGGCACCTCGGTAAACTGTACTGACCCGTGATAGGTGGTACGTTTATGATTTACGCTTTTTAGTAAATCGTGTTGAACCCGTGATAGGTGGCACCTCGGTAATTGGTACTTTGGCCTGCGATAGGCGGTACAATTATGATTTACGGCCCTTCGAGGAGGGTTTAGGTTTGGAATTCCGAGTCCATGCATTTTGGCATATACGCATTGCATTAGGGTGCTTGGCACACGAGTCGTGTTTGATTCGAGTTTATGATTGAGTGTTTTGACTTTGAGTCATCGTGGTAATTGTGTTGAAAAGGCTAAGTGTTATGTATTGATTTTGTGTGTAAGTGTGATGGATTGTAAAAACTAATTAGTAACCCAATTTGTCGTGGTGATCGCGTAGGAATTGCTAAGTGTTAAGTTGTGGACTTGTGTAGGAATGATTTTGAGTTAGTTCATAAATTGACAAAATCGAATTGCCAATCGATTTTGTAATCCGTTTTTCAAAATCATTCAAGAAATCGATTTGGTAATCGATTGGCCCTTAAGTCAAGAGCTCAACCATATTTGACCTAATCGATTTGGAAATCGATTGGCTTTGATTCGGGGGCTCAGTTACTCATTCAATCGATTTCCCAATCGATTGAATTAAGCTCAGAGTTCAGTTTTTTTTCTTTCTAAAAACCTTCAACCAAATCGATTTCCCAATCGATTGGCACAGTGAAATTTCTGATTTTGAGTTAGATGATCGATTGTTCAATTGGTTCATCAATGGATTGGCCAGTGGTTTATTGCCTGATTGATTTAAGACTTATTTTGCTTTCATTTTTATTTTGCAAGCATTATATGAACTTTTAGCATATGAGAAATCCCCTTAAGGTGCATGCTTAGTTGAAAGGTTATTTTGTGCATTTAGAAACTTAAATGTTATGTGTTATCTGTTAATTTCGGTTGGTGACCCTTTACAATTATTGTGGAAATCTGGGCTTTTCCCTCATATGAGAGTCAGGACGATCCTACTGGTTCGTACCCTACGGACGGGAATGGAGACGAGAACGCTTGACTGCAGCTACGTTAGGAGGATCTCACGGGGCGCGTGGAGATCACTCAAGGTGTATAGTTTTTTGGTAGGATGATCAGATTAGGTTGATGTATAGGGACTAGACGTCCTTCTTTTTGGGTTGGAGTATTTTGATTTGGAAAACTGTACTTATACTAATACTGTCAGTTTGACATCTTATTTGAATGGGTCCCATGTACCATATGTTGTTGTGTAAATGCTTTGGATTTATATTTGGAGAAACTTTTCCGCTGCTTGTAAATTATAATGACTCAATTATTTATCCAAAGACATTTCCTTGTTTATTTCTCTGTTTCAGTTTAATTTCTTTTGAAAAAAAAAATACACCCTCGCTTTGAAAAACGGGGTGTTACACAAATAGTGTTGCAGTGGTCATTTTTTCCGGATCTTTCGATTCAACAATAGCAGTTATTTTGGGCTGCCATTCTCTTGTTAAACACCTCATGATCTTTCCAATTTGGTGTTCATTTTCCACCTGTTTTCCCAAGGCATGAAGGTTGTTTATAACGTGTGTAAACCTAGTTTGTAGATCACTTATGGATTCATCTTTCTTCATGCTAAACAATTCGTATTCATGCATGAGTGTATTTACACCAGCTCTTTTCACGTCTGTGGTGCCTTCATGTGTTTCTTGAAGAATGTCCCACATTTCCTTTGCTGATTTACAGTTTGATACCCTAAAGAATTCTTCTGCACACAAAGCAGGTGTTATAATATTCTTAGCTTTAGCATTATAACCTACCTTCTTTTTATCATCCTCAGACCATTCGGATCTGGGCTTGGGGATCATCAAGTCATTAGTTCCAGCAATTTTAGGTATGTAGGGTCCATTTTCAACAGCATCTAGAATATCAATACCACTAGCTTCCAGAAATATCAGCATCCTATGTTTCCAATACATGTATGCGGTTCCATTGAAGGCTGGGGGCCTTGCAAGTGAAGCACCTTCTCCTAGAAAATCAACTGAGGCCATGTTCCTTTTATGAGTTTTACCTTTAAAAAAGTCCGGCTCTGGTGCCAATTGTTGATTATTATGACCTCGTAATTGCAGAATATGACAGTAGTTATCAAATTAACACAATATAGAAAACCGAATACGTCTAGCATATAATTAAGATCGAACATACAATCATACTATGCAAGATTTATTCAGATTCATACACAGCTAAATTATAATACAACATACAAGATTAACAATTAAAAGTAAAAGGATAAGGGATAGAATGCACCAAGGTTTATCCTGGTTCAGTTGTCAATAAGACAACCTACATCCAGTCCTGACAATCCAACTGGATTTCAGCTTTTTCTTCAATAGAAAGAATTGAGACTTGTTTACAGATTGTCCAGTTTCCTCGAAACCTATCTATCTAACACAATCTCTTTCCTATTGCTTAACCCCTTGATCCTTGCAGTCACTCGACATTCAACTCTCTTAATGATTATGGATAATCTTTTTGGTCTTGATCTGAAAAAGCAATATCAGAATGTTATCAAAATGTTCTTAAGAGTTCTTCAGTGTTCTGAAGTATATTCAAAATGTTTTTCATGTGTTATTGAGAGAATGATTGAAAACTGTTTATATAGTTTCTGAAAAACAACTAATAAATCGATTTACCAATCGATTCATTAAAGTTAGAAAACGGGCTTAATCGATTTGCCAATCGATTATCGCAAGTCTTGTTTTTCTTGAATCTTGAAACTACATAAACTAATCGATTT
>NC_021164.2:26834362-26841484 GCF_000331145.2 Cicer arietinum
ATTGTGCCAGTCGATTGCCTAATCGATTGTGTAACCACAAACAATATGTTTCCTTACAACCCTTTTACGAAATCGATTTCCTAATCGATTTGTTCAGTAGATTTTCAACTTTTGTTGATTTCTTGAGTTCCAAGCAATTGTCTCAAGTATGTAGGGTTGAGTTGTTGTTCCTGAAATCTTGCTCAGTTAAAATGTTAGATTTATCATATGATGTATGAACATTGTATGTTTGTTAATTATGTCAAAATTAGGATTAAGAGGACTAAAGTCCAACATTAAGGTAATGGCTCCTTCCAAACTTTTAGTTTGCATTTAGGGACTTATCTGTGGTTGTGTGGAAAAGAAATTTGTTAGGGTTGAAGTGTTGATTTGGGGAAAATGAATTTAATGCTTTTATGGGTAAAATTTTAGAGTTGGGTTTTGGTGATATTGATGAGTGTTTCGTGGAAAATGAATTTAACTCATTTATGTGTGGTTTTGAGGAAATGAAATTTGATGTATTTGAGTGGTCGGTTGTGATAATTTTGTGGTTGTCGTGTTTGACGTGTTCATATTTATAAATTTTGAGATGTGTTTGTGTGGATTTTGTGAATAAATGAATTGATGTGATTTGGTGTGAATTGTGGATTGAATTTGAGAATATGTCTGAGTATGTTCTATGTGGAATTTGAAAATCATTATAGTTAAACGAGTATTAAAAATGGAGAATCTTTTAATATCTACATTTACTTAATGATTATCGTCCGAATTGTTAGAGTTAAATGGGTATTAAAAATGGGGAATCTTTTAATATCTGCATTTACTTAATGATTGTCGTCCGAATTGTTAGAGTTAAATGGGTATTAAAAATGGGGAATCTTTTAATATCTGCATTTACTTAATGATTGTCGTCCGAATTGTTAGAGTTAAATGGGTATTAAAAATGGGGAATCTTTTAATATCTGCATTTACTTAATGATTGTCGTCCGAATTGTTAGAGTTAAATGAGTATTAAAAATGAGGAATCTTTTAATATCTGCATTTACTTAACGATTGTCTTGGATAGAGGCAGAGTATGCTCATGCATTTCATAGTACATGGCGACCGGATGGGCCATGGTGATAGTGGTGACCGGATGGGCCACAAGATGATTCCATGTGATTTGTTGGTTCATCTTATCTTTATAGGGATTGTCGCTTCGTGTTAGATATGCGATAGACTACACATTTTTGGTAAATCATGCTGACCCGTGATAGGTGGCACCTCGGGAAATAGTACTTCGGCCTGTGATAGGCGGTACATTTACGATTTAC
This sequence comes from Cicer arietinum, assembly GCF_000331145.2. Taxonomy (NCBI): domain Eukaryota; kingdom Viridiplantae; phylum Streptophyta; class Magnoliopsida; order Fabales; family Fabaceae; genus Cicer; species Cicer arietinum. The sequence continues at coordinate 26,835,655 of NC_021164.2, forward strand.
GTTTTTAGTAAATCGTGCTGACCCGTGATAGGTGGCACCTCGGAAATTTAGTACTTCGGCCTGTGATAGGCGGTACAATTATGATTTATGGCCCTTCGAGGAGGGTTTTGGTTTGGAATTCTGAGTCCATGCATTTTGGCATATACACATTGCATTAGGGTGCTTGGTGTAACACCCCGATTTTCAAAGCGAGGGTGTATTTTTTTTTTCAAAAGAAATTAAAATAAAACAGAGAAATAAATAAGGAAATACCTTTGGATAAATACTTGAGTCATTATAATTTACAAGCAGCGGAAAAGTATTTACACAAAAACAAATAATACATGGAACCCATTCAAATAAGATGTCATACTGACAATATTAGTAAAGGTACAGTTTTCCAGTTCAAAATAACGTAATCCAAAAGAAAGACATATGTTCCCTCTATGTCATCCTAATCTGATCATTCCACAAAAAACTATAGCTATACACCCTGAGTGGTCTCCACGCGCCCCGTGAGATCCTTCTAACATAGCTCCAGTCAGGCATTCCCATCTACATTGCCATCCGTAGGGTACGAACCGGTAGGATCGTCCTGACTCTCATATGAGGGCAAAGCCCAGATTTCCACAATAGTTGCAAAGGGTCACCAACCGAAATTAACAGTTAACACATAACATTTAAGTTTTCAAATGCACAAATAACCTTTCCACTTAGCATGCACCTTAAAAGGGTTTTCCATATGCTAAAAGTTCATATAACACTTGCCAAATAAAAATGAAATCAAAATAAAGTTCTCAATCCATCAAGTAATACATAACTCACCAAGACATTGATAAATCAATTGAGCAATCTGTTATCTAACTCAAAATAAGAATTTCTACTAAGCCAATCGATTTCCAAATCAATTTCCTGCATGTTTTTAGTGAAAATTGAACTCTGGGCTTAAATCAATCGATTGGGCAATCGATTGACAAGATAGCTGAGCCCCTGACTTAATGCCAATCGATTTCCAAATCGATTTTGTCAGTTTTGCTGAATTCCTGTATGGCCAAATCGATTGGGAAATCGATTTTATAAATAGTTGAGCCCCTGTAACTTCCCAAATCGATTGGGAAATCGATTTCCCTGCTTATCCTTCCAAAAATACATAAACTAATTCAATCACATTCATACACAACTCCAAATCTTAACACTTAGCAATTCCCACACAATCACCACGACAAATTGAGTTTCGAAATAGTTTTGCAATCAAACATGCTATCACACAATTTCAAACAAAACATAACACTTAGCACTTATAACACAATCACTACAACATCATGAGCTTCGAAATAGTTTTACAATCAAACATGCTATCACACAATTCCAAACAAAACCCTCCGCGAGAGGCGTAAATCCTAAACGTACAGTTTCTCACGAACGAACACGAGTGCAGTCTCTCATGGACAAACACAATTTACCAGGGTGCAGTCTCTCACGGACAAACACAATTTACCAGGGTGTAGTCTCTCACGAACAACCACCTGTGCAGTCTCTCACGGACAAACACAATTTACCAGAGTGCAGTCTCTCACGGACAAACACATGTGTAGTCTCTCATGGACAAACACAATTTACCAGGGTGCAGTCTCTCACGGACAAACACATGTGCAGTCTCTCACGGACAAACGCAATTTACCAAGGTGTAACCTCTCACGGACAAACACAATTTACCAGGGTGTAGTCTCTCACGGACAAACACCTGTGCAGTCTCTCACGGACAAACACATGTGCAGTCTCTCACGGACAAACACAATTTACCAGAGTGCAGTCTCTCACGGACAAACACAATTTACCAGGGTGTAGTCTCTCACGGACAAACACTTGTGCAGTCTCTCACGGACAAACACAATTTACCAGGGTGTAGTCTCTCACGGACAAACACCTGTGCAGTCTCTCACGGACAAACACAATTTACCAGGGTGTAGTCTCTCACGGACAAACACCTGTGCAGTCTCTCACGGACAAACACAATTTACCAGGGTGTAGTCTCTCACGGACAAACACCTGTGCAGTCTCTCACGGACAAACACAATTTACCAGGGTGTAGTCTCTCACGGACAAACACCTGTGCAGTCTCTCACGGACAAACACAATTTACCAGGGTGTAGTCTCTCACGGACAAACACCTGTGCAGTCTCTCACGGACAAACACAATTTACCAGGGTGTAGTCTCTCACGGACAAACACCTGTGCAGTCTCTCACGGACAAACACAATTTACCAGGGTGTAGTCTCTCACGGACAAACACCTGTGCAGTCTCTCACGGACAAACACAATTTACCAGGGTGTAGTCTCTCACGGACAAACACCTGTGCAGTCTCTCACGGACAAACACAATTTACCAGGGTGTAGTCTCTCACGGACAAACCTATCGCATGCCAAAGTACCAATTACCGAGGTGCCACCTATCACGGGTCAGCACGATTTACTAAAAAGCGTAAATCATAAACGTACCACCTATCACGGGTCAGTACTGTTTACCATGGTGCCACCTATCACGGGCACGATTTACTAAAAGAAAAAGCGTAAATCGTAAACGTACCGCCTATCACAGGCTAAAACACTATTTACCGAGGTGCCACCTATCACGGGTCAGCACAATTTACCAAAAACGTAAATCATAAACGTACCACCTATCATGGGTCAGTACTGTTTACCGAGGTGCCACCTATCACGGATCAGCACGATTTACCAAAATGAAATGCATGAGCATACACTGACTCCATCCACAACAATCGTTAAGCAAATGCAGATATTAAAAGATTCCCCATTTTTAATACTCGTTTAACTTAAACGATTTCCAAAACGAACATTAAGTAAACAAGACATTAAGAGATTCCCCATTCTTAATATACTTTTGACTTAAACGGTTTTCTCGCAAAACATTCAGTAAACGAGTCATTAAGAGATTCCCCATTCTTAATATACTTTTGACTTAAACGGTTTTCTCGCAAAACATTCAGTAAACGAGTCATTAAGAGATTCCCCATTCTTAATATACTTTTGACTTAAACGGTTTTCTCGCAAAACATTCAGTAAACGAGTCATTAAGAGATTCCCCATTCTTAATATACTTTTGACTTAAACGGTTTTCTCGCAAAACATTCAGTAAACGAGTCATTAAGAGATTCCCCATTCTTAATACTCGTTTAACTCTAATGGTTTTCAAATTCCACACAAAACAAACTCAAACATATTATCAAATTCAATCCACGATCCACACCAAAACACATCAATTCATTTCTCCACAAAATCCAACCATACACATACCAAATTTCATCAGTATTAATTAAGAACACTTCAAATACGACGAACACAAATCAACACAATCCACCACTCAAACACAACAAGTTTCGTTTACTCAAAATCGTACATAAATGATTTTAAATTCATTTTCCACGAAACATTCATCAATAAAACAAAAACCTAACTCTATGATTTTACCCATAAAGCCTTAGCTTCATTTTCCCCCAAATCAACACTTCAATCCTAACAAACTCCTTTCCACATAATCACAGATAAGTCCCTAAATGCAAACTAGAAGTTTGGAAGGAGCCCTTACCTTCACGTTAGCTTTCACGTTCGATTACGGTACCGCGAGTAAATCCGGTAAAATCTCCGCTCGCAACGTCACCTCCAAAGTTGGTTCCCTAGCACCGTAGCATGGTAGTGAGCAACTTTCCCTTCTATCTCTTCGCGAAACAAAGCTTAGATCTAGATGAAACATGGAGGTTTGTGTTTGACGGTTTTGAAATCCCTAACTCCGTTTTCGAATCCGAGAAGGAGGAAGGAGTTGGGAACTTGATCTTTCTCACCCACTAGCCTTGGGTTTCAATTCTCGAACTTAAAGGAAGCAAAGAAAGAAAAAGAAAGCGAAACCAAAGAAGAAGAAAAGGGAGAGAGTCGCGAGGCAGGGAGAGACAGGAAGAATTTCTAGTTTTTCCTTCTTTTGTTTTTCTTTTCTTTACTTTTCTTCTCTTCCTTCCTTTTTCCTTTTCCTCCAAACATATACTCATAATATATATAAATAATAATTAACAAATATCTCAAAATATCTAGATATTTATTAAAATTACCATTTCACCCATAACGCATTAAATTCTTCGTAAAAGATTCACCCCAGCTAATTTAATTTATTCATCGACGAGTAATTCTAATCGGCATCAAAATATCTCTTTGGTCATATAAACTCCAAATATTAATAACTTTGGCTAAAAAGCCTCCGAGTTCAATACCAAAATACACTAAAATACATAAAGTATACTTTAAAATTATGGGTCTTACACTTGGCACGCGAGTCGTGTTTGATTCAAGATTATGATTCAGTGTTTGAACTCAAGTCTTCGTGGTGATTGTGTTATAATTGCTAAGTGTGAATGTTTTGAAATTGTGTGTAACTGTGATTGATTGCAAAACCTTTTCGAAACTCAAGTTGTCGTGGTGATTGTGCTATAATTGCTAAGTGTGAATGTTTTGAAATTGTGTGTAACTGTGATTGATTGCAAAACCTTTTCGAAACTCAAGTTGTCGTGGTGATTGTGCTATAATTGCTAAGTGTGAATGTTTTGAAATTGTGTGTAACTGTGATTGATTGCAAAACCTTTTCGAAACTCAAGTTGTCGTGGTGATTGTGCTATAATTGCTAAGTGTGAATGTTTTGAAATTGTGTGTAACTGTGCTTGATTACAAAAACTTTTCGAAACTCAAGTCGTCATGGTGATTGGGCTATAATTGCTAAGTGTGATTGGTTGGATTAGTGTGTAAGTGTTGATTGATTTCAAAACCCTTTTAAAAGCTGAATTTTGCTGTTTTTCTGCTGTTGTCTGAAGTGTATTCGAATACAGACTGTTGTATTCGAATACAAACATGCTGTTTTGCTACTGACTTACTGTGTAGTCGAATACAGACTGTTGTATTCGAATACAGACATGTTGTTTTCACTGCTGAATGCTGAAACAGCCTTGTATTGGAATACAGAGATGCTGCATTCGAATACAACAATGCTGTTTGGTTAAAAACTTCATTTTTCAACCTTGTTTATGCATGTTTGGCATATGGAAACCCTTTTAAGGTGCATGTTAAGTTGAAAGGTTATTTTGTGCATTTAAAAACTTAAATGTTATGTGTTAATTGTTAATTTCGGTTGGTGACCCTTTACAACTCTTGTGGAAATCTGGGCTTTGCCCTCAGATGAGAACCAGGACCATCCTACCGGTTAGTACCCTGTGGATGGGAATGTAGTTGGACACACCTGACTGGAGCTATGTTAGGAGGATCTTGTGGGGCGTGTGAAGATCACTCGGGTTGTATAGTTTTTTGTAGAATGATCAGATTAGGTTGATGCATAGGGACTAGACGTCTTTCTTTTTGGGTTGTGTTTATTTTAATTTGGAAGACTGTACCTATACTAATATTGTCTGTTTGACATTTTATTATGATGGGGTCCATGTACCACTTTTTGATGAGTAAATACTTTGGATTCGTATTTCAAAAACTTTTCTGCTGCTTGTAAATTTTGTTGACTTATTTTTCGTTGTGTTACGACTTAAATATTTATCCAAAAGTATTTCCTTCATTATTTCTTTGTTTTTATGAATTTTTTTGAAAAAAAAAATATACTCGCGCTGTTAAAAATCGGGGTGTTACAATTGTGGTATCAAAGCTTTGGTTTTGGATTTCTTTGGGGCTGTGGATCCCGTGGTCTAGGTTGTAGGTCAACCTCTAGGTTAGGAGTCTTTATCTTATCATGCGTCGGGGTAATTGGTCTGAGTTGTCAGATCAGGGATAGTTATTATGTGTTGATATA
>NC_021164.2:26841782-26844051 GCF_000331145.2 Cicer arietinum
GATTCAAGAAATGGAAAAGATCTTCGTAATGACGGATTGTCAGGCAGAGTTGAAGCAAATCGTGACGACATGGAATTTATGAAATGGTTCCAAAGACACAGAAGCTATGTGTTGGTGTTAACTTGAAGATGGTGAGTATGGATGGAATTAACATTAGACTAATAAGGGATTTCAAATAAAGATCTAAGTGGAGGACTTTTGTTAAGAAAATTATTAGATGTTTTCCTGGTAGATTTCATGATGAAACTGGATGAAGTCTGATAACTATCAAAGAGATGTGGACATCATAGAATTATTGAGAAGACGAGGCTACCTTTTGGAATAGCATTTTGTGCTTAGGTGTCAATGAAAGAGACTTATATTGAAGTTAAGGGGCGCTGCACCTTAAGGGTAAATACTACCTTGGTTAGATAAAGTGCGCTTTAAGGAATAGTCGATACCTTGAGGGGTAAAGTTGAGCATTCGAGTTAAACTAGATTCACAACTCGGATTATTAAGTATGAATCTCATGACAAGTATAGGAGTGAGAATATATATTTTGTTGATAAGTGACAAATCTCTTTGTGGTTTAGGAGGTAGATAGTATGGATAGTGATTTTGGGATGAAACTATAGATGTGTAAGTGTGAATTTTAAGCGATGTTCGGAAAAACATAAGGAGTTAAGCCTTGATGTATTGAACCCTATGTTACCATTAAGTGGAATTTGAAGTATCAAGTACGAGAATACTTCGAGATTGTATTAATGTAAGTTTTGAGAGTTTATTAAAGGATGGAAATTACTTGGAGAATGTTAATATTTTGATATGTCGGAGGGATTATTCGAGATTTTATTTGGGACCCTAAGATGGATGATGAAAGGTATGTGGGTCTTGGAGATATTTTACTGCAAAGTTATGAGGATGAAGTTTATAGAAAATTATTTCTTAGGAAATGCTTATGGGGAACATTTGAGAAATAGTTCTTTAGGACGTTCGATTGTTAGGATTCTTTTAGTTTGTATCTCGGTGAAGGTTGGGAAGGAATAAGAATCCAACGAGTGAACCTAAGGAGTTAAGCCTTGATGTATTGAACCCTATGTTACCATTAAGTGGAATTTGAAGTATCAAGTACGAGAATACTTCGAGATTGTAGTAATGTAAGTTTTGAGAGTCTATTAAAGGATGGAAATTACTTAGAGAATGTTATTATTTTGATATGTCGGAGGGATTATTCGAGATTTGATTTGGGACCCTAAGATGGATGATGAAAGGTATGGGGGTCTTTGAGATATTTTACTGCAAAATTTATGAGGATGAAGTTATAGATAATTACTTCTTAGGAAATTCTAATGGGGAACGTTTGAGAAATAATTCTTTAGGACGTTCGATTATTATGATTCTTTCAGTTTGTATCTCAGTAAAGGTTGAGAAGGAATAAGAATCCAACAAGTGAACCCAATTTTGGAAAATGTGCCAAGAAAACTTGTTGGAGCAGCACATAGAGATGTAGCTTATGAAGATTAAAGATTGATGAAAGGAATTATCTCACCCATAATTCAGACATTGTTATTATAAGAATATGCCAATGATACAAAGGCACTACTTAAGTGCATGTCATGGAGGTTGCTATTGTCTTCATCAATCAACAGAGTTAAATGTTTGTTTGATAGGAAACAATTGAACATGGAATGGAAAAGTTTGGTGGAAATTAGTGATGCTTGATTTATTGAAATCACTATAATGAAGATGTATCAAGGTTCAAGGTAGAAATATAAGGTTTGTATAAATGGAAAAATGATGGAGTGAATACAATGTGTTTGACATGTTGTAATGAAAATATAATCGTCGAGCTGCAAAAAAAGGACGGGGCGAAGTTGAGAGGCATCAGAATGAATGTTGGCAGTGGATGTAGGAACATTATTTTCGGGTTTGTCCAGAATTGCGAAGTGTGTTGGAAATTGATTAGCAAAGCGTTAATTGGAGTTGTTAGGCATGAGACCAGTGTAGGTCTTAATCAGTGAATGGAATTCAGGTTGAATTTTGTTGGAAACGTAACTCTTGAAATGAAGTACTAAACTGAAAGGAAGTTTGTGTGTCCTAAGTAGTATAGACTTTGGCATGATTTCGAAAATATTTGAGGAAGCTTGGATCACCAAGCAGATGTGGGCATAGAATTATTAAAGTTATAATTGGAATAACATACTGGTAAGAACACTACAGTTTGAAGTAGTTGTACGACTAAAGAAAAATCGAGGATTGGTGGACAATGGAGAAATTTAGGAGTTCTCGG
>NC_021164.2:26844841-26845767 GCF_000331145.2 Cicer arietinum
TAAATTAAGTGCGATGAATCCTTTACGAAGAATTTTATGCGTTACGGGTGAAATGGTAATTTAACAAATATCTAGATATTTTGAGATATTTGTTAAGTTATATTTAATATATATATATATATGTGTGTGTGTGTGTGTGTTTGGAGGGAAAAAGAAAGGAAAAGGAAAATAAAGAAAAGGAAAGGAAGGAAAAAGAAAGAAAGGAAAAACACATGAAAAACTAAGGAAAACATAAGCGGAAGAAAACGAAAATGTTTCCTCCCTGTTTCTCGCAAACCCATTCTTTTCTTCCTTCTTCTTCATTTTTTTTGCTTCCTTTTGCTTCAAGAAAGGGAACCAAGGCTTGGTGGGTAAGAAAACAAATATTCCTCACCTTCATTCTTCTTGTTTGATTCGAAAACGAAGAAAAACGGTGTTAGGGATTTCAAAACCGTCAAACACAATCCCCACTTTTCTTCTAGATCTAAGCTTCGTTTCACGAAGAGATAGAAGGGAAAGTTGCTCACCACCACACTACGGTGCTAGTGAGATTGTAACTCGTACTTTAAGTTTCAAGGATGAAACTAATTTTAGGGGGGTAGTAATGTAAGACCCTTAATTCTTAAATCCTAAATTATACAATTTTAGCGTATTTTGTGTTGAATTTCTTAGGCTTCTAGCCCAGTTTTTGGTATTTAGTGAGTTAAATGCCAAAAATATATTTTTGGAAATTGGATTATAATGATTTGTTGGAGAATAATTTATTTACGTTACGAAGAATTTAATACAGGACAATTTTGTTAAAAATATCTCTAGTTGCAAAAACTTTTATCTGTCAATTGAGTTGCGACGAGAGTAGATATTTTTATCAAATGGTTTGAGAGGTTATGGGTGAAATGGTAATTTTGATAAATATCTAGATATTTTTAGATATTTGTTAAGTTATA
>NC_021164.2:26845817-26868200 GCF_000331145.2 Cicer arietinum
TGGGAATCTTTTAATATCTCTGTTTACTTAATGTTTGTCGTCAAAATTGTTAGTGTTAAACGAGTATTAAAAATGGGGAATCTTTTAATATCTCTATTTACTTAATGTTCGTAGTGAAAATCCTTAGAGTTAAATGGGTATTAAAAATGGGGAATCTTTTAATATCTGCATTTACTTATTGATTGTCGTCTGAATTGTTAGAGTTAAATGGGTATTAAAAATGGGGAATCTTTTAATATCTGCATTTACTTAATGATTGTCGTCCGAATTGTTAGAGTTAAATGGGTATTAAAAATGGGGAATCTTTTAATATCTGCATTTACATAATGATTGTCATCCGAATTGTTAGAGTTAAATGGGTATTAAAAATGGGGAATCTTTTAATATTTGCATTTACTTAATGATTGTCGTCCGAATTGTTAGAGTTAAATGGGTATTAAAAATGGGGAATCTTTTAATATCTGTATTTGCTTAATGATTGTCGTCTGAATTGTTAGAGTTAAATGGGTATTAAAAATGGAGAATCTTTTAATATCTGCATTTACTTAATGATTGTCGTCCGAATTGTTAAGAGTTAAATGAGTATTAAAAATGGGGAATCTTTTAATATCTGCATTTACTTAATGATTGTCGTCCGAATTGTTAAGAGTTAAATGAGTATTAAAAATGGGGAATCTTTTAATATCTGCATTTACTTAATGATTGTCGTCCGAATTGTTAAGAGTTAAATGAGTATTAAAAATGGGGAATCTTTTAATATCTGCATTTACTTAATGATTGTCGTCCGAATTGTTAAGAGTTAAATGAGTATTAAAAATGGGGAATCTTTTAATATCTGCATTTACTTAATGATTGTCGTCCGAATTGTTAGAGTTAAATGGGTATTAAAAATGGGGAATCTTTTAATATCTGCATTTACTTAATGATTGTCGTCCGAATTGTTAAGAGTTAAATGAGTATTAAAAATGGGGAATCTTTTAATATCTGCATTTACTTAATGATTGTCGTCCGAATTGTTAAGAGTTAAATGAGTATTAAAAATGGGGAATCTTTTAATATCTGCATTTACTTAATGATTGTCGTCCGAATTGTTAAGAGTTAAATGAGTATTAAGTGTTGATTGATTTCAAAACCCTTTTAAAAGCTGAATTTTGCTGTTTTTCTACTGCTGTCTGATGTGTATTCGAATACAGACTGTTGTATTCGAATACAGACATGTTGTTTTCGCTGCTGAATGTTGAAACAGCCTTGTATTCGAATACAGAGATGCTGTATTCGAATACAACAATGTTGTTTGGTTAAAAACTTCATTTTTCAACCTTGTTTATGCATGTTTGGCATATGGAAACCCTTTTAAGGTGCATGCTAAGTTGAAAGGTTATTTTGTGCATTTAAAAACTTAAATGTTATGTGTTAATTGTTAATTTCGGTTGGTGACCCTTTACAACTATTGTGGAAATCTAGGCTTTGCCCTCAGATGAGAACCAGGACCATCCTACCGGTTAGTACCCTGTGGATGGGAATGTAGTTGGACACACCTGACTGGAGCTATGTTAGGAGGATCTTGCGGGGCGTGTGAAGATCACTCGGGATGTATAGTTTTTTGTAGAATGATCAGATTAGGTTGATGTATAGGGACTAGACGTCTTTCTTTTTGGGTTGTGTTTATTTTAATTTGGAAGACTGTACCTATACTAATATTGTCTGTTTGACATTTTATTATGATGGGGTCCATGTACCACTTTTTGAAGTGTAAATACTTTGGATTCTTATTTCAAAAACTATTTCGCTGCTTGTAAATTTTGTTGACTTATTTGTCGTTGTGTTACGACTTAAATATTTATCCAAAAGTATTTCCTTCATTATTTCTTGGTTTTTATGAATTTTTTTGAAAAATAAAATACACTCGCGCTGTTAAAAATCGGGGTGTTACAATACAAAGATTTCTTTAATTTGAAAACATAATTTGGAAATCCATTATCTTCAAAGCTAGAAAGTTATTTGACATACACTTCTTCATTATGTAACCATTTAAGAAAACACTTTTCACATTCATTTGATGCAAAATGATTTTATTAAATACTACAAATGTAAGTAAAAGTCTAATATCCTCTAACCTTGCCACATGGGATAAAGTTTCAGTGTGATCAATATCTTCCTGCTAATTGTATCCTTGAGCTATAAGTCTAGCTTTTTTTTTTAACCATTTCACATTTCTCATTCAATTTGTTTCTGAAAACCCTATTGGTTCCTGTAACAACCCACCCCTTACCGTTACCGGCACTGTTAATAACGACCTTCTCTCCCCCTTCCTCTCAATAGGAAATAGCGATGTTTTTCCTTTCATGGGAATCGAACTCGATATCTAGGAGATAAGAACTACCATTCATTCATTCTAACTACCACCCATCTAGAAGTGGAAACAACATTTTTAGAAGAAAAATATCATTTTGCTTGTTTCCCTTTCTGACATGCCTCACAAATAACATTTGATTTGTATTTAAGATTTGGCAAGCCTATCACTAAATCTAGTCTTTTCAATTTTGAGATTAATCTCAAATTTGCATGTCCTAATCTTTTGTGCCAAATAAGTTGTTCTTCATTCACAAAAATAAGACACTTTGCTTCTTGTTTATCCAAATTGATAAGTTTATTTTGGAATTTTTTTTTCCTTTGGCTAGTTAATAGCATAGATCCATCTATTTGACTTATTGCCTCATATGACTTTTGATTGAAGACAACATCATAACCATTGTCACTTAATTGACTTATGCTCAATAGGTTACGGATTATTCCTTTTAAAAGTAAAACATTTTTAATAGGGAAAGGAACCACTACCTACTGTGTCGTGGCCAATGATCTTACTCTGCTGAACACCTATGAATCCTCCGTTCTTGAGGGTTAGATCTTGTAACATAGACTTTTCTCTTTGAAGGTGCAAGCACAAGAAATAGGGTTGAATTGTGTTTGACAAAGTAGATAACTTTTTGATAATTTATTAAAAAAATCTGGTTCGATTTTGGTGACTTACTTGGAGTAAAAGCAAACAGATTCAAAGGCAACAAACATTGAAGGCATAAATAATCTGACACATAGATTTATCTTGGTTCACCACTAACTTGGATACATCGAGTCACCTCATTCATAAAGCTTTAATCCACTAATTCAAATACCTTGAATTAAAAAAACCTGACCCTCCAAGTCAATCTTCCTAAACAACCTAACAACCCCAGACTTTTAAGGAATTAACCACCTTGACCCTACAAGCCAAGTATTCTCCTAACAACTTAACAACCCTAACTTGAAGAAGGAACTAAACCACTATCGAATTGGATGCAAAAGATTTGAGCTTTAAGTTTTTGCTTATAAATAAGTTGATAATAATAATAATAATAATAATAATAATAATAATAATAATAATAATAATTCCCACACTCTAAGAAAAAACACTTAGAAAAAACTTCTAACTTGAAAAAGTGTTTCTTTCTTTGAACTCTAAGATGAATTTGAAATTTTGAGCTTATGAGTTCTTAAACTCTTTTCTGATTTTCAATAATCTTCTTCTTCAGCCTTGAGTATTTATATATAGTTATAATTAGGGCTTCCATTTTGTTCTTTTTTAATTCTGAAGTGTATCTTCATTCCTAGCTTAGTCAACAATGATCTTATTCAAAAATAATTCTAAACAAGATTCTTTTTGATACTAAGTTCTTAGCCAACTTTTTATTTTTGAATCCAATCTGAGCTACTCTTCTAAATTGATAATGTTCATATTTTGTTTAGATTGAGTTTTTAAATTCTTCAGATTGATTATGTTCGTATTTTGTTCAGATTGAGTTTGTAAATTTTTTAGATTGATTATGTTCATATTTGGTTGTAGATAAATCTTGATCAAATCTTGAGGATATCTTCTTTTCAACTTGTTCAAATATTTACTTAAACTATAAATGTAAATCAAATCTTATTTTAGATTTTATTAAATTATAAATCTAAATCAAATCTTATCTTAAATTTTCTTCAATTATAAATTTGAATAAAATCTTATTTTAGATTTTCTTCAATTATAAATTTGATTCAAATATTATTTTAGACTTTCTTCAAAATTACAAATCTTCTTTCATACTCTTGGAAGTCAAATATATTGTTCCCATAAAATACTTTTGTTATCATCAAAACTCCAAGTTCAAAACCATAATAACACAGTATGATGTAAGGATTTAGAACTGCTTCTTCTTTGTGGAAATTGAGAACTTCAAGTATGTGAATGAGAATGATTTATGGGAATTAATAGCACTTGAATTTCTTTATGAATTCTGGATATTGGCCTTCCTTTTATAGGCGTATAGAAGCATTTAGTAAGGGTCAAAAGGACTTGTTGGTAGTGCTCTGTCAGTTTTGACCAAAACCAATATTTGAGAATAAAAATAATCCAACATTTGAATGATTTTGAATCTGTTTGACTGCACCTGTTACAACTTTGCTTAGTTCGTGATTCTTCTACTTTTAAGGATCTTCGAAGCTTCTCACGTAATCATTGATGTTACAGCTTCGATCTAGAGCCTTGAATCTAGCCAAAATAGCTTGGAGAAAGATTATACACCTTTGCAGAAGTAAACATAATACTGCTGGAATTATGCAGAAAAATGGAGATTGATTATCAATTTGGATCTGTCAATTTGATCTTTCTGGAGATTGATGATCAATCTGGAGTTCCTGTTTTGATCTTTCTGGATGTTTTTGTAATATCTTTGCATATATCAAGGTTGATCGAACTTTTTTGACAGTTTGGCTGTAGAGGTTCCAAACTGTTTTTAATTGGTCTGTTTCGAGTCCTTTTATTTTAATGTTTTGAGAACCTTCTTGTACTGGGACATGAGCTATTTGTTCCTTGCCATGTACTGATGATATTGATATAAAATTCAGAGGCAAAAGCTTTGTTAAAATAGTGGAGATTGATTGGTCAAGATGTTGTGACGATCAGTCTTGAAACTGAAAATCATTCTCTGATTTTGTCCAGAATGTTCTTGTTTCAGTTTTGAACTATTTTCTTTGCTTTGCTTGATTCTGTTCTATAATTAAATTCACACAAAAGCACATGTTAAATTAACATAACATTTTAGAATCATAATTAACATTCTTAATTAACCTCTGTTTATTTTCATCAAAACTTTAAATATAGAGTTTGTCTCAACAAGAACGTTCTTGTGTGAAGCACATTAGTGGAAAATCTCACAAATTGTGAGGACTGGATGTAGCCCATCTTAGGTGAAACAACATACATCATTGTGTGATTCTCTTATCTCTATCCTTTATTATTTCTCACTCACTGTCACTAATCACGTGGAAATAATTTGATTCCTTTGTTTTTGACTAATCAAGAACGTTTTAGATTTTTTTCTTCTTGAGTTAGTTTAAATTAAAAGCATGAATTAATATTTTTAAAAAAGGGAGTCACAATTCAGACCCATCTTCCTTGTGATTGATATTGCTACTTCAATTGACATCAGAGCCTGACTCTAAGGATAAATACTGAACAAGTGTTAGAGGAAAAAATTTAGGAACCACCTTACTGTCAAGTATATCGTTGAAGAAGGATCATCAAATAGACCACCTTACTTTGATGGTACATGCTACTACTTTTCGAAAAGTAAGATGCTACTATTCTTCAAATCACAAGATATAGGAATATGGCGTATCATAACAAATGGGAAACTTATACCAAGAGTTGATCAATGCGATTCAATATCTGCTTAAAAGAATGAAGTAGACTAGACAACAGAAGACAAAGCTAAGGTACTTCTAAATTCGAAAGCTCAATTATTTTTGTTTTGTGCTTTGAGTAGGGAAGAAAGTGAAGAGATGATGAATGTGATATGGCTAAAAAGGTATGGGATACATTACAAACTCATCATGAAGGAACATACCATGTCAAAGAAACAAGAATTGATATTGGTGTACAAAAGTTTGAATTGCTTGAGAAGAATGAAGGAAAAACCATTGATGAAATGTATTTAAGATTTACAATCATATTGAATGACATGCGCTCTCTTAGGAAGGCATACTGAATTCAAGATAGATTAAGACAAACTCTTAGATGTCTCTCAATCATATGGAGACCAATAGTCGCTGTCATAAGTCAAGCAAAAATATCTTGAGATACTTGAATTAGAAGGAATCATTGGAACCTTAAGAGCACATGAGGTACTACCGCAAGAGGATAAACCAAAAAAGAAAGGAAAAATAGTAGCCTTAAAAGCCTCTCAAAATATTTAAGAGAATACATCTTCACAACAAAAGGAGAAGGTTTTGCTCAAAACATAAATGGAGTATCTTAAAAATGATTTGTTAAATCAAGACGACCTCTCAAAAAGGGATAACATTATGGTATAAGGACAAAACCTTCTCCAAAAGTAATAATAAAATGTTCTTATTGTTAAAAGATTGGTCACAGTTAATCAAACGGCTACCTTAAGAAAAATATAGTATTAAAGAAAAATCTAACTCTCAAGGACCCAAGACCAAATTGGTACCTAAAAATCCAGTAAAATCAAATGCAAGTTAGTTTTCAAAATGTCAAGAAAAAGTCATGGTACTTGGACAACGGTTGTTCGAGACATATGATAGGAGATAAAAAAAAAATGTTTTCTTTCCTTTGACAAGAAGGATGGAGGATTTATAATGACTAGGAAAAAATCAAAGATAAAGGTATTATAGGTAAAGAAAACTCTGCAAAAATTGTTGATATTTAATACGTTGAAGGCTTAAAATGTAATTGTCTTAGCATTAGTCAACTATGTGACAATGGTTTTGAGGTTATCTTTAAACCGAACATTTGTCAAGACAATCAACCAACTTATGGAAAAATTATTTTCTCTAGATCAAGAAAGAAAAATCTATATGTTTTATATATTGAAGAATTACCTACTGAATCATGCATTATCACCATAAAATAAGATAAGTAGATATGGCACAATTGAACTGGGCATGTTAGCATCAAAACAATTTCCAAATTATCCAAACTTGATCTTGTTAGAGGTTTGCCTCAAAAAAGTTTTGATAAAGAAAATTTATGTGAAGCTCGTGCAAGAGGAAAACAAGTCAATAGTAGTTTTCATTCAAAAGACTTTGTTTCAACAAAATAACTTTTTGAATTACTTCACACTGATCTTTTTGGTCAAATAAAAAAGTTTAGGAGGAATGAGATATGATTTTGTTATTTTTTATGCCTTTCAAAACTTTTGTAAAAAATTACAAAATGAATAAGGCTCTAAGATAATCTATTTAAGAAGTGATCATGGAGGAGAATTCATAAATGCATTTTTTAAAAGCTTTTTTATTTTATTTATGAAAATGGCATTTCTCATAATCTCTCGGGTGCAAGAACTCATTAACAAAATGAAGTTGATGAAAGAAAGAGTAGAACATTACAACAAATGACAAGAAAAATCTTGAAAGAATCAAATGTTGAGAAATATTTATGGGTTGAAGCAATCAACAATTCTTGTTACATTTTAAACCATGTATCAATAAAAAAAATCATCAACAAAACACCTTATAAATTATGGAAAAACAGAAAATCAAATATATCATACTTTCACTGTTTTTTTTGGACTGCTACTGTTATATTTCAAATAAGAAAGACAATATAGGAAAGTTTGTTGCTAAATCAGACAAATTAATCTTCTTAGGTTATGCCTCTGATTCCAAAGGTTATCATATATTTAATCTAAGAACAAAAATTGTGGAGGTAAGCATGTATGTAGTATTTTATGATCTTGATATACAAAAGATAGATGATGAAGAAGAAGAACAATCTGGGCAACAGTCGTAGATCATTCCTCAGAAACACGAGATTGGTCATCAATCTCCATTTCAAACTCCTCCAAGAAGCTGGAAAACCATAGGAGATCATCCAAAAAATCAAATCATAGGAAACACAGTTGATGGCATTAGAGCATGAAAGCCCTTTAAAGATGACAACAAAAACAACATGACAATGATCTCTCAAATGGAACCAAAGTCATTCAAAGACGTCATTGTTAATATCTCATGGGTTGAAGCAATGCAAGAAGAACTTCTCCAATTTGGAAAGAATCAAGTCTAGAATCTTGTCCCAAATCCACAAAATCAAACAATTATTGGTTACAAGATGGGTATTTAGAAACAAATTGGATGAAAAAGGAAAAGTAATAAAGAATAAAGCAGGACTGGTGGCTCAAAGGTAGTGTTAAGACAAACTCTCAAATTAAGTTTTGATGAAAATAAACAAAGGTTCATTAAGAATGTTAATTATGATTGTAAATGTTATGTTAATTTAACTTATGCTTTTGAATGGATTAGTTAAAAGATAGGACTCAAGGAAATCAAATAAATCAGCAATAAAAGATAAAAACTGAAAGGAGAACATTCTGGACAAAATCTTTGAAAAATAGAGAATGTTCTCCAAGATCAAGACTGATCATCATAGCCCCAAGATCAATCAATCTCCACTAGTTCAAAGAAGATTCTGCCTCTGGAATTTACACTTATATTATCATTACTTGACAAGGAACAAATAGGATCCATTCTAATCAAAGAAACCATTCGAATCACAAAGAGGAAAGGTTATGAATCAAGCAAGATCAAACAACTCTGAACCTTTTCCAGCTTGACTGCGTTAAGAGAATAAAACGATTTTGAATTGTACAAGACATCCAGATTAATTAGGAAGACATCCAAAATGATCAAGATTGAACCTCCAGATTGATCATCAATCTCCAGAAAGTTCAGAGCTAGAACTTCATATTGATTGTCAATCTCAAGAATTTTCATCAAAATTCTGCAGATGTTCATCATCATTCTCCAAGCTGTTTTGACATAATCAAAACTCCCGGTCGAAGAAAAGACATCAACAAATATATCTGAAGTATAAAGGATCATTAAACACACAAAAAATATGATCAAGAATAAAGAAATCAGCCCAATCAACAGAGTTCAAAGTATTCAAAAGGCTGGAATATTTTTATTCATATATATTGGTTTTGGTCAAAACTAACAGAGCACTACTAACAGCTCTTTTAACCACTACTAACTGACAGAGCACTACTAACAGCTCTTTTGACAGATCACTACTAACGCATGTAAAAGGAAGGCCAATGCTTAGGGAAATTGCAGAAGTTCAAGTGTTAACAAGTCTCATAAAATCAATCATATTCACATACTTGAAATTCTCACTTTCTCATGAAAGAACCAGTTATGATTATATTTCAATACTCTGTTATTATTGTATTGAATTCTTTGTAAATAATCAAATCACAAACAAGAGTTGAAACATCTCAGATTCTATCAAAACAATCTCATCATTAATGTAAAACTTGAATTATAAAAGTTTAGTATAGTTTGGGTAGATTGCAAGAAATCCTATCAAGGCTGATAGGTGACCTGATTAATCTCTTTTTGGGTGGAAAGGAATTAAGTTTGTAACAAATCAAGGTTGATTTGAGCTAGGTGCTATAAAACTAAGAAGGTTCTTTTTTTTTGAACACTTAGTGAAAAATCTCACAGTTGTGAGGACTATACGTAGCCCAAGTTGGGTGAACTAGGATACATTCGTGTGTAATATTCATTCTCTTCTCTCCTTATTTATTAAGCCTTAGTAATCATTTAAGTTAAAAAAACATAAATTGGTTTTCTAATTTTAAGCTAACCAAGAACGTTCTCCGTTTTCTGGTAAATACCAAGAACGTTCTCTGTTTTCTGTTTTCTTAACCAAGATCACTCTTGAGTTATATTTTTTTAGTTTTTTCAGGAATTTTTAAATAGGAACATTTACAATTCAAACCCCCTTTTTATAAATCGACATTGCTACTTCAAGTAGAACCAACAAAGAAGTATTGATTATGATGAAAATTTTGCTTCAGTTGCAAGGTTAAAAACTATTAGAATTCTTCTTGCATATGCATCTCATAAACTTATTAAACTTTTTCAAATGGATGTTAAAAGTGTCTTTTTAAATGGCTTTCTAAATGGACAAGTATACATTCATCAGCCTCCTGGTTTTGAAGATCAAAAGAAACCAAACCATGTGCTTAAACTTACTAAAGCTCTGTATGGACTAAAACAAGCCCCTATATCCTAGTATGAAAGACTAAGTTCCATTGTAATCATAAGTGGTTTTTCCATAGGCAAAATCGATACTACACTTTTTAGAAAATTGATAAAAATGATTTGCCAATTGATCAAGTGTAGGTTGACAACATCATCTTTGGATCAACAAATGAAAAAATGTGTTTGGATTTTCAAATCTCATGCAAAGTGAATTTGAAATGAGCATGATGGGAGAATTGAGATATTTTCATGACTTACAAATCAAACAATATAAAGATGAAATCTATATGTCAAGAAAAAATATATCAAAGATCTTTTAAAGAAATACAAAATGAATAAAGCTAATAAAATGACAACTTCCATGCATTCATCCTCATGTTTGGACAAAGATGAACAAGGTAAATCCATTTCTGAAAAGGAATATAGAGGAATGATAGATTCATTGTTATACTTAACTACAAGTAGGCCATATATTGTTTTTGCAGTAGGATTATGTGCTAGATTTCAATCTTTGCCTAAAGAATCTAATTTATCTGGTGTAAAACAAATTTTTCATTATCTTGTTGGTACCATTGGTCTTGGTCTTTGGTATATAGGAAAGGAACTCATTTTGATCTTGGAGCATACTGTGATGCTGGGGATAAAATTGAAAGAAAAAGCAGAAGTGGTGCATGTCAATTTCTTGGAGAAGCTCTAATAAGTTGGTCATGTAGATAGAAAAACACAATTGCCTTGTCAACAATTGAAGCTGAATATGTATTACCTACCAATTGTTGCTCTCAAGTCTCGTCAATCAAAAATCAACTTGAAGACTTTTCTAAAAGTTATTCAAATATTATTGTTTATTGTGATAATACAAGTGCTATAAATCTGTCAAAAAACCCCCACTCAACATTCAAGATCAAAACGCATTGAAATAAAACACCAGTTATTAGGGATCATGTTAACAAAAAGGAAGTTGAATTAATCATTGTTGACACCAAAAATCAACTTGCTGATATCTTTACTAAACCTCTTGTTGAAGATAATTTTAATTATATTAAGGAGAAATTAAAAATCATAAAAAATCCAAACTATTTTATTTGTAAAGCATGTCCAGATCGTTCCGGCCAATACGAAGAACATTCTCCATTCTCTCTTCCTCGCATCATTCTTTGTGTCATCTAAGTGAAGTTTAAAAGTTTCAAATATTTTTCACACAAAAAGACAATGTAACGACTTTCTTTTTCCTTCATTCAAAAAATGGTTGCCATAGCCTCATCATAACCTACTCTCCTATTTCCCAATATCCCTTGTCATTTCTCAACCACCCACTACTTTGTACCCATGCGTGTCATTCTCTCCCTCATCTCTTCCCAGAAATACGTTTCTCCTTTCTTTCATCTCAATCTCCATACTCTCATCTACTACAACTCTTGTTTCAGTTTTCCTCATTTTTCCCTTTATCTCTCAAAAATATGGTCACACCAAAGCTTTTATACGAAAAAATCTGACTCCAAGAACCCCATCTCTCTCACCATCTCCTTCTCGATAACTATCTCCACAACCACGACCAACTCCTCAAAAAGTTTCTTCATAAAAAAAAAAAAACGTTTTCTGACTATCTCCCTTCATCTCCTAAAAACAATTCACCTCTTATTTCACTCACCCCTTTCTCCACTGTACTCCCTCCTCTTTTCCAATTTATTCTCCCAAACACCAGTTAAGATCCACCACATCTAAAAAAAAACCCTAAAAAAACCCAATCTAATAATCCTCCATCAAAACGGATATCAATGAGAATCTTGACTAGAGGTTGTACCTCCAAGTAATCCAAACAACCATTTATACCATATCAGATAATGATTCTGGTTCAAAATCACCACAAAAATCTTCATCTAAATCATCAAGACCTTCTACATCAAAATCTTCAGAACTCTCTGCTCCAATACCAAAATCCTCGAAACCAATCACTTCAACATCAAAACTGATAAAACTTATCTTCCCACCTTCAAAAATACCATCTACGAAATCCAAATTGTTTCCTCAAATACCTACAGGGACACTCTTAAAAACAAGAAAATCATCCTCCACTTTATCTCAGTTTTTAGCCAAACAAAAACTTAAAAAACCCAAAAAGTTTGCACAAAAAACCAAAAACGTAGAACGTTCTTCATGAAAAACTATTTCACCAGAACATTCTCCAAACAATCTTCATGCAAACCACAAGCCCAACAAAATCCTCAAAAGAAAACAACTTCAAAAATGTGTATCTCACCTCTACTCTCAACGCAATTCTAGAAAATCCTTTTGAATTAACTTAAAAATAAGTAATTTTTTTTTACAATGAAATTTAATTATTAAAATTTATTTATTATTATTTTAATTAATAATATATGGGTGGTTTTAGATTGTCGGCTACCAAGGTTCTGCTGCCGAACCTCGTGAGCCGCTGAAACTTCGCTAGGAAACTCATCGAAGCTCTACAGCCAAACACCACTAACCAACCTGTTTATTATTTAATTAATAAAAATTATTAAAATTATACTTTTATTGTAAAATTGTATAAAAATTGAAACATTTTTTTGTTTAAAACATACTTCTGAAAAAAAATGCTTTTTTATTTTCAAAATAAACATAAAATAATTTTAAAAATAATAAGAAATCACATTTTCTTCTATCAAACATAATTTTATAGAAGAAAAAAACTGCTTTTTTATTTTAAAAATATACATAAAGTATTTTTAAAAATAATAAGAAAATACATTTTTTTAATGAAAGAAAATACATTTTTTATAATAATCAAAATAAATTATTTTCTTTAGTAAAAAAAATTCAATTTTAGATATAATATTATTATTTTAGAAGCTAAAAGATTTTAAAATTAAAAAGAACTGATTTCTTTTAAAAGAAAAAGAAAAACTGAATTTCTCTATTAAAGAAAAAATAATTTTTTAATTAATAAAAAATATTATTTTTAGAAATAATAAAAAATATTATAATTAATTTAATAAACTGCTCATAAGAAATTAATTAGAAAGATTGGGTGGATATGCATCCATTAAAATTATGATAATGGATAGATTGAATTATTTTTATTTTAAATAGATGGATTGTAAATGGATTGATTGGTTGTTTTTATTCATCATTACCATCTAAATCCAAATTCATCCATTTTGTCACCTATAAACATAATGGTTACCACTTGGTAGTAGATATACAATTCCAAATGAGTTCCTTCAAACTTTATCAATTTTTTTTAAAATAGTCTAATGTCTAAATTCACACACTTAAGAGTGAAAAAGTGAAAAAATTAAAGTTCGAAGATGAACTTCTATATATCAATGTCTTTGCAGTTATCAATTGTATTGTACTGATGAAACGAATTGAATATTTTATTACTATGATAAAATTTCGACATTTCATTAGATTTAAAATATATGGATTAGACTTTAGTCAAAAAAAGTTGATGGATTGGATAAAAAATAAATAAAAAATTGGATTAAATATACTTTTATTCCTAATAAAGTTTTAATCTCCTATAAAGTATTGATTCAAATTTAGTCCTTACAATATTTTCCACAAGTAATTTTAGTCTCTATAAAATGAAAATAAATTCAAGATTTTTCAAATGCTACCAAACTTGGGGAATACTTTGTTGTGTTAAAAACACATAAAGCAAATGTACTTTTTTAAAGGAAAAAATAGAGTGCAAAAGTATCACATGATTAACCTGGCATGCCAATTATGTTGGCACCCTAAATTAATCACCTATCATTTGCAACACTCTAAAATACTATTAAAAATAAAATAAAAGAAAATACAAGATGTTTTGGTGGACTATACCAAAACCAAAGAAAATAATCCTTAAGAATACACAACATATTGCCTCATTAAAAATCATACTAGGAAAACCCTACAGATAAAATCATGGTGAAGGGAAAAAGAGGACAATAAACACCTACAGACATCAGCAAAATCTATATTCGTGGAGATCAATCATGTTTCTATTGAAAACATCCAAAATATTAGAAGGAAACATATCCCACCAATGACTATTAACAATGTGAAGTCCCAAATTAGAAATCTTGTATGCACATTTATTCCATTATCTAAAAATATGAGATATAATAAAACTTATTCTTTTAATCATCTCCGGACAATTAAGCCATTTATTTCTAATGGACCAAGGAACAAGACTATTATTCTTAAAAGTCAAAATTTCGATCCATTTTTGTAGCCGGTTTCAATGGCAATCATATCTCTTGTAAGTTCATCATGTAGTGCAATTGTAATCCCCAAGTTCACCGCATGACCACCTAAGGAAGCTGCAGAGATGTTCCTAAATATACCTCCACAAGCTGTTTACCTTAGAGAGGAAATATGCTTCCCAAGCTACAAGTTTAGCCTTGATGCGATCAATGATTGATTGTAAATAAGCAACTTTAGGACTTTTCTTGATAATAGGTATTGCAAGTTATGTGAAAGAGAGATAATCGATAGAAAACCAAAGCAAATCAAGTAATATATTTTGTCGTCTAATGGAAATATATCTGGCGTAGATTAATTAGGATTAATATTTTGCGTAGAGATATTGGCATATTTAATAAAAATAATTTGTAGGTGGTTAACATTTGAAAGAGAAGCCTTGCAAAATATCATCAAATCATCGACAATCATAACTTGGGATGGAACATAAATACCTCTAGGACCATTTATCAAAGAAAGGGAGTTTGTTGTCAACCAAACATGATATAGTCTTGCTAAGGACCTCTTCTACAATGCAAAATAGAAGAGGAGGTAAAGGGTCCCCTTGCTTAACCCCCCATTTGACATGAAAAGTAGCCAACAAAATTGCCATTAACGAGTATAGACAGTTTAACAGACTTAAGAATGGTTTTAATCCAATGACAAAACTTGTTATTGAAACCAAAAGCTTGAATAACTTTGATAAGAAAAATCCAATCTATAGTATCAAAGGTCTTTCTTATATCAATTTTTAGAACCAGATTTTCCACAAGAGTCCTAGTCTTCAATATATTAATAGCTTCCTAAGTGAGACAAATGCAATCACAAATATACCTATCTTGAATGAAGCTCCTTTGATGAGGAGAAATTATATGAGGCATAATAGTGGACAACCTGTGAGCAATAACTTTTGTAATATTTTTAATTTTCTTCAAGGAGGAAAAATGCTTCCAAAGCTACAAGTTTAGCCTTAATGCAATCAACGATTGATTGTAAATAAGCAACTTTAGGACTTCCGTTGATAATAGGTATTGCAAGATATGTGAAAGAGAGATAACCGATAGAAAACCAAAGCAAATCAGGTAATATATTTTGTCGTCTAATGGAAATATATCTAGTTTAGATTTATTATGATTAATATTTTGCGTAGAGATATTGGCATATCTAATAAAAAGAATTTGTAGGTGGTTAACATTTGAAATAGAAGCCTTGCAAAATATCATTAAATCATCGACATACATTACATGGGAAGGAACGTAAATGCCTCTAGGACCATTTATCAAAGAAAGGGAGTTGTTATCAACCAACCCGGATATAGTCATGCCAAGGACATCTTCTTTAATGAAAAAAAGAAGAGGAGGTAAAGGGTCCTCTTGCTTAACCCCCATTTGACAAGAAAAGTAGCCAACAAATTTGTCATTAACAAGTATAGACAGTTTAACAAACTTGAGAATGGTTTTAATGCAATGACAAAACTTGTTGTTGAAACCAAAATCTTGAATAACTTTGATAAGAAAAATCCAATCTATAGTATCAAAGGTCTTTCTTATATCAATCTGTAGAGCCAAATTTCCCACAAAGGTTCTAGTCTTCAATATATGAATAGCTTCTTAAGTGAGACAAATGAAATCACCAATATACCTATCTTGAATGAAGCTCCTTTGACGAGCAGAAATTATATGAGACATGATAATGGCCAACCTATCAGTAAATAAATTTTGTAATAATTTTGAGTTTGAAGTTGGCAACTGCAATGGGTCTATAATACTCCATTTTACTTGATCAACAACCTTAGGAATAAGCACAACAATATTGGAGTTATAACTATGAAGAATCCAATCTTGGACAATGAATTCGAGAACAACCTAGTAAATATCATGGCCAATCACATACCAATAATTTTGATAAAAATAAGCACCAAAAGCATTAGGTCCTAGAGAACTGTCAGGATTCATGCCAAAAACTGCAGTTCTAACTTCTTCAAAGCTAGGTAAATTAGTAAGCATAACATTTATAAAATTATTCACAGGTTGTGGGGGATTATGTCTTCAATTAAACCATTATCCACACAATTATTGTTAGAATTGAAGATTGCTTCAAAATAAGAAACAAACATGGTTTCTATATCTAAAGGGATCTGAATCTAGAAATCATTATGAATAATGTAAGAAATAGTCTTGCAACCGTATCTGATTTTAGAAATTTTGTGAAAAAAAACGATGTTTCTATCACCATCTAAATGTCATTTGATGTTAGCTTTCGGATGCCAATATTGCTCGTCCAAATTAAGAGCTTCATTCATTTCCCTTTATGCTTATTGTTCCTCAATTGATAAATCATCAGAGGGACCAAGGGAATTAATAGCATTTTAAATGTTAACTAGATTAGTACTGTAGCTTGAACTCTATGATGGATGTTTCCTAAAACTTCCTTATTCCAAAATTTAAGTTTGGATTTAAGAAGCTTTAATTTTCCTAATATTTTCCACTACATTGATATAGTCATGATTTGAAGCCCACGTCCTCATAAACTTAAATGAAAATATGTGTTTAGTTTCATTGTTATGAAATTCCAACATGATGGGATAATGATCGGATTTGCTTGCGTGAGAGTGAAGCAAGAGTTAGTATTGCAAGAACCCAACCATCTATGATTGCAAACCACACTATATAATCTCTTTTCAGGATGAGCTCGACCACTTCTATCATTAGACGTAGTGTATTGATCATAAACAATATATGGGGAACTCCATAAGCAACCAAGATGGGGACCTACCCTAGCACGAGTACCTTTGTTATCAGGTTTTTTTAGCAGCTTGTATTTGCCTGACCTTGTTCTTTTTAGACAACACGATTTCAAATTGAGCATTACTATCAACATCCTCATTTATGTAAGCCTAATTAGAGTTTAAAGTCTCAATATCTTTATGCACAGCCTGAGGAGCATGAATATTAGGAACTTGGGAAACATTTTGTTCAAGCTCAATTTATTCATCCTCCTCGTGAATAAGCTTAGTTTCCAGAACACTATTAACCTTGTTTGCTTGCTGATCATCCTAACTATGTAAATTTGGAGAGATTTCAGTATTAGTAGTAGTGTCATTGACTTCATTAGTGACTTTCATCTTGATTAATGACCTTTTCAACCATTAGGACTCAAATCAAGAATTTGTTGATTATCTGCACCAATAGTAAAA
This sequence comes from Cicer arietinum, assembly GCF_000331145.2. Lineage (NCBI taxonomy): Eukaryota > Viridiplantae > Streptophyta > Magnoliopsida > Fabales > Fabaceae > Cicer > Cicer arietinum. The sequence goes on from NC_021164.2 coordinate 26,863,327, forward strand.
TTATCTTCACTAGTAGTACAATTATCTTTAGCAGTAATACAATTATCTTTGCTATTAGTGCGATTATTCTCAATAGGAATGAAGGTTGACCTCGTATTCTTTTTCCCTCCATTGTCTAATTTATCCACCTTTTTCCTCTTATTATCAACTTGAGCTTTTTTGCAAGAAGAAATTTAATGACAAAAGTGCTTTTGCAGGAGTTACAAAAATATGGTAGATTCTCATATTCCACTCCCACATAAAATGCAAAACCTTTTCTTTCAACTAAAACTTAATCATGAAACTTTGTAGTCAAATCAACATCAACCAAAATTTGAACATAATGGCCAAAGGACCTTTCAAATATCGATTTACTAGTAGTATTTTCCAAGCAAGCAATGATCTTGGGTGCCAATACTCTTGTGCTAAACCATTAATACGAACCCAGACCTGAGGAGTTGTCTGATATTGACGATTAGGGTTAAACACGTGAGTCCACGTGAATAGTTTCAAATATCTAGGTTTAATTTTCCAAGAACTAAATTATTGGACACTTATAAGGTCTTCAATATAAGAGAAAGAGAACATGTAGTTGAAGGTGCGCAAACAAGAGAAAGGTGGAGTTGAATTGTGTTTGTCTAATTTTAAAATTGTTTTTTTAATTTTAATTTTGATTCTGGTTTGGTGACTTAACTTTTTGGACTAATCAAAGGTTGCAGTAAACAGACAGAGCAAAGATAAAAGTAACACACTAGATTTTTTCCTGGTTCATCACCAACTTGGTAGCTACGTCTAATCCCCTCACAAAGAATGATTTATCCACTAATTCAAAACTTGAATTACAATAGCACATAACCCTACAAGTCAATCTTCTCAAAATAACTCGAACCTACAGACTTTTTGAGACAAACCACACCTTGAACATAAAATTTTAAGTCTTCTCTAAACAACCTGAGATCCATAGATTGTTAGAGAAAAACTAAAGCCATTATCGACCTAGGTTACAAGAGATTACAACTGGTTTGGTTTTGCTTCTGATAAGCAGATTTGATACAATGATTTTTCACACTACAACACTTAAAATATTTTACTTTGAACTTTGAATGAGTGCTTTTCTAGAACTTAAAACCTTACACTCTAATTGTAACACCCCGTTTTTCATAGCGAGGGAATATTTTTTTTTCAAAAGTAATTAAAAACGAACAAAGAATTAAATCAGGAAATGCCTTTCGATAAATAATTGAGTCATTATAATTTACAAGCAGCGGAAAAGTTTCTCCAATTATAAATCCAAAACATTTACACAAAATCAAATGGTACATGGAACCCATTCGAATAAGAAGTCAAACTGACAATATTAGTATAAATACAGTTTTCCAAACTAAAAATACTCCAAATCCAAAAAGAAGGACACCTAGTTCCTATACATCACCATAATCTGATCATCCTACCAAAAAGCTATACACCCTGAGTATCTCCACGCGCCCCGTGAGATCCTCCTAACGTAACTGCAATCACACGTTCCCATCTCCATTCCCGTCCGTAGGGTACGAACCGGTAGGACCGTCCTGACTCTCATCTGAGGGCAAAGCCCAGATTTCCACAATAATTGTAAAGGGTCACCAACCAGAAAATAACAGTTAACACATAGCAATTAATTTTTAAATGCCCAAAATAACTTTTCAACTAAGCATGCACCTTAACAGGATTTTCAATATACGAAAAGTTCATACAATACATTGCCAATTAAAATGAAGGTAAAATGCAGTTCTCGATCTCCTAATTAACACATAACAAAACAAGACATGGATAGATTCATGAGCAATTAATCATACAACTAAAACTGAGGATTTTCACTGAACCAATCGATTGGGAAATCGATTGGGGTGAAGGTTTTTAATGAAAACAGAATCCTGGGCTGAATCAATCGATTTGGCAATCGATTGAGTGGGTACTGAGCCCCCAGGTTTTAAGCCAATCGATTTCCAAATCGATTTGGTCGAATATGGATGAGTCCCTGACTTAGGCCCAATCGATTGGGCAATCGATTTCGTAAATGATTTTCGAAAACTGATTACAAAATCGATTGGCTAATCGATTTTGTCCATTTGGCCAAGTCCCTGACTTCCATCCAATCGATTGGGAAATCGATTTCCCTGATCATTTTTCCAAAAATTCATGAATCAACTCAAGTCATTCCTAATCAAATTCATATCTTAACCCTTAGCAAGTACTACGCGAATACCACGGCAATTTGGGATCTCGATAACCATCATACTTACACACAACAATCAACACATAACACTTAGCATTTTCAACGCAATTACCACAACGACTCAAATTCAAATCACTTAAACATAAAACTCAAATCAACCACGACTCGCGTGCCAAGCACCCTAATGCAATGCGTATATGCCAAAATGCATGGACTCGGAATTCCAAACCAAAACCCTCCTCGAAGGGCCGTAAATCATAATTGTACCGCCTATCGCAGGCCAAAGTACCAATTACCGAGGTGCCACCTATCACGGGTCAGCACGATTTACTAAAATGCGTAAATCATAAACGTACCACCTATCACGGGTCAGTACAGTTTACCGAGGTGTCACCTATCACGGGTCAACACGATTTACTAAAAGAAAAAGCGGGAATCGTAAACGTACCGCCTATCACAGACCAGTACTGTTTACCTAGGTGCCACCTATCACGGGTCAGCACAATTCACCAAAAACGTAAATCGTAAACGTACCACCTATCACGGGTCAGTACAGTTACCATGGTGTCACCTATCACGGGTCAACACGATTTACCAAAAAGTAAATCGTAAACGTACCACCTATCACGGGTCAGTACAGTTACCATGGTGTCACCTATCACGGGTCAACACGATTTACCAAAAAGTAAATCGTAAACGTACCACCTATCACGGGTCAGTACAGTTACCATGGTGTCACCTATCACGGGTCAACTCGATTTTCTAAATAGTAACTCGTAAACGTACCACCTATCACGGGTCAGTACAGTTTACCAAGGTGTCACCTATCACGGGTCAACACGAATTACTAAATAGTAAATCGTAAACGTACAACCTATCACGGGTCAGTACAGTTTACCAAGGTGTCACCTATCACGGGTCAACACGAATTACTAAATAGTAAATCGTAAACGTACAACCTATCACGGGTCAGTACAGTTTACCAAGGTGTCACCTATCACGGGTCAACACGAATTACTAAATAGTAAATCGTAAACGTACAACCTATCACGGGTCAATACAGTTTACCAAGGTGTCACCTATCACGGGTCAACACGAATTACTAAATAGTAAATCGTAAACGTACAACCTATCACGGGTCAATACAGTTTACCAAGGTGTCACCTATCACGGGTCGACACAATTTACCAAATGAAATGCATGAGCATACACAGACTCCATTCACAACAATCGTTAAGCAAATGCAGATATTAAAAGATTCCCCATTTTTAATACCCATTTAACTTAAACGACCTTCAAACAACATTAATTAAATAAGTCATTAAGAGATTCCCCGTTCTTAATACCGATTTAACTTAATGATTTTCAAAACAAAACGTTAAGCAAACAGTCATATTAAGAGATTCCCCATTCTTAATATACTTTTGACTTAAACGATTTTCTCGCAAAACATTCAGTAAACGAGTCATTAAGAGATTCCCCATTCTTAATATACTTTTGACTTAAACGATTTTCTCGCAAAACATTCAGTAAACGAGTCATTAAGAGATTCCCCATTCTTAATATACTTTTGACTTAAACGATTTTCTCGCAAAACATTCAGTAAACGAGTCATTAAGAGATTCCCCATTCTTAATATACTTTTGACTTAAACGATTTTCTCGCAAAACATTCAGTAAACGAGTCATTAAGAGATTCCCCATTCTTAATATACTTTTGACTTAAACGATTTTCTCGCAAAACATTCAGTAAACGAGTCATTAAGAGATTCCCCATTCTTAATACTCATTTACCGAAACGATTTTCAAAAACGATAGTTAAGTAACCGAGACATTAAGAGATTCCCCATTCTCAACGCCCAGTTAACTTAAACATTTTCCTCAAATACACATTAAGTAAACCGAGGTATTAAAAGATTCCCCATTTTTAATACTCGTTTAACTCTAATGGTTTTCAAATTCCACAGAAACAAATTCAAACATACTTTCACATTCAAACCATAATTCACAACAACCACACCAATTAACAAACATCAAGTACGAACACACCAAATACAACGAACACAAATCACGCAACATAACACCCAGATACATCAAATTTCATTTACCCATAATCATACACAATGACATTCAAATTCATTTACCACGAAACATTCATCACTATAAACAAAACCTAACTCTAAGGTTTTTACCCATAACGCACTAGTTTCGTTTTTCCCCAAATCGATACATTTAACCCTAACAAATTCCTTCCCACACAACTACAGATAAGTCCCTAATGCAAGCTAGAAGTTTGGAAGGAGCCCTTACCTCAACGTTAGCTTTAACGTGCGTTTCCGGTACCGCGAGAAATTCCGGTAAAATCTCCGCTCGCAACGCCGCTTCCAAATTAGTTCACTAGCACCGTAGCGTGGTGGTGAGCAACTTTCCCTTCTATCTCTTCGAGAAATGAGGTTTGGATCTAGAAGAAACGGAGGGGTTTGTGTTTGGATCTCAAAACCGTTTTTCTTCGTTTTCGAATCAAAGAGGAAGAGTGGAGTTGCGAAAACCTTGATCTAACTCACACCCAACCTTGGGTCACTAGCTTTGAAGAAAAGGAAGCAACGAAAACGAAAAATGGAGAAGGATGGAATTTTGGGTTGCTTGCGTGAGGCTCAGAGGAAGGAGATGGAAATTTTAGA
>NC_021164.2:26876593-26885934 GCF_000331145.2 Cicer arietinum
GGAGAAATGGGTCACGGCTCAGAGGAAGAAGATGGAAAAGTTCAATTTTCCTTCCTTTCTTTTTCTTTCCTTTGTTTTTCCTTTCTTCCTTTTTCCTTCCTTCCTTTTATACTATTTTCTTTTCCTTTTCCTCCCTTCCAGTTTTCCTTTCTTTTTCCCTCCAAACAAACATATACAAACATAAATATATACTTATATATATATATATATATATATATATATATATTACTTACTTTTAACAAATAACTCCAAAATATTATTAACTTTGGCTAAAAAGCCTCCGAGCCAAAATCCAAAAATACACAAAAACACATAAAGCACACTTTAACTTTAAACTTTGTAGTCAAATCAACATCAACCAAAATTTGAACATAATGGCCAAAGGACCTTTCAAATATCGATTTACTAGTAGTATTTTCCAAGCAAGCAATAGAAACCTTTCAAATATCGATTTACTAGTAGTATTTTCCAAGCAAGCAATGATCTTGGGTGCCAATACTCTTGTGCTAAACCATTAATACGAACCCAAACCTGAGGAGTTGTCTGATATTGACGATTAGGGTTAAACACGTGAGTCCACGTGAATAGTTTCAAATATCTAGGATTAATTTTCCGAGAACTAAATTATTGGACACTTATAAGGTCTTCAATATAAGAGAAAGAGAACATGTAGTTGAAGGTGCGCAAACAAGAGAAAGGTGGAGTTGAATTGTGTTTGTCTAATTTTAAAATTGTTTTTTTAATTTTAATTTTGATTCTGGTTTGGTGACTTAACTTTTTGGACTAATCAAAGGTTGCAGTAAACAGACAGAGCAAAGATAAAAGTAACACACTAGATTTTTTCCTGGTTCATCACCAACTTGGTAGCTACGTCTAATCCCCTCACAAAGAATGATTTATCCACTAATTCAAAACTTGAATTACAATAGCACATAACCCTACAAGTCAATCTTCTCAAAATAACTCGAACCTACAGACTTTTTGAGACAAACCACACCTTGAACATAAAATTTTAAGTCTTCTCTAAACAACCTGAGATCCATAGATTGTTAGAGAAAAACTAAAGCCATTATCGACCTAGGTTACAAGAGATTACAACTGGTTTGGTTTTGCTTCTGATAAGCAGATTTGATACAATGGTTTTTCACACTACAACACTTAAAATATTTTACTTTGAACTTTGAATGAGTGCTTTTCTAGAACTTAAAACCTTCCACTCTAATCACTTAGAAAATATTGAGCTCTTGAGATTTTTCTAATAGCTTTGGTTTTCAAGATTTCTAAGTTTGTGAGTTTGTGTGTTCTTTTTTAGCTTTGAGTATCTATTTATAGATTAAATTAGGATTTCGATTTTATCCCTCAAGAATTTGTCTTCGTATCTATTTATAGGTTGGTCAACAAAGACCTTCTCCAAGAATAACCTTGATTGATATGATTTGAGAATATGACTATTTGTAAATTAATTACTTCCAAATTTGGTATGGGCAAATCTTCTAGAACTTTTCTAATTGAATAATATCCATATATGCGTTGAACTTAATTCTTCCTGAAACTTCCTTCATACACTTGATTGGATTGGAACGGGAACAAATTTGGGCTTGTTATTGGACCTTTAGAGGTAAGAATACGACTAAGTCCATTTCAATATTTTTCTCAATCTATCAGAGCTTTTGACGTTCTATAAGAGTCATTGACTTTTCTTCATCAGAATCATTTACTTTTATTCTACACAGTTATTAACTTGATATTTGGAATCATATGTTGTGATGCTAGAATAACCATGATCAGAGGCAAATGCAAAGCTGCATGACTTAGAATTAGTGGCATATGCAACTTCGCCTTTATTGCATTATCATGATTAGTGCAACTTCAGAGTATGGTGCATATCAGAGGAAACACATTGGAATGAGTCACATTCTTCAGAGTCAACGGAATATATGCTTCACATGTAGACTCGAACAATGACTTCAAACTTCAGAAGTATGATAAAAAAAATATTGTTCAATAGAGGCATGATACAATTATTGTTCATCAGTGATATCCTACAGTTACTGATCATCAGAGGCATGTTACAATTACTGATCATCAGAAACATGTTACATTTCTATTTATCAGTGGTATCCTACATTTACTGTTCATTAGAGGCATCCTACTATTACAGTTTAGAGGCACAAGAACTCCAAAAACACGCTAAATATTTAAAGGCACAAATTTTTTTAGAGGCATGTTGAATCTTCAAAGGCACAAAATTCTTCAGCATGTTAAATCTTCAGAGACACATAATTCTTCAAAGGCACACTAAATCTTCATAGACACATAATTCTTTAGAGGCACGCCAAATCTTCATAGGCATGTTGAATCTTTAGAGAAAGACACGCAGACTTATCATAGGCAATGCTAACCAGAAGCATGCTTCAGTCTTCAGAGGAAGACACCTAAGCACGCTATCCGAGGCAAACGTAGAAGCATGATGATATCAGAGGCAGATGAATGAATTTTTCCAGTGCGTGCACTTTTTTTATTATAAGGATTTCGTAGACTGGTTTGATTTTGTTTCCTCTGACCTTTTTACTTCCTCTAGTTACTTAATAAAATCATTAGTGCAATAAATTGTTCTCACAAAGTAATTTTGTTGACATCAAAATCACATAGAGGAATTGTTCCTAGAATCAACTTGGTTCAACCAATAGTATCATTTAACAAGTGAGGTCAAACCCCACTTACACAAGATTTCGATAACACAAGTAATTTGGTCTGCAATTCTTCAGCCGTTAAAGGTGTTGCACCCTTTGTCACAATCATTCGACCATGAAGATTGTTTTTACATGCCTCAAGACTTGCAACATGTTTCTCTTTAGAAATAATGATCGTTGTTTGTTCACCTTTTATGCATGGATGTGGTAGGTAACTGATTAAGAATATCACAAATGTTATTGCTAAGAGCTTGTGCAAATGTTCTTCTTGTCTTGGCAACGTTCTTTGTCATAGGGATTTTAGAGGAATTGAAGCAGGACCATGGCAACACTAGGTGCCATATGCTGGCATGCACTTGGTGGAAGCGATTGCATGAAAACAATAGGTCTAACCAAACCAAATAGCCAACGAAAAGCGTCCAATCAAATCCAGAACCGCGACAAACTAGATCCTAACAAAAAATGCAACAGAAGTGGACCAGAACGACACAACGCTACTACCAAAACCAAACTAGATCTAAATCAGAACCGAATTGGAAATCCAGAACCAGAAATTACGAAAATGCGAAACAGAAAGAACGAGCAAGAAAGCTATAAACCAAAAACAATGAAGAAGAAAACAAGAACATCAAAACCAAACCAGAATCGATGAACCAAAGATTAAGGAATCATGAACTAGATGTGAATTAGGTTTAATCTATGTAAGGGAGGTGGCACAAGTAAACTCAGCGGCGTACGGTTTTCCCAGTGCTAGGGTTCCTCGAATTGACATATTTAGGTTTAGTCATTTATTGTGGTAGAGCAAGTGTACTCTATCGCAAAAGTAGTATAAAATATTATCTTATCCACTTGAATTAATTAGTAAGCACCAAACTAATTAAGATTTTTTTATTATTTAGACTAACAAATAATGGTTGAATTGGTTGTGTAATTAACTAGAAAATAGCAGGTAATAAAGAAAAAGAATAGAAATGCAAAATTGTAAATCAGTTGTAATATGTCTAGGGTTACCGTTTCATATATCATTCATGTTTTATTCATGTTTTGTTAAAATTTTAAATTTGTGTACGGCTGATGTTTATAGTTTATAAATATTGTAGCAAAAAATTATTCAAACATTCAAAGTGTACATTTTAGTTAACCTAAAAGCAGAAAATAAAACTATACACAGAAAAAATATTATGGACACAAAAACTCAGAAAAAATATCCTTAAGTCATAGCTCAATTGAAAAATATCGATAATGTTAGGTTGAACGTCTTGTCCCGGATTAGAACCCAAGACCTCAGAATTGTGTAAGTTAATTATGATGGAATTTACCATCTCTTCTAAAACAAAAAACAAAAGTTGAAGAAAAATTTATATGGACTAAACAAATTTTAAAATTTTTTAAGGAGTAAACAAATTTTAAAATTTTTTAAGGAGTAAACAAATTTTAAAATTTTTCAAGGACTAAAAATATGTTAAACCATAAAAAAATTATATATGAAATAAACTTGAAATGTCATTATTTTATAAAAAAAAATAAATAATAATAATAATATATTCAACTTATATATTTTTATAAAAAATTACTCCAGTTGTCCCTTGACTTAATTTGAACTTTTGGATTCATGATTTCTATTTGTTTCCTAAAATAGTCTTTTAACTTTCAAAGTGTTGTCATGGCTTTTGTTTGAGTTTCCTTAGTGTTAGTTTAAAAAGTTAGTAGCTGTTACAGTGCTTATGTATAGGTCAACTACACACATCATCGATTAGAAGATTGCTGATATAGCATATCGATCTTGCAATTAAAATTGGATTATCTTCTCCGTTTTATAGGTTGTTGAGAAAATCTAAGTTCAAAACAAACAAAAAATCTAACGTGATATACAATCAACTAGAAAAATCAACACTAAACCTAAAAGAGGTTTTAAAATACCCTTATTTAATTGCATAAGTTAAGAAGATTCCCAATATGTCATGAGAGAAACACATGACAAAAGTTTATGGTAATCATTATGGAGGGAAAACTCTACTTCCAAAGAGATACGAGTTGGTAATTATTGGCCTACACTGAGCTCATACCACATAGAATTCACCCAAAAAATATGATAAATGTCAAAAGTTTGCAATTATACCTCATATGCCACCTGAAACTTTACATAGGGTCGTAGATGTATTTTCATTTAATATTTGGAGTTTGAATCTCCTTAGGCCATTTCTACCGACATCACTCCTGCTTAAATATGTTGTTTCATTTGATAACTTCAAAAGATGGATAAAATTTTGATGAAAAGCAAAGATAACAACAACAACAACCAAAAAAAGATTAAGAAGTTTGTTTGGAAGATCATCATTTGTAGACATGGTCTTCCACATAGCATAGTCACATAAAATGGGATGTGATGTGTAAGCAAAATGTTTCAACAAGCAAGACTTAATTGTCACTTAACTTCTTTTGTTTTTTTCAACTCTTTGTCCACGTTCTCATCCAAAAGCAAGACTTTCTGTGCTTTGCTAGGGTTTGTTATACGTAAACCCTAGGTTTTACATGTCTACTACCACTGCGTCTTCCACAAAGACAATCGACAAACCCAAGCCTCCTTCCTTTGTCTTATATTTCCTTGACTATTACTTCTGCTCCCCAATCTACTCGCACTCTTGAAAAAGTATTCCCCACAAAACTTTTGCATAAGCTGTACGAAAAATAGAAATTAAAATGACAAAATGTGACATTTGTCAGATGGTATAGTATGGAAGTACTTTGATCAAGTACATCCTAGTTTTGCATTAGATTCGTGTAACGTACAATTAGGACTATGCTTTAATGGTTTCACATCATATATTCAAGCTTCATCAACACCTTATTTTTGTTGGTCTTTTATTGTCATGACAACTCTTTGACAAATGTATCAAATTACTCAAGTAATAACAATGATAAGTAAAAATTATCTCTACGGGAATTGTTATTAATTTAGTAACGCAATAAAATTGTAAATACTTAGGTAACAAAAGGTTTATAACATGTTTATAAAATCGAACAAACATAAAATTAAATAGAGAAAATTCAATAGGAGAAAAACAATTAGGGAATTTGAATCACCTTCTTTTGACTATGTAATTATTGATTTACTATTTTAACAATCTAATCTATTTGATTACGTCAAACTAACAAACTAGACTAAGACCAATTCTTTTATCCTTTATCCTTTTATATAACAATGAACCTTAATTCCTTGGGTGATCAGACTTGCTACTCAAAGCAAGTGACAATTCAAAGGGAACACTTTAAACTTTTTCCTCTTATAAAACAGTAAGGTTTTCACCAAAAAAGTTGTTTCTAATTAAATAAATAAAATACAACTTATGACTCTCATTTCTGGTATCATCTATCTGAGCAGCTATTCTCTCAAAATTGAACTTCAAGACTCATTAACTTGTAACAATTGCAATTTCACAAACGCAGGGTCAAGCCAGTCAAACACAAACAACGAAGGAGGTGAGTTTCAAAATCATATTGATAGTATAATATAAGTATGAAGAACACGCAAACAATCATACTAGATCGTATCATAATCACATTACGATATATCAAAATGTTTAAGTAAATAGTACCATATTATAACATCAAAGTCACTGAAGTAAAATAATCATCTCATTATAATATGCATGTGATGATCATCTAAGAGTATTTATTATTATAATATGCATTAGCTTAAACTCTACTTCATAATGTGGTATCATTCAACTCTGAAGTATTTGGTTAGGAGGCTTGATACTATGCCACCATCTCGGTGGACAGATAATTCAAATTGGCCATATCCTCATAGATCCCCTCAACTTAACATGAGACACATATACGCGACAATCGAGATAAACATGTGTTGTTTGGTAGCTCCAGACATTTGGAGTGCTATCTCCAAGTCACCTAGGAATTCCCCACTCGAATACCTCCAAGGTCTAACAATATTGCCTTAAGGCTCAACAACAGACCGCCACGATCAAGCTCATTCAGTTGTACTTCCTCGGAATCACTAGGTTTGTCAGACCCTACCTATATGATGATAAAATAATATCACAATTATAACATCACAATTATTTATCATACATCATCATCATCACATAAAATTATCACAACACATCCATCTTTTATTATCACATTACATAAACTCATCTAATCACACATAAATTAATTCGACATCCAATATCACAATAATATCAAATACCACACATTTAAAGAAATTAAATCAATCAACACCTTTCAAATATCTCTATTCTATATTGTAATCTCATATGTTCCATATTTCCACATTAATTAACTTATCCTTCAAAGGGCTAATGCCATACGTAGTGAGCCCGGAATGAATCGTTGGGAAATACGGTTTCCGTTCATCTCACAATATATTATACTCATGAATTCAAACATTCTTTCACCCCTTACCTTATTTTGGCGCTTTCCCACATGAATATGATTCCATGAGCAAACAGTTTTTGTTCATTGACTTTTTTTCCTTCAATCGATCTAACTCGACAGTTTATGGGTAAACATCAAAAATAAATTATGAGAAGATACTCTAAAAACTAAATTCGAAATTCGGTAAAAGAAAATTACCATAAATCAGAAAACCAATTAGTGGATAATATAGCCACTTTTCACACGATCGTTTTGGTTTCACTCAAACCGGACTTCCAGTGAAGAAGAACGATGCAAAATAACAAATTCAACAAATGGAGAAAGTCGGGTATTTTAGAGAGAAATCGGGGTTGTTAAATATCTAAAAAATTATGTTTAATTGACTAGCTAAATGAATAAAACAACATACTCAAATTTGGGCGAAAATGCAGAAAGTTTTCTGGAACAGTTATCGATCACTGGTGCCAAACAATAGGTTTGTTGTTGGTTTCCTCTTGGTTTTACGGCAATTGGCTGAAGCTCTATTTCTTATTCTTTTATTTTATTTTATTAACACAATTAGGGATTTAAATCATTTACACACATGGGTCAAACCCATTACTCTCCTTTTATGTTTTACTATTACTATTTTTATTTTATTCTTTTAAAACACAATTTCATTAATAAAACATTATTAATATTTCAAAACTAATATTTTATAAAATAAAATAATTAATCTTTTAAAATACATTAACAACCAAAACTCTCATATTCAAATTAATCACTATAATTATACTTATTTTTCCAAATACTTACATTAAATAACTGTCATTGTTAGAAAATATTTGAAATTATAAAATAAATAAATATAACATCAACACTTTATGTTATTTACTAATTCAAAATAAATAAATATAAAATCACAATGTCATAACATGTATGTAAAAATCAAGAAAATAAAATACAATAGTAGTACTATCTCAAGATAATTATTTATAAAATAAATAACTAAAAATAGAAAATAGTTATAAATAATTGGAATATAACTATGTACACACCTAACATCAATCAAATTCATCGTAAAATATCACATTAATTGCGTACACGCATATACGCGTAAAATCGTCAAAAATCTTATTCTTTAAAATATTATACTAAAATATTATTTTGAAAAATATATAAAATATAATATTTTTTATTTAGATTACTCATTTAGTCTAATATGTATAAAAGTTGCACATCATCTAAAGCCCCTATATAATGAAAACTAATCACGAAATTTATCAACATGTATACTAGAATAATTTTAACACCAAATTAATTATTTAAAATAATATTTCATTAATAAAATAGTTTATTATAAAATTTGGGGTGTTACATCTTTGATGCTCTGATTCTCAACTACAAAGGAAATAAGAAGGTACAGGAAGTCAAAGCTAATCTACTCGTTAGAAAGTATGAATTCTTTGAGATGGAAAAAGATGAAGTCACTAAAAAAGGTTTTCAAGATTCCACAATCTGGTTTATGGACTTAAGATTCTCCAAAACAGCTACAGTACTATTGACCACGTCAAAAATATCCTCAGAAGTCTTTCCAATAAAAGGAGACAAAAAGGTAACGACTATTCAAGAGGCTAAGGATCTAAACAAACTGCCTCTAGAAGAGTTGATAATTTCACTCAGATCCCATGAGATTGAACTAGTTGAAGATGAGCCCAAAAAGAAGTCAAAGTCATTGGCTCTCAAATCCCAAGAAAAGAAGAAAAACTCTAAGGATTTGCAAGAAACTGGAGACTAAGAGGAAAGTGAATGGGAAAATCAAAGTGAAGATTCTGATGATGAAGAGTTGTCCTTTATCTCAAGAAAAATTAAACGCATGTGGAAAAATAGAAAGAAATATTTTCCCAAAAGAGATTTCAGACGGTCCCAAAATTTAAGACTAAGATACTCACTCTGATTTTGACTCTAACTTTGAATCTGCTGATGAAGAAATTAAGGTATTCTCTGATCTATCTTATAGTGAACTCATAGATATTTTAAATGAGTTTCTCAACAAGAATCATATAGTTTCTTCAAAACTTAAGTCTCTCAGAAAAGTTCATGACATCTTAACAAACAAATGGAGTTCCCTTGAAAAAGATTTTGATAACTTAAAACAAGCACCCTAATGCAATGTGTATATGCCAAAAAGCATGGACTCAGAATTCCAATCAAAACCTTCCTCGAAGGGCCGTAAATCATAATTGTACCGCCTATCACAGGCCGAAGTACTAA
>NC_021164.2:26886345-26903354 GCF_000331145.2 Cicer arietinum
CCATTTTTAATACTCATTTAACTCTAACGAAGTTCAAATTCCACACAGAGCATACTCAAACATTTATTTTCCACCACACATATCAAATTTAATCAACAATTTATATTAAATTCGATCAATTTAAAAACCACAAAATCCACACCAAGTTCAATCATCAATCACCACAAATTTCCACAAAACTCAAACATAACACATGCCAAACTAATTTTCACAAACCACAACTCAAACACATCAAATTTCTTTTCCTCAACAACACACATAGATGAATCAAATTCCTTTTCCACGAAAACACTCATCAATTTCACCAAAAACCCAACTCCAAACTTTCACCCATAAACGCATTAAATTCATTTTCCCCAAATCTACACTTCAAACCCAACAAATTTATTTTCCACACAACCAAAAATAAGTCCCTAAATGCAAACTAAAAGTTTGGAAGGAGCCCTTACCTTAACGATAGCTTTAACGAACGATTACGGCGCCGCAATTAATTTCGGTAAAATCTCTACTCGCGTCGTCGCTTCCAAAGTTTGTTCACTAGCTCCGTAGTGTGGAGGTGAGCAACTTTCCCTTCCATCACTTCTCGAAACGAAGCTTACATCTAGAAGAAACGTGAAGATTTATGTTTGACGATTTTGAAACCCCTAACACCGTTTTTTTTCGTTTTCGAATCAAACAAGAAGAATGAAGCTGAGAAATCTTTGTTTTCTAACCCACCAAGCCTTGGGTTTCTTTTCTTGAAGCAAAAGAAGAAGAATGGAGAAAGAAGAAAGATGGGGTTCGCGTGACAACTGGGGAGGAAGAAAACGTTTTCTTTCCTTTATTTATGTTTTCCCTTTGTTTTCCTTTTTTTTTCCTTTCTATTTTCTTTTCTTTCTTTTCCTTTTCCTTTCTTTTTCCCTCCAAACATATATATAATTTTATATATATTAACTATAACTTAACAAATATCTAAAAATATCTAGATATTTATCAAAATTACCATTTCACCCATAACCTCTCAAACCATTTGATAAAAATTTCTACTCTCGTCGCAACTCAATTGACATATACAATTTTCAGCAACTCGAGATATTTTTAACAAAACTGACCGGTATTAAATTCTTCGTAACATCAATAAATTATTCTTCGACAAAAGATTCACCGTACTTAATCTAATTTATTTATCGACGAATAATTTTAATTGGGGCATCAAATATATTTTTGGGCATTAAACTCACAAAATATCAATAACTTGGCTAAAAAGCCTCAGAGTTCAATACCAAAATACACCAAAATACATAAATTAGAATTTAAAACTATGGGTCTTACAAGTAAAGTTCCTAAAACACAAAGATGAGTCACATAAAATTTTCACTACCTTTTGAAAACAAGTGCAAAATGAAAAAGGTTTTTGTATAACAATGATTCATAGTAATCATGGAGGTGAATTTGAAAACAAAATTTTTGAAAACTTTTGTATAGAGAATGACATTTTACATAATTTTTCTTCACCTAGAATACCCTAACAAAATGGTGTTGTAGAAAGGAAAAACAGATCTTTTTTCAGGAAATGACACGTACCATGATTCACAAAATGAATGTTGTCAATCACATTTTGGCAGAAGCAGTGAACACTGCTTGTTACATTTATAATAGAATCTATATTAGACCTATCTTCAATAAGACTCATTATGAATTATGAAAGGGAATAAAGCCCAATATTTCATATTTTCATTAGTTTGGTTGTATTTGCTATATTATGAACGCCAAAGACAATCTTGGCAAGTTTGACTCACCATCTCAAAAGTGAATATTTTTAGGATACTCTGAAAGGTCTAAAACCTATAGAGCATACAACAAAGAAGCACTGATTAATGAAGAATTAGTCCATGTCATGTTTGATGACAAAAAGTCAAAGATAAACGTAGATTTTACAAATCTACATGTTTAAGAGGAACTAGATAAAATAGAGGAATAATCAAACTCATTTCAAAGTAAAGTAGAAGATCTACATGACAAATCATATCAAAATTGTCAAGAATCCAAAACTTGATGGAAATACAAGGCCTCTCATCCAAACTATTTGAACATAAGAAACACAAATGATCCCTTGAAAACCAAATATGCTCTTAAGGAGACATCTATGTTTGGACTGCTATCTAAAATTGAATCTACATCCTTAGAATAAGCACTATCAGATAATGGATAGATATTAGCTATGCAGAAGAGTTGAATCAGCTCGAAAGGAATGACGTATGAGATCTAGTCCCCAAACGTAAAGAAAATAAGCCAATTAGAACTAATTGGGTTTTCATAAACAACTCAATGAGAAAGGTGAAGTGGTTAGAAACAAAGCCAGACTTGTAGCCCAAGGATACAATCAATGTGAAGGTATTGATTACACTGAAAGTTTTGCCCATGCGGCAAGGTTTAAGGCAAATCTGAATTTTACTTTATGCTAATGTATTTAATAAAATCACTCTGTATCGAATAGATGTGAAAAGTGTTTTCTTAAATTGCTACATAAATGAAGAAGTGTATGTCAAACAACTTCTTGGATTTGAGGAAAATGAATTTACAGACCATGTCTTCAAACTAAAGAAATCTTTGTATGGTTTAAAACAAGCTCCAAGAGCTTGGTATGACAGACTAAGCAACTTCCTTTTAGAAAATGATTTTGGAAGAGGTCAAGTTGACACTACTTTATTTAGAAAATCATATTAGAATGACCTTGTCATTGTCCAGATATATGTTGATGATATATTTTTGGTTTTACTAACGTCAATCTTTGGAAAGAATTTTCTAAGTTAATGTAGAATGAATTTGAGATGAGTATGATGAGAGAATTGAAATTATTTTTGAGAATTCAAATTCATCAAAACCCATAGGATGTACTCATTCACCAGACCATGTACACTAGAGAACTACTTAAGAAGTTTAAAATGGATGACTATAAACCAATGTTCACACCTATGCATCCAACTTGTTCTCTTGACAAAGATGAGCCGGGTAAAAAGGTAGATCAAAATTTATATAAAGGAATGATAGGTTATGTAAGACCCTTAATTTTAAATTCTAATTTATGTATTTTGGGGAACTTTGTGCTGAATTTCTGAGGCTTTTTAGCCAATTTTATGGCATTTTGTGAGTTAAATGCAAAAAATATCTTTTTAGAGACTCGATTAAAATTATTCGTCGATGAATAATTTACTTTAATAAGGGTGAATCTTTTGTCGAAGAAATTTTTTTCTGAGATGCAACATTTTTCAGAAAAATTCATCTGCCGATTGAATTACGGCGAGAGGCGTAATGATGATTTTTATAAAAATCACTACGCGAAAAATGGTATTTTACAGCGCTTTTTTTAAGCCATTTACAGCGCTTTTTCAAAAAATTAAGCGTTGTAGTATCCAGCGCTGTAAAAAGATACAACAGCGCTCTTTAAAATAAAAAAAAGCGCTGTAAATCTCTTCTAAAAACGCGCTGCTTGTTGTATTAGTTTTACGGCGCTTTTTAAAAAAAGCGCTGTAATATGCATTCCTTTATTTCAATTAGATCTCTTTCTGGGATTATAACAACAATCTCCTTCATAGATCGTAATATACAGTATCCGCAGTCTATGTTGTTAGTTTGACGAGAGCACTATAAAATAAAACATATAAGTCAATAAATATTTGTGGATCGGTTGTTAATGAAATTTTAAAGCCAAACATTTCAAACCTTTATTAGAATCCATTTGATTTTTGCTTCGACACTGTAGCACCCATTTGAGCTCGGAAAACTTGTAAAACACTATCAAATAAATGTGATTATTAGCATTAACAGACACATTATATATATATATATAAGAAATAAATGAATAAATGAATGCAATACCTGAAGAGTGCGAAGAAATACGTAGAGTTCATAAGGTTACGGTTTCGTTTAAGAAGAAACAGCGAGAATGCACAGAAATACGAACGGTTCGTAGGACAGAGTAGGGTTCTCATTGAGAAGAGTATGTAATAATGTTCGTAGGAATAGTAACAAATATGGAGATGATTTGCAATGGAGATGGTTAACAATATGGTTCGTAGGACATTAGGCTTCGCAATGAGAAGGATAATGAAGAGGAGAAGGACACTGAAGTGTAGTGAAGTTTATGTAATAAAGAGGAAACTGAAGCGATTTACTGTTATATTTTATTTTTTAAAAGCGTATTACAGCGCTTTTGTTAAAAAGCGCTGTAAAAGACTTTGATTTCACATAATTAAAGGACCTATTAGAGCGCTTTTTGGAAAAGCGCTGTAAAAGACTTTGATTTCACATAATTAAAGGACCTATTAGAGCGCTTTTTGGAAAAGCGCTGTAAAAGACCTCCTTATTTTACTTTTAAAAGCCTATTACAGCGCTTTTTTTAAAAAGCGCTGTAAAAGACCTTCTTATTTTATTTTTTAAAAGCGTATTACAGCGCTTTTTTTAAAAAGCGCGGTAAAAGACCTTCTTATAGTAATTTTTTAAAAGCCTATTACAGCGCTTTTGTTAAAAAGCGCTGTAAAAGACCTTCTTATTTTATTTTTTAAAAGCCTATTACAGCGCTTTTTTTAAAAAGCGCTGTAAAAGACCTTCTTATTTTATTTTTTAAAAGCCTATTACAGCGGACCTCCTTATTTTTTTTTAAAACCTTTTTACAGCGCTTTTCCAAAAAGCGCTCTAATAGGTCCTTTAATTATGTGAAATCAAAGTCTTTTACAGCGCTTCTTTTACAGCGCTTGTCAAAAAAGCGTTGTTGTATCCTCCGTTATTTTTAAAATATCATACAACAGCGCTTGTATTTAATAAGCGCTATAAAAGACGCGCTATAAAATGTCATTTTTGGCGTAGTGAATATCTAGATATTTGTAAATATCTAGATATTTATTTTGGAATTGGTTTTATTATAATATTATATATATATATATATATATGGAACCAAGAGAAACATGAAACGTTCCTGCTCCTTGCCTTCTCCTTTCTTCTTCACCTTTCTCTTTCATGGGTTTAAAGAAATAAACAAAACTAAAAAATAAACCTCCATCAATCTATTAGATCTAAGCTTCCATTCGAGAAGTGATAGAAGAGAAAGTTGCTCATTGCCACACTGCGGTGCTAGTGAGCTAGTTTTCGACGCGACGTCATGAACTTAAATTTTACCAGAATTAATTACGGTACCGTAATCACGTGTTAGAGCTATCGTTAAGGTAAGGGCTCATTCCAAACTTTTAGTTTGCATTTAGGACATTAATTATGATTTTGTGGAAAAGAAATTTGATGTATGTGAGGTGTGATTTTGTGAAAAATTAACTTAATGTGATTATGAGTAATTTAGTGGAATTTAAATTTGAGGTGTGGTTTGTAGTGATTCAAGTTTTGTGTGATTTATATGTTCATAATTATTATTATGAATTTTTGAGATGTGATTTATTTGTGGATTTTGTAGAAAATGAATTGATGAAATTTGGTGGTTTATGTGTAAAAATATGGAGTTTTGAAATTGGGTGAGTTATGTTTGAATTGTTGAAATTTAATTGAGGTGCTATATATGTGTTCTGGAATTGAATTGATTGAATTTGGTGTGAATTGGAGGTAATTAAATTTGATGTGTTTGAGTTACGTAATGAGTTATTTTCAGATAAATGAGTTTGAACTGAAGTTGAAATTTTACGAAAAATTTAGAGTTGTTAAAGTTGTGAAAAAAATTCAAATTTTAACTAAGTTAAAGAGTTTGAGCAAAAAGATATATTAAAATTAACAATCGTTAGAGTTTAAAATGTTACTCTTTTAATTACTCTTTGATTGAGTTTAAAAAAAAGGTTGAGTCTTTTATTAACTCAAAAATTTCGGTGCTTTAATAGTCGCGTATGTGTATGTGAAATTTGGACAATATTTATTTTTTTAGTTTTAACTAAATAATATAGATTATTTGGTTTTAAAAGTTTGGTGTGTGAGAAAGATTTAATTTTAGGAATTTTGTTGTGTGTGGATTAATTTTATTGTGAACAAATTGTTATAAATATTTATGTTTATGTAGTTAGCTCCTTGAGTCTCGAAAAGGAATCGAGACCGTTGGCACCGAGTTAGCGGTGAGGAGAACTCTGATATATTAATGTTGTTGTGGTGATTTATGGTTGAAAATTTTGGA
This sequence comes from Cicer arietinum, assembly GCF_000331145.2. Classification (NCBI taxonomy): domain Eukaryota; kingdom Viridiplantae; phylum Streptophyta; class Magnoliopsida; order Fabales; family Fabaceae; genus Cicer; species Cicer arietinum. The sequence continues at coordinate 26,892,488 of NC_021164.2, forward strand.
GATTGAATATGGGTGATTAATGTTTGGAAATTTTGGTGATTCATGTTTTGTGAAATTAATGTGTTCATAATTAATGTTATGAATTTTTTTAGAAGAAGTTTATGTGTGAATTGGTGGAAAATGAATTTAATTCAATTTATGTGTGGATTGGATTTGGAGATGTGATTTATGTGTGTTTTGTGGAAATTAAAATTAGTGTGAATAATTATGTTTGAGTATGCTCTGTGTTGTATCTGAAAAATCATTAGTGTTAAATGAGTATTAAAAATGGGGAATCTTTTAATAGCTGCATTTACTTAATGATTATGGTGAAAAGAGTTAGAGTATGCTCATGCATTTCATAGTACATGGTGACCGCGATGGGGCCATGGTGATAGTGATGACCGTGATGGGCCACGGGATGATGCCATGTGAAATGTTGGTTTATCTTATCCTTGCGGTGATTGTCGCGTCGGGCTGATCTGTGAGAGATTGCACTCTAGAGTGTGTTGATCTGTGAGCGATTGGACTCTAGAAAATTGTGCTGGTCTGTGAGCGACTGTAATTAGTACTGGTCTGTGAGAGGCTGTACAATTATGATTTACGCCCCTCGAAGAGGGTTTTGGTTTGGAATTCTGGAATCATGCATTTTGGCATATACGCATTGCATTAGGGTGCTTGGCACGCGAGTCATGTTTGTTATACTATGATGATTGTATATACATATTCGGTTGTTGTTGTGATTTGTCGTAATTGCTTTGAGGTGTGAAGTTGGGTTGATTAAGTTTTGATGTATTTATGTGTTCATAATTGATTTAATGAATATTCGATGTGTGATTGAGGTGTGAATTTGTGGAGATTAATTTGGTGTTAATTATGTGTTCATAATTGATAATATTAATGTTTGAAGTGTTGATTGATTCAGAGCCATTTTAGAATTGAAAATCTGCATTTTCTCAATTGTATTCGGCTACGACAATGCAGGTTGTCAAAACTTCATTTTTCAACATTGTTTATGCATTTTTGGACATATAAAAACCCTTTCGAGGAGTATGCTAAGACGAAAGGTTCTTTTGAGAATTTGAAAATATAAGAATTTTGCTATGTGATATTTGTTAATTTCGATTGGTGACCTTTACAATTACAGTGGAAATCTGGGCTTTGCCCTCATATGAGAACCAGGATCGTCCTACCGGTTAGTACTTTGGAGACGGGCATGTAGTTAGACATACCTGACCGAAGTTGTGTCAGGAGGATCTTGCGGGGCGCATGGAGATCACCCTGGTTGTATAGTGTTTGTAGCATGATCAGATTAGGTGGTTGTATAAGGACTAGGTGACTTTTTTTTGTGATTGTATTTATTTCATTTTGGAAGATTGTATCTATGCTTAAACTAATTGATGACTTTTATTTTGATGGGTCCATGTACCACTTTTTGATGTGACGTGAAGGGGAGTTAAAATTCTTGAGGCAGTATTTTTGTACAGGTCTGTCGAGAATACCTCAGGGGTATGAGCTATATCTGATAAGCCTCACAGCCCTAGTGTATTTTGATGTTTGAACACTTTGGATTTTTATTTCAAAAATTATTCCACTGCTTGTAAATATTTGTTGACTTTGTCATTATGTTACGACTAAAATATTTATCCAAAAGTATTTCTTTGTTTTTTTTTTAAAAAAAATACATCTGCACTGTCAAAAATCGGGGTGTTACAGGTTTCCTCCTTTATTTAACTTCCTCTAGACCTGATATTTTATTCAGTATGTATGAGTGTGCCATATTTCAGTCTGACTCTAAGGAATCCACTTAACATTGGTTTAGAGCATCCTTAGATGTATGAAGAGCACTACTAACCTTGGTTTGTGTTTTAAGAAATCCTATGAGTACATATTAGAAGGTTTCTATGATGCTGACTATGTTAGAGATAGGTTACAAAGAAAGAGCACCCGTGGAAACTGCAAATTCCTTGGAGACAATCTGATCTCCTGGTCAAGCAAAAGAAAAAGCACTATTGCTTTATCTACAACATAAGCAAAATATATCTCAACAACAGTGAACTGGTGTGGATGAAGCATCAACTATAAGATCTCAAAATTTATGAGAGTAACATTCCTATCTTCTTTGATAACACTTCAACCATATGTTTAACTCAAAACTCTATTATAAATTCTAGAGAAAAACATATAGAGATTAAACATCACTTTATTATGGATTATGTCCATAACGGTATTTTAGACATTAAATTTGTCGACACTGATTATCGGTGGGCAGATATTTTCACAAAACCCCTTGTTGAGGACAAATTCAATCTTATAAAGAAAAATCTAAAGATTATGTTTATCAAAGAATGACATTAAATCCTTCATATGCATTTCCTCTAGTAAAACAGATTGACTAGTTAAAAATATGTTTACTCTGCCTATGATGACATTGAATTTATTTGTGCATTTGGTTTACTTAAATTTAATTAATAGTGAATGTGTAGCGTTTTATTTTTGAAAGGTGTGATACTCGAACAGGTGTCACACACGTGCCTCTAGTATTTTCATTTGAACTCAACTTTTTTGGCTTTTAAAATTATTTTCTCACTCACAATTACTCACAACCACTCACGACTCTCACACCTTCATTCTTTGCAAACCGTTTAACTTCTCGCTCTGTCTAAAACTCTCATGCTTCAATGGCGGCAAGCTCTTCCTCAATCATATGTCTCATATGTTCCAATGTTTCAATGCAACCTAGATCAACTTGAGATTCTTCACGAATTAAAAGTCGGTCTCGCAAACCTAGCTGAGAACAACTTCAACTTCATCGACGACATGGTTGTAGTAGGCTAGTTTGAATACTTTAACTCAGGACAAGAAGTTGCTTTGAATGCCTTGTAAAAGAGTTTTGAAGGTTTGCTTATGCAAACATCGACGACGAGGTTTCTAGCATTATGTTGGGGCTCCCTATCAAGATCACTCAACAATCTCTTGTTGCCATCATAAGATGCCCAGACGAAGGCATGATGCTTGAAAATGGATATGAATCAAAGGTTACACCTTTAGAATCAACAAGGAACTCTTCGAAGACCCCAAGGTGAAATCCAAGTTTGTTCATCTTAAACCTAAGTATTGCATTCTCTTCAAAATCTTTATTGGGTGTGTGGTGCCTCACGGGGTTAGTGGACCGTGTTAGCAAAAACCACAAAGGTCTAATGTAGAACATCTCTCGAAGAATCAAGACTAACCTTCTCCACATCATCTTGGAGCATTCACGGTCATGCATCATCAACTCCATAATAAGAAAAATCAAGACTATTCCCTACCTCAGTCTGATAACTGTTGTACTCACGGGTACGTCCCTCATTCAGGCTCTAGAGGAAGTTGGTGGTTCTGTTCAAGAGAAATATTTGGTATCATCCTTTGCTCCCAAATTTAATATCTCTATCCTTATTAAGACGAGGTTGGCGTCCCCCAAATAATTTAAATATTTTAATATAAAATAATTCAATTTTATTTTTTACTATTGGGATCATTTCCCATGGGCATAGTCCTTGAAAATGGTGTGACATGTGATGATAGTGAGGCTGTAGTATTGGGAAATGGTGTGACATGTGACGATAGTGAGGGCTACAGTCTTGAGAATGATTCTGACATGTTACAATAGCAAGGGCCTAAGCCTTGGAAAATATTCAAAAACATCATATTAGCAAGGGCCATAGCTCTAGGTATGTTGTGAGGGCCATAACTCTAGGTAGTTCGTGAGGGCTTTGGCCCTAGGAATGATTCACTTTTTTATTAAAAATATATTGTTTTGTGAGGGCTTAGCCTTAGGTATGCGTTTCCAACCAACGCTATAGCTAGAGCTCTGTAGTCTCAGAAACGCTTCATTTCCTAGGGCGTTTTAGCATTCCTAGAGCTTTTGACCTTAGCAAAATTGCAAAATTCTTGTAATAGTTCCTTTGAGCTAGTTACCTCGTCCTTAAATCAATGGCAATGAGACAACCATTATGATATCAGTAGAAGAGTATTTGGCAGGATTGGAGATATGTAAAAACAACTTGCACGGTGTAAATATACAAATGGTCGAATAGTGTAACTTTCCTGCGTATTGATGGGTTGCACGTCAAGATAACGATGTGGTGGAAATATTTATAAGATGGGGTATGATCTCTCTAGAGATATGCTTATATAATTTATATTTTTCATTTGTGGGAGACATGAGAAGTGTTAGAGTGGTTGGTTCATGGACAATCAATTCAAGAGGCGAGTGAAGTCAACACTCTTAAACAACCCATATACTATACTTCTGGTTGTCTGTTGAGAAATTATAATACATGTAGTCTACAAAGATAAAGTAAAGAATATTCAACTCAAGAGACAAGTAAAGTCGGTAATTTTGAAGAATCCAAAAACTATATTTCTTGTTGTTTGCTAAAACATTATAACACATGTGCATAGAGAAGCATTATAATTTAGCTAGTTGAATTGTTGTGTACCTATTGTTTGTGTAAAAGAGTTTGACGCTACCATCCACTATTAATTTGACACCAAATTCTTTCACTTTTAAATATACACATCATACAAATATTAGCCAAAAGTCTTTCTCTCCGATCTTCGAACAATTTTTCTTAACACAATTCCTTGTTGAACCAATTTGAATTGTCAAATGACTAATATGAACACATGTATTTAAGTATTAGGAGAGTATATTTTTTACACCTTAAAATTTCAACACATCCATCAAACCAAAATTGTCAATGAAGAATGTTGCGTTACTTCAATTAAGGTTCCATTTAATAAAATTAAGTTATAAATCAACTCATAACTAAAAAACTAATTTATAATTGATAGATTATAAGTTATAACTCAAAAGCCAATCAATTAAAATTAATGCGTTTAGTAAATTTAACTATTATAAATATAAAATGACATAAAAGTATTTAATTATTTATTGTTATCTTAGTATCTTTTTTCTTTCATCTAAATTTGAACTTGGATCCATCAATTTTTCATCCTTTAGCTCAAACTAATTGAATTACTTACTCATCATTTAAATATATTTCATTTGATTTTAAATGTATAAAAAAATTAAAAACTAGTATAATAAAACTAAAAAAAAGATTGGTTAAGTTATCAATCAAATCTCCTCTCTTTCTTCGTGTCTTTCTGTCTTCCCAACATCGGTTGCCTAACCGCCACCTTACTAGTTTTTGTACCTCGATGGACTAAATACTCACTCGTGTTTAAATACAAGCATCTGTTGCATATTGTGCTCTTATTAAGAAAAGTTAATTTTGTCATCGAATGAGTAGAACTTAAGAATATCCCACATCTTGCATAGCAGTATTTCGTACTTCATTTATATCACTTGAACAGTCCCTAAAGTAAAATACTTTTATGAGAAATTGTTGCTATTGCTTGCCTCTCGACTGTCCAAGTCGCACACAGAAAGAGATTTTTAATATATAAAAAAGTCATATAACCAGAAAATTAATAAACAAACTATATTGAGATTAAACTCATCTAGCATCAACGCACATAAAACTCAAACACACAAAATCCAAAAATTACTCCAACAGAAAATCATACCTGCAAAAAAAAAAATGAAGAGTATAAACATTTAGATCTGGAATTATTTTTGGGACGAAGTTGGATCAACTCCAAATCAGTGATCTGAAATATGTTAGCAGTCCCTTTTCCCACTCATAACTGAGATGAGAGGGGAGAAGATAGCGACAAAAAAAGTAGAACAATGATAGTAAAGATGGGATTGCATGAGAGGGTTGATTGTTGACAGAAAAAAAATGAATGAAGGAGGAAGATGAGAGGGGTGAAGCTTAATGAGAGAATGAAAGTGATATTAAAAACTCTTCTCATCCAAAGATTAAAATATTTTTGATTGAGTTTAGTATTAATTGATTCAAATTACAATTTATAATATATTATTTAATTATAGTATTATAAAATTATATTAATGTAATAAGATTGAAGCAAAATATAATATATAATATATTAAAAATTAATATTACGGAATAATATAGATTAATTATGTTTGAATTATATGAAATAGTAATAAAAATATATCAATTTTTATAAATAATTATTATTACAAATTAATTAAAACTAATAAATAATAACTTAATGCAATATCTCTTATTAATAAAATTTAATTTTGTGTAGTTTTTAATTTTTTAAATGTAATTTTATTCTAATTTTAAAAATAATTTAAAATTTGATCCAAACGATTTTTACAAAAAAAAAAATCTAAACTCTTTTAATAATATTTGATTTTGTGTGATTTTTAATTTTTTTATGGGTTTGTGGGTTTTTTTTTAGATTAATTTTGATGTGAATACCTAATCAAAACCATTAAATTACATTTTACATTATTTTTTTTTTTGATAAAAACTTTAACCATTATTTTTATTTCTGGTAAATTAAATATATATTTGTGAAATAAAGTACGAGACTTATTTAAATTTTAATAGAGCACTATTGGAGTGAAAATGGAATGAATTTTTTAAAGTTGATGTGGCATGGGATCCACCTATACAACTTGAAGTATAGGTCAATTTTTGTAGTTATTTTAAAGGGCACTTATTAAGAAATTAAAAATACAAAAAATTAAACATAAATGTATTAAAAAATTTATTTTCAATTTTTAAAAAATTTAAAATTGTTGTTTTCCATATTAATATTGGATTTTTTAACAAGTGTTTTTAGAGTTAGAGCATTTATTAGCTTGGAAAAATCAAATACAATTTATTTTTTATTTTCACAAATGTTTTTTTTTTATAAATTTAAATATATTTAAAATTAAATATTTGTATACTTTTATGTCATTTTATAATTATAAAAGCTAAATCTAGTATACATTATTTTAATCCGTTTAACTATCAGCTAAATTTTTTGTTTTAACAGACAAATCCTTCGTTAAACATTTTTGTTCCTATTACTATATTCAGCATTAATTTATCATATGATACTCAACATTCCCTTCTTCGATCCATTACATCTTGCAATTTATTGTCTTTGTTTGAGGTCCTTTATTATTATTTTTGAAAAATTAATTTTAGTTTAAAGTGAGTTTAATGTAAAATTATGTATATTTGTATATATTTACATAAAAATTTTAATGTAAAAATTAAATTTAGACTCGAAAGTTATAAACCTTAACTTCAAATTAAAATTAAATAAATTCAATTCAGGATTCAACACTGAAGACAAAATCAATTAGATCAAGAGAGACCAAATATGTCAATCAATATGACAATTCCAAACTCCAGCTACAATAAGAGAAGTTTGTTTACCACATCTAAATCAAATTTATAAACTATTTCAATAAGCTAGCTGTTGGCACAATCGACACTAAAGTATATAAAAAAAAAACTTACACTGTTATACTTATGCTGCAATAAGTCCACAAAAAATGTACACTCTTAAAAGTGCTTCTCATCTTAAATAACAAATTTAGTCGAAACACCAAACGCACAAAACAAAAGATTCTATACCAGTGAACTTTGGAATTTAATTGATAAATGCAAGTACTACTGAACTTTAACTAGGCTCAAAACCAACCAATCTTTTCATTGTATTTATGGATTCACTGGTGCAAAATAACTACCCAGCAACATGAGTCACAAAATCCAAAACAAAACCCCTAAAGCCCAAACTCCTTTAAGTACCATGACTCAGAAAGTACTAATGCAAGTACTACTGAACTTTGGAATTTAATTGATAAATGCAAGTACTACTGAACTTTAACTAGGCTCAAAACCAACCAATCTTTTCATTGTATTTATGGATTCACTGGTGCAAAATAACTACCCAGCAACATGAGTCACAAAATCCAAAACAAAACCCCTAAAGCCCAAATTCCTTTAAGTACCATGACTCAGAAAGTACTAATGCAAGATGGCACATGATCTAGAAAATATGGCCTATAGACGGGAGCACTAAACACATCATCACAAACTAGAAGATAGGTGACATCCTGTGATAAAGGAAACTTCTCCAAAAACTGTTAAAAAATCATATGAACAAAGAAAATCTAATATTGTTCATCACTGTATTCTTCATCTTCGTCATCTTCTTCCATATGAGAATGCATCATCATTGATAACAAGGCCGCATCCATAGGATCCATTTCATCATAAAAATCATCAGGGCCAAAATCATCCACCCCATCAGCCAGGGCCTCTGACAAAGCAGCCATTTGAAAAAGATCAAACTCGTCGTCCCCCTCATCATTGGAATCAAAAGGACCCATACAAGGAGCCGAACCACCAGCCAATGAATCAGCTATCGCCATCATCTCGAATGGATCCATCCCCTCAAAAATATCCATGTCCCTCATGATGGAATAAAACTCTCCACCTGACAGATCAACTTCACCGAGCATTTCCAACACATCATTCATACCAAAATTGTTTTGATTGCGACGAGGTGGCGGCGGCCTGTTGTGTGGTGGCCTGTTGTGTACCCATGTGTATGAGCCAGGCCTCACTGTATGCTGAAAGTAACAGATATCAAAATCATTAAAAGGGAAACAAAAACTAAGTGGACATGCATATATTCAAATGTGAGTAGTCTTTTACTCCAGATATTTTGTAGTATTTTAAGATTTAGTTCAAAATTTTGAACAAAGCAAGTCACTATGGCTTAATTTCATCTTTTTTTAATTACATGTTCTGTAAATAAAAGTTTTAGGAACAAATATTAATCTACCTTCATGTTCTAACCAAGAATGCTCATTATCTGGAATCAAACGACAAGTTACAAATCCTAATCTGGCTTTGCTCTTAAATCATACTATGCTTTACTTTTTAAATTTTTACCAATACTGTTACAATAAGACAACTTAGTATGGAAGTTAGCACGTAAAATGCAATGAAAATGGTAGTGCATATTATAGTAACAATAAAAGTAAAACTAGCATTGTAACACACAAACTTCACTTGGTTTCTTAGGTGGCAAACAGATTTTAATAAGGGTTGTCAATAACAGTGTAGCAGGTTTTCGATAGCTACAAAAGTAACTGTAGCCTTATATAAACCAAAATAACATATGGACATGTGTGTGTGTGCCGAATGATTTGCATTCAAATAAGCATTGGGAGACAAGTAGACTACAAATAATTTATCTGTGGCAATATGGATGAATTTCGAGAAATAATCCAACAGAGAAAGGATAAACATGGTGGAGAGCAATTTATTGCCCAAAAACAATGTTATTCATATTTGTCAACAACCATGATATGATGATAATATAACTTGCCCAAGGAAAATATAAAAGAAATCAAGAGATGGAAGAGAAATGGTAACTTGAGTACCTTGTAGAAACAACCAGCCCCAAATGGACAATTCCCATTTCCACCAGAAAAATGTTTGCAATCAATCAATCTGAAAGGAACCAAAAACAAATAAGTAAACTCAAAATTCAAATATCAAACAATCAAGCTTAATCACCAGATTGTTGTCTAGTTAACCAAATACATCCACATCACCGTCTAGTTAACCAACAGAAATCAACTAATCATAACTGAATAGATATATTTACAAATTTCCAGTCACCATCGTCAAAACGAACTTTGAAACAATAATTTCAAATGACTATATTATTAAGTAGATATGAAATTACCTGCAACTTTCCTTGTAGTTATCTATAATTTCCTGTTTTTCTTCCTTTGAAGTATACCAAATACCACTTGGAATGACAAAATATGATAGTTTGCGGCAAACAGGGCATGTTCTAACTGTGTTGGCATTAATACTGTTGATTTCCAGTCCAGAAGTTGGAGCACTACTACTACGCCAATTGCGGATACAGGACAAACAGAAAGCGTGATCACATTCTGGAAGCAACCCAAACTTACATTCAGATGGTTTTGGTTTGGAAAGGACACGCTCCAGGCAAACATTGCATTCAATTTCTTCACTATTTTTCAAAGCAAGAAGGTACTTTTCCTTTTTGTCACAAGTCCTCAAATGATTTTCTTTTTCCTTTTTATCAACAGGATGTAAGCAATATTTTCTACAGTATAAGCATTGATTTCCATGAATACGGGTACATCTATCTCTATTGGGGCAGTTGGCCGCGGCATATTTACAAAACAATTGTTCATGTGGTCTAGCACTAGCAGTACTGGATTCACCAAAGTCACTGTTCCCGATAAATTCCTGATGCTTGCGTTGTAAATTTGTTACCCGCTTGTCAGGTGAAGGAACTTTTGTACCCTTTGGAACCCAATTCGATGATACTTTACCAAATCTGTTAGATACAGGCACAGCCGAATCTGAAACCATAGATGCTGAAGATGATGCTTCAGAAGGTCTCACATGCTTATATCTGCATCGACTACCATAAGCACAAGACCCTTTCTGATAATAAGAGCAAATCTGTTTTCCAGAAAAGAAAACAAGTGAGAAAAATATAAACAAATAAATCTATCACTACCTCCATTCCTTTTAAATTGTCAGTTTAAAGTTGCTTATGCAAACCAATAAAACTATAAATTTTACTATTTTTCAAAAACAACTTCATTTTTCTCCTATATTACCCTTAACTATTTATTATCTCATCTCACTTATTTCTGCAGAAATAATTTTGACAAATCAACGTTTAATAGTACTTTAAAATTTTGAAAATGACACATAAGAAAGAACAAAAATTTTATGAAAAAACTACACTTAAAAGGGAACAGCGGGAGTAGGAAGTAACAGTGAATAGAAATCAGAATTACAGTTGCATCAACTGGAGTATCCTTTCTCTGATGAGAAAAATCACATTGCTCTCCTTTTAAACATACCCCACGGGCATGGAACTTGCAAACCCTAAGACAATGCATACATTTAAGTAATAAGTAAATAAATTACAGAAAATGAAAAAAAAGTAATAATCA
>NC_021164.2:26903568-26914346 GCF_000331145.2 Cicer arietinum
AAGAGTGTTCAATTACTAAATAAGAAAAGAATAAAAAAATTAGTACATAGAGCCTTGTTATAATTAGAATTAGAAAATAAAAAGAAAATAAAACCCTAAACTTAAATTTCCAAAATTATTCTTTTATTATAGATCAAATACACCCATGATCCCACTCCAACCTTAACAGAAAAAATAATTGATTACACTTTCTTTATATCAAAATTCTAATTTGTATAAACAAGAAAACAACTAAAAAAACAGAAAATAGCTTAAAGAATCATCAAACAGGTCTTTGAACACATCACCATTAGCAAGCATCAACTATCACAAGGAAAATCTATATCAAACAAGAAGATAAACAGCAAAAAAATCATCAAACGGTTATTTGTTTTCTCTTTTTCGAGACCTAAAGCACATACACCTAGCAAATAATAATAACAAAAAAAGAAATGGAATGAAGAACAGAGAAATCGAAAATGAGATCGAAGGAAGATGAAAATAATGATCGAAGGAACTTCTTTAGATTTACCTGTTGGACATGGTGGAAGACGAAAGGGTGAGATTTTAGGAAATTGTGAAAACGGTGGAAATAACATAAACCAGAAAAGAAATGTTGTATGTAAATGCAATTTATATATTTCTATTTGTATTTGTATTTATTATTTGACCAATCATGAGTTTAATTTCCTACATTTTAAAAAGTTTTATACAATTATTAAATTATAAATAAATAATTTTATAATAAAAATTAAATATTACCAACGAGATAATGTTAAATGAAAAGAGTTTTGTCATTTTGAAGAAGACATTACGTGACTTTTTTAAGTAGTCGTGTTACGTATACCATTTAGATAACTTTTAATTATGATTATTTATATATGATTGTGTGTGTCATTTAAATAATTTTTAATTATAATTATTTATATATAATTGTGTGATTAAGATTTAACTTTTTTATTAATAAAACTCATTTGATTTGATATGTTATTCAAATTTTAATTAGTTTACTTTGTAACTTATTTTTTATATAAATTAAATTCTTTATTATTTATTTGACCTACTAAATGTGACTCAATTTGAAAATCAGATACGGTGGGTCTCATTATTTTTTATGATGCAATTTTTCCAACACACGGTCAACACTCATTTTTATTTATGATTTCATTTGACATATAATAAAATATGTCAACATGTTTATTGGACTGATTTTGTTCTAATTAAATAATTTTTTTCAGCAAATTTGAAATTCAATAAATAAAATCAAAAACAAAAAAATGAGAATTATACTCCTTTATTTTATCTATAATTTAAAGTGGATCAACTAATATTAATGTAATTTATTCTAAATTCAAAATATAGACTATATACATTAAATTTTATTGACCCGCTTTTGATAAAAAATAAAGTTTGCAATGTACATATATCCAAAATAAAAGAACGAGGATTAATCCATCAAGAGCGAGTGAGAAATGCAGACCCAAATTAACAATTTTATCAGCACAATAATTGTTTTTTCTATAAATGTGAATGATTTTAAAAATCATAAAGGGGACCAAACTCATAGCATTAGCCCATCAGTTTTTCAGTTGCAAAGGAACAATAGAAGAGCTATTAAAGGCCAAAGTAACTAGTTTCCACCTATAAACAATGTCAACCCTTATTGAATGCAATCTTTATAGCTTTCATGACTCCTATAATTTTAGCATGCAGGGAAGTTGTGAGCCTCAAACTCAGAGCAAAACCACCTATGAAAATAGTCCAGTAATCTCTAAAATATCACCACAAGCATCGAGACCAGAACAACATATAAATGATCCATTAGTATTGCATTTAATCCAAAGGGAGAAAGGAGTTTGCCACAAACATTCTTTGATGATAGGGATCAAGTAGGATGAGTGGTAATGTTAAAAGCCTTTAAAATAGAAATTTTCTAAATGGAGGGGGCATCTTTTGCATGAGTGAGATTGTGAGTAAAATGAACATTAGAGATAACATGGACAAGGGCAACTTTCCAATTAACAATAGCACCATCAAACATATATATGCAATTTGTTAAATTTCAATTAAGATAAAAGTAAACGAAACGAAGATTGATTAGTTTCTCACCCAAGAATGTTCTTGGTTTCAGTGAACGAAGACTGATGAGTTTTCACCCTAGAATGTTATTGGTTTCAATAAAATGAAGATTGATCAGTTTTCACCCAAGAATGTTATTGGTTTCCATTTTTCAGTAATTAAAACAGAAATAGAATTGTAACTTGCAATGCTAAAATGAACACACACAATTGTTAACTCAGTTTAGAGTTAGACTCCTACGTTTGAGGGATTGGATCTGACTTCAAATTATCACTAATATGAGATGAAATAATTACAATGTTTTACACTCTTTGCAAAATTGTAACTTGATTCATGCTTCGAACCAACATTGCTTACTTTGGCTTATATACTAGTTGGTTACAATTTAGGAGCAACAAACAAAAGTAGTTACATCTAATTAACTGAAAACTAACTGCTCAAAACAAATTGCTTGTAAGTAACTATATCTCCAAAGTCTTCTAATTGAGTACCACTTATTTACATATCTTCACCTTGATACCAAATGAGAAGCTTCAACCTATGATTCGTCAAATAAGATCCTCTTAGTCATTTGTTTCAGTTTCTAGAATTGATTTGAAGCAAATTCAAACAATGTATGAATTTGTTAAGTGTGACAGGTTTTGTAAACATGTCAGCTGAATTGTCACTTGTGTGCACCTTTGCCACATTTATCTCACTCTTTTTAATGTCATCCTTGATAAAATGAAGCTTGGTGTCTATATGATTGGTTCTTTCATGATACATTTGATTTTTACTCAAATGAATGACACTTTGGCTGTCACAATTTATGTAAACAGACTCTTGTTTAATTAACACCAAGTTTAGTGATCAATCCTTTCAGCCAAAATCCTTCTTTCACAACTTCAGCAAGAACAACATATTATGCTTCTATTGCTGACAATGCCACTATGTGTTGAAGATTAACATTCCAACTGACTGTGTTGTTGAACAATGTGAACACATATCCTGTAAGAGATCTTCTCTTATCTAAAGCCCCCACAAAATTAGAGTCTACAAATCCTTGGTCTGGTTTTGATGATTCTGAACTTTTGTTGTATTCCAAACACATGTTTTGAGTACCCTTTAAGTACCTTAGAATCCATTTGTTTCCATTGACTCACCCATGGATTTCCCATAAACCTTCTCATGACACTTACAGCATGAGAAATGTTTGGCCTTGAGCAAACCATAGCGTACTTGATGCTCCCTATGGCACTAGCATATGGTATTGTCTTCATGTCTTTTGTTTCCTAGTTTGTGTTAGGTGACTGGGCTGAAGAAAGTTTGAAGTAAGCTGCAAATGGAGAGCTGACAGCCTTTAATTCACTCATATTAAACCTATTTAGGACTTTCCCAATGTAGCTCTCTTGGGAAATTATCAGTTTTCCTTGCTCTTTGATTATGATGATTTCCATTCCTAGAATTCTTTTAGCTGGCCTCAAATCCTTCATCTCAAATTCTTTCTTCAGTTGGCTCTTCAATTTTTCTATTTATTTCATACTTTTAGATGCTATTAGCATGCCATCCACATATAACAGCAAGTAAATGTATGTTGTTGACGATGCTTGTTTGCGATACACACAACTATTAAAATTACTTCTAGCATAACTTTGACTAAGCATGAATGAATCATACCTCAAATATCATTTTCTTGGTGATTTCTTTATCCCATAGAGTGATCTCTCTAGCAAGCAAACCCAATACTCATTTCCTTGAGTCTTAAAGCCATCTAGTTGTTGTATTAAGATTCTTTCATTCAGATCACCATGGAGAAAGGTTGTTTTGACATCCATCTGTTCCAACTCCATGTCAAAGTGTGCTACCATGGCTAGAATTATCCTTATAGATGTATGCTTGACTATAGGAGAAAAGATTTCATTGTAGTCCACCCCTTCCTTTTGAGTGAATACCTTTGCTACTAGCTTTGCTTTGAACCTAGGTGGTTCTACTCCTGGAATTCCTTCCTTCCTCTTGAAGATCCATTTGTTGCCTACAATTCTGGAGTTGGCATTTTTAGGTATAAGCTACCAAATTTTGTTCTTCTCTAGTGAGTTCAACTCCTCAGTCATAGCTAAATTCCATTTGTCTTTGTCTTGAGACCTGACAGCTTCATTGTAGTTCTTGGGATCTTCTTGTATGATTTCTTCAGCAGCATGTAATGCATAACTAATCATGTCTGCATAACCATATCTTTGAGGGGGTTTTGATGTCCTTATTTCTCTGTGTCGAATGAGATTATAGTCATATAATTCTTGTTCTGTTGGACGGTCATGATCTGGGAACATAACATATTCAGTTGGGTGTGCATCAATCTTGTCTTGTTGAGCATGCTATTGATCTTTCTCCTTTTTCTGTAGCTTGCTCCACCTCAAGATCAAACCTCTCAGCTTCAGTTTGATGTGAATTTTCATTAGCAGCCTTGGTTAAGGACTTGTATAGGTCAACCTCTTGAAACTTAACATCTGCTGATGATACATTTCCTATTTTCAAGACACTATATCCTATAACCTTTTACACCACTTGGATATCCAATAAAGTACCCTTTCTTGGCTCGAGGGTCTAACTTCCCTTCATTTACATGATAGTATGATGCAAGTCCAAATATTTTGACATGATAGTATGAGGGTCTAACTTCCATTCATTGGACATGATGCATCTCATTCTTTCTATCAGTTTTCTATTCGTCTTTTCAATCAGGTCATTTTGCTGAGGTGTGTGTCTTACAGTCCTATGCATGTTCACTCCATTAGTTTTGCAAAAACTAGTGAATTCTTCACTGCAAAATTCAAGACCATTGTTTATCCTTAAGGTCTTAATCCTTTTGTCAATTTTGTTTTCAACCATAGACTTCCAATCTTTAAAGGGTTTGAATGCTTCATCCTTTCTTATTAACATGTATATCCCTACTTTTCAACTATAGTCATCAAGAAATGTAATGAAATACTTGTTACCTCCATGTGAAGCAATTTTTGCAGGGCTCCATTGATCACTATGAACATATTCTAGAATTCGTTTTGAGCAATGCTTCCCTGTAGAGATTTGGACTCTATGAATCTTTCCATACAAGCAATGCTCAAAAAATTCAAGATCACCAATCTTGTCACCACCTAGCGTTCCTTGTCAATCCAGAACCTGCATTTCTCTTAGACTTACATGTCCCTGCCTTTGATGACAAAAGTTTTTTAAAAACACAATTCAAACCCCTTTCTTGTGTTCTTTTCATTCTACAATTAGCATTAGAGTCTGATATCAAAACTAAGCACTTAACCATGTTTGAGTAAGGTTCTATATCCCGTATGGCTAATTATGGTGAAGAAGTTATAGGCGGAAATGTTAATAGGCCTCATTTTCTTGATGGAGAAAGATTCGAGTACTAGAAAGACAAACTCATAATTTTTTTATGTCTCATGATCCTGAACTCTGGGACATAGTCAAAGATGGCTATGAAGCTTCCAAAGATGTTGCTAGTACTGAAATATCGAGAAAGAACTTTGATAGCGATAAGAAGAAACAATACAAAATGCATCAGAAAGCCAAAACCTTCATGATGAACGTGATCACTTTTAAGGAGTTTGAAAAATGTAGCAACTAAGAGTATCTTTCATGTTGTGGTTCTCAAATATGAAGGGAACAAGCAGGTACAAGAAGCCAAAGCTACTTTGCTCGTTAGAAAATAAGAATTTTTTTCAGATGAAAGAAAATGAAGACATTGAAAAAAAAATGTTTTCTAGATTCTAAACTCTAGTTTTTTGACTGAAAGTTATCCAGAAGAGTCACACTAATGCTGACCATGTCAAAAAGATCCTCAGAAATCTTCCCAGCAAGTGGAAACCAAAGGTAACAACTATTCAAGGATCTAAAAGAACTACCTATGGAAGAGCTAATGAGTTCACTCAAATCCCATGATATTGAACTAGTTAAAGATCATACCAAGAAAAGGAAAATCCTTCGCTTTCAAATCCCAGGTAAGAAGACAAGTTCTAAGGCTCTATAAGAAAGATCAGAGTGAAGACTTAGAGGATGAAGAATTATCCTTTATCTCAAGAAAAATCCAGTGCATGTGGAACAACAAAATGAAATCTTTTCCCAAAAGAGATTTAACAAGATCCCAAAGTAGGAGAGAATGAAGTGAAAAGCTATTCAAAAGAAAGCTCATCTGCTATGAATGCAAGGAACCAGGTCATTACAAATCAAAATGTCCTAAACTTGATAAAGTAAAATCTCATAGGAAAGACTACAAGGCTAAGAAGAAAGGTCTTATTGCTTCTTAGGATGACTTTGATGAAGAGGAAGAGCATCTGAACATGGCTCTGATGGCTGATGTTGACTCTGATTCAGAGGCTACTGATGAAGAAATTGAAGTATTCTCTGACTTATCCCGTAGTGAACTCATAAATATACTAAACGAGTTCCTCAAAAAATATAATAAGATTTCTTCAAAACTTAAGTCTCTTAGAAAAGCTCATGACATCTTAAAAATTAAATGCAGTTCCCTTGAAAAAGATTTTGAAAATCTAAAATGGAAAAACCTAACTCTAAAAGAAAAGGTTTCTAAAACCTCAAAGAATAAGGACTGCAACTCTGTTAAGTATGAAATGGTCTTTCAAGAGTTTCTAGCTAAAGGCATAGACAGAAGCAAACTAGTTTCTGTGATCCATTGTGTCAGCAGAAACAATAAAAACGACATAGGATTTGAAGAAACAACATAAAATACTATATATATTCAACCTGATATTGCTCATGCTTATTGCCACAATAAAGGTCACGATTGAATAACTTGTCCTATATTGAAAACATGGAACGACAAGATACCATTCTACACTAACAAACTAGGACCCAACTAAATTTGGGTACCTAAAGATAAAATAATTATCTTACAAATATCCTTAACAAGAAAGTTGAAACACCAATCATGGTACCTAAACAGTTGATGCTCACGACACATGACGAGAGAAAAGACTATGTTCCAAGAGACGACCCTTAAGAACGGAGGATTCGTAAGATTGGAGGTGATCAGAAAGGTAAGATCATTTGACACGACACAATACGTAATGGTTGTCTTCTTTCTATTAAGAATGCTTTATTTGTAAAAGGATTTATGCATATTCTACCGAGCATAAGTCAATGAAGCGAATGGACCCATACTATTTGTTGGCCAGTGGAAAAATAACATTTACAAAAGAAACTTATCTTATTTGGACAAACAAGAAGTCAAGTGTCTTCTGTCTGTAAGTGATGAACAACTGATATGGCCCAAAAGATTAGGACATGCCAACTTGAGGCTAATCACAATTTTAAAAAGACTTGAATTAGTTAGAGGCTTGCGTAATCTAAAGTACAACTCATATGTTCTTTGTGAGGCATGTCATAAATGGAAACAAACAAAATCTTCTTTTTCTTCTAAAAACATTGTTTCGACATCTAGACCACTTGAACTTTTACATATTGATCTTTTTGGATGTGTAAAGATTCCCTCTATCAGTGATAAAAAGTATGGACTCGTTATAGTTGATGACTATTTCGGACAAACATGGGTAAAATTTCTAAAGCATAAATATGAGTCACATAAAGTATTCACTACCTTCTGCAAACAAGTGCAAAATGAAAAAGGTTTTTGTATAACAATGGCTCATAATGATCATGGAGGTGAATTTTAAAACAAGCTTTTTGAAAACATATGTGAAGAGAATGACATTTTACATAATTTTTCTTCTCCTAGAACATCCAAACAAAACGGTGTTGTAGAAAGGAAAAACATATCTCTTTAGGAAATGGCACACACCATGATTCACGAAACGAACGTTTTCAAACATTTTCGGGCAGAAGATGTGAACATTGCATGTTAGATTTAGAATAAAAACTATATTAGATCTATTCTCAATAAAACTCCGTATGAATTTTGGTAAGGAATCAAGCCTAACATTTTTTATTTTCATCATTTTCTATGTATTTTCTATATCTTAAAGGCCAAAGACAATATTGGCAAGTGTGACTCACAATATCAAAAGTTCATCTTTTTGGGATACTTTAAAAGTTCTAAAGCCTATAGAATATACAATAAATAAATAAAATCCATACCAAGTTTGATGACAAAAAGCTTGACCCTAAAAAGTCAAAGCTAGGTATAGACTCTGCATATTGCAGAGGAACTAGATAAAATTGAAGAAACATCAAATCCAATCAAGAATCCACGTCTAGATGAAAATACAAGTCATCTCATCCAGAACCTTTGATCATAGGCAACACACATGATCATTTTATAACCAAATTTGCTCTTAAGGAGACATCTTTGTTTGGACTACTCTTTGAAATTGAACCTACATCCATAAACGAAGCACTATTAGATGATGGATGAATACTAGCTATGCAAGAAGAGATGAACCAATTCAAAAGAAATGATATATGAGATCTAGTCCTCAAACCCATAGAAAAGAAGCCAATCGAAAACAAGTGGGTTTTCAGAAACAAACTCAAAGAGAAAGGTGCAATAGTTAGAAACAAAGCTAGACTTGTAACCCAAGGTTACAATTAGAAAGAAGGTATTGATTACATTAAAACTTTCTCCTCGGTGGCAATGTTAGAAGCTATCAAACTTTTACTCTTAAGGAGACATCTTTGTTTGGACTACTCTTTGAAATTGAACCTACATCCATAAACGAAGCACTATTAGATGATGGATGAATACTAGCTATGCAAGAAGAGATGAACCAATTCAAAAGAAATGATATATGAGATCTAGTCCTCAAACCCATAGAAAAGAAGCCAATCGAAAACAAGTGGGTTTTCAGAAACAAACTCAAAGAGAAAGGTGCAATAGTTAGAAACAAAGCTAGACTTGTAACCCAAGGTTACAATTAGAAAGAAGGTATTGATTACATTAAAACTTTCTCCTCGGTGGCAATGTTAGAAGCTATCAAACTTTTACTTTCTTTTGCAGTATTTAATAAAATCACATTATATCAAATGAACATGAAGAGTGTCTTTATTAATGGTTTAATAAATAAAGAAGTATATGT
This sequence comes from Cicer arietinum, assembly GCF_000331145.2. Lineage (NCBI taxonomy): Eukaryota > Viridiplantae > Streptophyta > Magnoliopsida > Fabales > Fabaceae > Cicer > Cicer arietinum. The sequence goes on from NC_021164.2 coordinate 26,912,664, forward strand.
CAAACAACCTTCTAGTTTTGAAGACAATGAATTTTCAAACCATGTCTTCAAACTAAAGAAATCTTTATATAATCTAAAATATCCCCTAAGATCTTGGAGCGATAGACTATGCAACTTTCTTTTAGAAAATAATTCTGAAAAAGATCAAGTTGACATTACTTTATATAGAAAATCATATAAAAATGAGATTCTCATTGTCTAAATATATGTTGATGATATTGTTTTTGGTTTCACTAACGACAATCTTTGCCAAGAATATTCTAAGTTTATGTAGAATGAATTTGGGTGAGTATGATGGGAGAATTCAAATTCATTCTTGGAATTCAAATTCATCAAAACCCATAGGATGTACTAATTCACCAAACCAAACACACACGAGATCTGCTTAAAAAGTTCAAAATGGATGATTGTAAACCAATGAACACACCTTTGCATCCAACTTGTTCTCTTGACAAGGATGAGTCAGGTAAAAAGGTATATAGAGATATGATAGGTTCCTTCCTTTATTTAAGTTTCTCATGATCTGATATATTGTTTAGGGTGTATGTGTATGCCATATTTCAGTCTGACCCTAAAGAATATACTTAGCAACTGTTAAGAGGATCTTTAGATATATGAAAGGCACTACTAACCTTGGTCTGTTTTATAAGCATTCCTCTAAATATAAGTTAGTAGGTTTCTATGATGCTAACTATGCTGGAGATAGACTAGAAAGAAAGAGCACCAGAGAAACTACACCTTTCTAGGTGACAATCTGATCTCCTGGTCAAGCAACAGACAAAGCACTATTGCTTTGTCTATAACATAATCAGAGTATATCTCAACAACTAATTGTGACACTCAATTGTTATGGATGAAACATCAACTCGAAGACTTCAAAATTTATGATAGGAACATTCCTATCTTCTTTGATAACACTTCAGCCATTTGTTTAACCAAAAACTCTATTTTACAATTTAGGGAAAAACATATAGAGATTAAACATCACTTTATTAGGAATTATGTCCAAAAGAGTATTTTAAACATTAAATTTGTCAACACTGGTCAATAGTGGGCTGATATTATCACAAAACCCTTTGTTGAGGACATATTCAACCTTATAAAGAAACATCTCAAAATTCTATTTATTAAAGAATGATATTTAAATCCTTTGTATGCCTTGCCTCTGGTAAAACAGAGTGACTAGTTAAATTTTTTAAAGATATGCCTTTGGTGAAATTGAATTTACTTGTGACTCTGATTCATTTAAATTCAATTACTCGTGAATATGTAGCGTTTTACCAGATCCAATATTATGACAGTTGTTTCACACGTGCACCCTCGTTTTTTTCTTGAAAAGCTCAACTGTTTTGGCTCTTAAAACCTTTTTTACTCACTATCACTCACGACTCTCTTGTTTTAATGGCATCAAGGTCATCCTTTATTCCCTTATCTTCCAATGCAACTTACGTTCCAATGTTTCAATGCAGCCTCGATCAACTTGAGATTCTCCATGAACAAAAGGTCGATTTTGCAAACCTAGCAGAGAACGACTTCAAATTCATTAATGATCTACTTGGAGTAGACTGGTTTGAATACTTCAACCTAGGACAATATATTGCTTTGGACGTCATAGTAAAAGAGTTTTGGAAGTTTGCTAATGCAAACATCGACGACGAGGTCTCTAGCACCATGTTGGGTCTT
>NC_021164.2:26914393-26959683 GCF_000331145.2 Cicer arietinum
CACCGTGTTGGGTCGTCCGATCAAGATCACTAAGAAACCCCTATTTGCTATCCCAAAATTCCCTGACGAAGGAATGATACTGGAAAATGGGTATGAATCAAGGGTTGGTACCTTTAGAATCAACAAGGAACTTTTTGATGACATAAGGGTGAGTTCCAATTATATTCATCTTAAACTTAGGTATTGCGTTCTCTTCAAAATCCTTATTGGGTGTGTGGTGCCCAAGGGTGGGTCGATAGGCCAGGTTAACAAGGATCACAAAGATCTTATGTGGAACATGTCTTGCAGAATCAAGACAAACCTTCCCCACATCATCTTGGAGCACATGCAATCGTGCATCATCAACTTAAGAATAGGGAAAATCAAGAACACTCCTTATCCCAGATTGATCACTATTATCCTCTTATGTATGCCTCTCATACAAACTCTGGAGGAAGTTAGAGGTTCTGTCAAAGAGGAACATTTTGTTTCAGCGTCTTCTCCTACTTTTAGTATCTCCAACCTAATCAAGATGAGGCTAATGTCCCCTAAGCATTACATTTGACCCAGTGGTGACTGCAGAAAACCCCTAGATACAGGAAGTGGATTTGTGGTTGCAACTTTAGAGTTTGATGACTCATTCGCTTCAATATTTGCATAAGACAACAAAGAAGTCTTCCTGGAATATGTGCATATGTGTAAATCTAGCCAAGCTGAGGCCCTAGTGTGCATGCCTCTGCCACGTGCTGAACAAGTTCTTGCAAAGGAAGATAGTGGTTTCATCTTCGTGCATTGAAGAGAATGAGGATGTAACACCTAGTGTTGATGAAGATACAAAAATTCCTTTTCAGAGGAAGAAATGAAAGGTGATTTCACCCTCTGAGAGCCCTACCCTCTCCTAGTCCCTAAACCAACCTCTCCTGTTCTGACTCTGATACTTCAGATGATATTTTTGAAGCTACCCTAGTTAAGCACTTTGCTAAACTGGGATATGCAACCCAACCTTACCTTCACAAGCCTCTTCCAACCACTCAAACACCTACCCCCTTCACTGTCGTACCATCATTTTCTCATTCTCTCACTGTTGCACCTTCACACACTTTGTGGCCTCCTTCTCCCCCCAACACCAAGCCTATTGCACCAACCATTGTCAACCTATTCGTCGACTCATCACCAAATGACTCCTATGACTTTTCTCTCCCACTTTATCATTTTGGCAATTGTCCACTCCACCCAGCCTTCTGCTTCTAGTTTCCCTGACCTTTAAACATTCCTTACTCCATTTTCGCCAAAACCTCTCACACTAGCACCCAAATGCTCAAAGTTTGGATCCTAGTGACATTTCAAACCAATGGAACAAGGTCCTATCTTTTGTTATAAACTGGATTCAAGACAACATGGATCATGGTCGACACCTGGATTTGCAGAATTATGCGGCTTTTAGAAAAATAGTAAAAATCATCTACTTGATGATGGTACAACTCCCAAAAGCAACAAGAAACCGATCCTGAAAGCTCCTCACTAGAGGCCCATCTAGTTCATCTATGGTTTCCCTTTCTCCCTATAGTGATCTTATTCTAGAACCCTTTAGTGGTTGCTCAATTCTTACTATTGCAGCTTCTTGTGGTCATCCCACAGATCGAGATTCACACTCTATATGCTCCTATTGAAATGGCTCTACAATCTACAACTTTTGTGTCTATCAGCCACTATGCATCTCCATCAAAAAAAAAAAATTCAGACCACCCTTAGCTTAATTTTGCTAGGTTCACCCACCCATCCCCTTAGTGTTTTCCTCTTTTGTTTCCTCTCTTTTTTGTCTGATGAAAAAAAGGCAAAGTATAGGTAAAAATTCTTTTTGTTTTTCTATTTTGAGAAATCTTAAGTAATGTACATTTCTTTATGAACTTCTGCTTTCTTAATGCATATTGATACTATATTAAACTATATCTCATCTTATGAAATCAACATTCATATTCTAAGGGGAACTTTATTGTAATTTTTATTTTTATCTTTATGTTTTCTTTGTCTCAAAAAATTGTTCACAAAAATAGATGTTTGTCATCATAAAAAAGGGAGAGATTATTGGAACCAAGTTGATTAGAATAAATAAACCCCTCACTTGTTTTGATGATAACAAAATCGTTGGTGAGAACAGTTTGATGCTCTAACGTTGAATTTAAGTGTGTAGGGTCAAATTCATATGCTCGATCAATGGACTCTCAACATATCCTCTATTAAATAGACGAAGAAAAAGATACAACACATATTTCTCTCTTTTTGCTAAGTTTGATATGCAAATCAGCATTGCGTTGTAATGCCTCAAATAGCGTAAAGCATTCTTGCAACTCTTTTACCTCTAATGAACTCAAACATGAATTTGGATAGTCTGTCTCTGCCTATGCTAAGCATGACTATAATTCTTTTTTCTTTGCCTCTGACAATCACATCAAGCGTTTGATCATTTGACGTAAACTTTCACCCTCTAAAAAAAGCCAATGCTCTGAAAAAAGTCAGTGTTCTGAAGACGAACCAATTTGCGCATTCTCTGATATCCATCCTAAATCATATACTTGTCCAAAGATCTTTTTCCAACAAGATCATTCTTTTTTGGAAAGTCTATTTGTCAAATCATTTCACAAAGATACAATGCGAAACTTCATGGATCATCGTGATTTTCTACAATCAGTACAACGACCAGAAAATCTAATTGTACTCTATAAAGGATGTGTCTCCTTCAATGAAGAAATACATAACAACGAAAAATGCACTGCATACAAGCAATAAGCGACAATCACATTTGTACTATTGTTATCATCCTGTTAGTCCTAAGAGAATTTTTCTGAAGCAAAAATTGTAAACACTTTCTGCAAGAGCTTATTCAAATAGACCCCAACACATTTTTATTGTAACCTAGCCCCGTAGCAGCTACCTTCCTCAACAACTTGACAATACTAAGCTAGAAAGTTCAGAAGATTGAAAATAATCAATGTAACTAGTAGATGTTCAAGTGTAAGTTTAATTCAGTGAAAGTTTAATGGATTAAATCCTTCAAATTGAGGGGACTGGACGTAGCTACCGTGTTGGTGGTGAACCAAGATAAATTGATGTGTCTCTTTGCTTTGTTTTCTCACTCATGCATTATCTTTTTTACTTTGAGTATAGTCATGCACAAGTTTTTTTAATAACACAATTCAAACTCCCTTTTCTTGTGTTCTTTGTTCTACACATGTCATGTTACGTATTAGAGGCAGCATCTTGGAGCTAGTTGCAGCCTTTAGAGCGAGCGAAAATTGAGCTTTAGCATCAACTCAAATAGAAGTTCAAAGTTACAATAGTAGGTGCCAAAAAGGCATGCTTCAAATATCAGAGGCATGCTAAACATATGCATGCTTAGTGTTAGGAGTAAGATGCGCATAAGCTTTACAGGCACACTAGGCAAACGCTTCTAAGGAAAATCTTCAAAGGTAGACGCGTGCACATAACAACGCGTGTAATAACCAGAGTTCGAATATTGTGTTGGCTTGACTTGACTTTGATGTCTTCGTTTCCTCTTACTTCTTCACTTCATCTATCATTGTTTCCTCCATTTCCTACTTCTATTTACTACACACTCAATAAAATTATTAGTGTGATACATTGCACTGAAAAAATACATTTGTTATCATCAAAACATCACAAAGGAATTGTTCCTAAAATCGAACTGGTTCCAACATAAAGATATGTGTTATTATTACTAACTCTGGTAAGGAAGTTATTGGTGGAAATGTTAATAGGTCTCCTCTGTTTGATGGAGAGTGATTTGAGTACTAGAAAGTTATGCTAATACTTTTTTTACATCTTTCATGATCCTGAACTCTAGAACATAGTCGAAGATGGTTATGAAGCTCCAAAAGATGTTGTTGATGTTGAAATATCTAGAATGGATCTCAACACTAACAAAAAAAACAACAATACAAGATGCATCATATAGCCAAAACATCCATGATGAATGCTATCAACTTCAAAAAGTTCAAAAAATACAGCAATAAAGAAACAATAAAAAGTATCTTTGATGCTCTGGGTCTCAACTATGAAGGAAATAAGCAAGTATAAGTAGCTGAGGAAAATTTACTAATCATGAAGTATAAACTCTTCCAGATGGAAGAAGATAAATATATTGAAACAATGTTTTCTAGATTCCAAACTCTGGTTTCCAGATTGAAGGTCCTCCAAAAGTTTTACACTAGGTCTGACCACGTCAAGAAAATCCTCAAAGGTCTTCCCAACAAGTGGAGACCAAAGGTAACAACAATTCAAGAGGCTAAGGAGAGTTGGCGAGTTCACTCAGATCCCATGAGCTGATTGCAGATGAGCCCAAAAAGAAGTCAAAGTCATTGGCTCTCAAATCCCAAGGAAAGAAAACAAATTTCAAGGCTTTACAAGCTACTGAAGACTTAGAGGCAAACAAATTGGACGATCAAAATGTAAAGAATCAAATGATGAATAGTTATCTTTTCTCTAAAGGAAAATTCAGTGCATGTGGAACAACAGGAAGAAATTTTTCCCCAGGAGGGATTTCAGATAATTTTAAAATAATAAAGAAGGATGTAAAAACTTAGATAAGAAAAGAATCGCCTTCTATGAACGCAAAGAACCAGATCATTACAAATCAGAGTGTCTTAAACTTGAGAAGGAAAATTTTCAAAGTAAAGACTTCAAGGCAAAGAAGAAAACTCTTATGGCTACTTGGGGTGACTATGATGAATCATCTGATGAAGATGAATAGTATATAAACATGGCTCTAATGGCAAATACACACTTTGACTCTAATTATGACAATGAATGAATTGATGAAAAAATTGAGATATTCGTAGGTACAAAGTTAAAACACCAATGATAGTATCCAAACAGTGGATGCTCACGACACATGATGGGAGAACATTTTAAGTTCCTACACGCGACCCTCAAGAATGGAGGATCCATAGGTTTTATAGGTAATTAGAATGAAAAGATCATTGGGCACAACATAGTGGATGAACCATATACATCAGAGGAACCAAGAAAGCCAGCCTACGATGAATTAGAAGATTTTCTCGATAACTCAAGAGAAAGCAATAATGAACCTACCACAAATCAATATCATCGGGAATCCAAACCTTGATGGAAATAAAAATATTCTCATCTAGACTCTCTAAACATAGTAAATGCAAATGATCCTCTGAAAACTAGATCTGCTTTTAAAGAAACATCCACCTTTGGACTACCATCTGAAATCGAACCTACAATTATAGACGAAGCTTTATCAGATGATGGATGGCTTATGGTTGGTTATACAAGCTCTGCCAAGAGTTCTCTTAGTTAATACAACATGAATTTGAGATTAGCATGGTGGCAATTTGATCCGTTGTCGAACACGGGTCAAATACAATTGATAAAATGTAAATAGAGGTAATAACTCGAGTCGTTTCACAAGGACTTCTGATATAATAATATTAACCGAATTGAAATTTGAAATTAGAAAGGGTTTTTTTTTTAGATTTTTGATTTAACAGATGAGCAAAACGATTAATCCACTAATTCGAGTTTCAGACCTATCACAGATTCTATCAATGAGTTTAATTTCTAATTCATGATTCTATTCTTATTTGACTATAGAATTGATCAAACAAGCTTAATCGATCCTATGTGAATTTGGTTGCTTTGACTGGATTAAGCATCACAATCATCAAAATATTACAATTAACGATCAAGCTCGCAAAATTATAATTCAATTAAATTAGAAACCAAAATCAAATTCTGTCAAATAAATTTAATCGATCCTATTGACATTAAATTTAAGCAATCAGAATATCAATATAATCAAATAAACAAGAATAGAATCATGAATCGAAATTAACAGTGTAACCGAAATCGCAAGGTGTTAATGAAACTCTGAACTCATGGATTAATCTTATAAAATTAGCCTTCCATGAAATTAAAATAAAAACTATTTATTTCTTGTAGCAATCTGAATCCTAAAATTTCGTTCATAGAAAAGAAACAAAACTGCCAATATATAGTATAACTATTGGGGTTTAGGGATTAAAAACAAGTGACCTACTATTTAAAATTATTAAAAACATCCATATTACGAAATATGTAATTTAGGCCTAGTAAAAATCAGAATTGGACTTTTATTCCAACACAAAAGTTATAGCTCTAATTTTTAGCTTTCCAATGCCTGCTCGTATGCGCCAATCCGATATCCAGGAAGAAGATAAATATATTGAAACAATGTTTTCTAGATTCCAAACTCTGGTTTCCAGATTGAAGGTCCTCCAAAAGTTTTACACTAGGTCTGACCACGTCAAGAAAATCCTCAAAGGTCTTCCCAACAAGTGGAGACCAAAGGTAACAACAATTCAAGAGGCTAAGGAGAGTTGGCGAGTTCACTCAGATCCCATGAGCTGATTGCAGATGAGCCCAAAAAGAAGTCAAAGTCATTGGCTCTCAAATCCCAAGGAAAGAAAACAAATTTCAAGGCTTTACAAGCTACTGAAGACTTAGAGGCAAACAAATTGGACGATCAAAATGTAAAGAATCAAATGATGAATAGTTATCTTTTCTCTAAAGGAAAATTCAGTGCATGTGGAACAACAGGAAGAAATTTTTCCCCAGGAGGGATTTCAGATAATTTTAAAATAATAAAGAAGGATGTAAAAACTTAGATAAGAAAAGAATCGCCTTCTATGAACGCAAAGAACCAGATCATTACAAATCAGAGTGTCTTAAACTTGAGAAGGAAAATTTTCAAAGTAAAGACTTCAAGGCAAAGAAGAAAACTCTTATGGCTACTTGGGGTGACTATGATGAATCATCTGATGAAGATGAATAGTATATAAACATGGCTCTAATGGCAAATACACACTTTGACTCTAATTATGACAATGAATGAATTGATGAAAAAATTGAGATATTCGTAGGTACAAAGTTAAAACACCAATGATAGTATCCAAACAGTGGATGCTCACGACACATGATGGGAGAACATTTTAAGTTCCTACACGCGACCCTCAAGAATGGAGGATCCATAGGTTTTATAGGTAATTAGAATGAAAAGATCATTGGGCACAACATAGTGGATGAACCATATACATCAGAGGAACCAAGAAAGCCAGCCTACGATGAATTAGAAGATTTTCTCGATAACTCAAGAGAAAGCAATAATGAACCTACCACAAATCAATATCATCGGGAATCCAAACCTTGATGGAAATAAAAATATTCTCATCTAGACTCTCTAAACATAGTAAATGCAAATGATCCTCTGAAAACTAGATCTGCTTTTAAAGAAACATCCACCTTTGGACTACCATCTGAAATCGAACCTACAATTATAGACGAAGCTTTATCAGATGATGGATGGCTTATGGTTGGTTATACAAGCTCTGCCAAGAGTTCTCTTAGTTAATACAACATGAATTTGAGATTAGCATGGTGGCAATTTGATCCGTTGTCGAACACGGGTCAAATACAATTGATAAAATGTAAATAGAGGTAATAACTCGAGTCGTTTCACAAGGACTTCTGATATAATAATATTAACCGAATTGAAATTTGAAATTAGAAAGGGTTTTTTTTTTAGATTTTTGATTTAACAGATGAGCAAAACGATTAATCCACTAATTCGAGTTTCAGACCTATCACAGATTCTATCAATGAGTTTAATTTCTAATTCATGATTCTATTCTTATTTGACTATAGAATTGATCAAACAAGCTTAATCGATCCTATGTGAATTTGGTTGCTTTGACTGGATTAAGCATCACAATCATCAAAATATTACAATTAACGATCAAGCTCGCAAAATTATAATTCAATTAAATTAGAAACCAAAATCAAATTCTGTCAAATAAATTTAATCGATCCTATTGACATTAAATTTAAGCAATCAGAATATCAATATAATCAAATAAACAAGAATAGAATCATGAATCGAAATTAACAGTGTAACCGAAATCGCAAGGTGTTAATGAAACTCTGAACTCATGGATTAATCTTATAAAATTAGCCTTCCATGAAATTAAAATAAAAACTATTTATTTCTTGTAGCAATCTGAATCCTAAAATTTCGTTCATAGAAAAGAAACAAAACTGCCAATATATAGTATAACTATTGGGGTTTAGGGATTAAAAACAAGTGACCTGCTATTTAAAATTATTAAAAACATCCATATTACGAAATATGTAATTTAGGCCTAGTAAAAATCAGAATTGGACTTTTATTCCAACACAAAAGTTATAGCTCTAATTTTTAGCTTTCCAATGCCTGCTCGTATGCGCCAATCCGATATCCAAAACTCAGGTTATGGCCTACAGAGTGAACAAGAGTGAAAATGCAAATAATAAAATTATAATTGAAATTCGACCCCAAGTTTAGAAACAAGCTAAAAATATTATTCTAAGCTCTAAAGAGCTTTTAAAAAACCAAACTAAAAAGCTAGAAACATGTCCTCAAATGCTATGATCAATGGGAGTGTTAAATTTCTTCCTTGGAATCCAAATTCATCAAATCCCTAATGGTGTACTCATTCATCAGACCAAATACACAAGATAATTACCTAAGAAATTTAATATGGATGAATGTAAGTCGACGTCCATACCTATACATCAAACATGTTCTCTTAATAAGGATGGATCTGGTAAAAAGATTACAGAGGAATAATTGGTTCCCTCATTTACTTAACTGCTTATAGACCTAATATTCTATTTAGTGTGAGTGTGTGTCAGATTTTAGTTTGATCCTAAAGAAACCATACTTGGTTTATATATCTGAAAGGCACTACTAACCTTGGTTTGTGTTTTTAGCCATCCTCTGAGTACATGTTAGTTGGTTTCTACAATGCTGACTATACGAGAGACAAGGTAGAAAGGAAAAGCACCAGAGGAAACTATACATTCGTTTGTGAAAATCTATTCTCCTTGTCAAGAAAAGGACAAGAGACTATCGCTCTATCAACAGTAATAGTAGAATACATCTTAACAACCAGCTGTAGCACTCAGCTATAATGGGTCAAAAATATCAACTAGAAGATTTCAATATCAATTAGACTAACATGAATGTGAAAAAACACGAGAAAGGGGGTCGAATTATGTTTTTCCTACGGGATACTTAGAACACATAAACAAATCAAAGGCAATAATAAAACAAAGTAACAGAGTAGAGGGAGAAACACCATGATTTATTGATGACTCTTCATCATATGCACATTTTTCATTGTTTTTAGTCATATTTATCTTTTATTCATTAGTTAATTTAAGTAGTTATTTGATATATTTTGTTTATTTTAGTTATTTGATTTAATAAAATGTTTATGTTCTTATTTCCTTTTTTCGTAGTTTTGTGTTGTTTATTTGTTTTAGTGCAGTGCTGAATTTTGGTGAGAAATCAACATACCATATGTGGAGTATGTTAGCCATATTGGGGGTTGTAGATGTCCAATTGGAGTCAAAACAAATGCAAGAGAAATCTAAGATCCATAGCTACAACTTTCATGAAGACACCCGAACCCAATTCAGACTCAAAAGAGGCAAAAAAAAAATGCATAAAACGTCAAACAGAAGAAGTTGTGCGCCTGAAGCGCAATAGCCGTGCTTGAGGCACATTTTCAGCATTTTGCCTCTGTCGGGACGCGCTAGAAACGCAAAAGCTGCGCATGGGGCGCGTGGCACGTGAAATCAGTCATTAAAATGCATTTTTTTTTCTCACTTTCTAGACATCTTTTTGACTATTGGGAAGTTGGGAGACTTGTGCCCTAGCATATAAACTCAAATACGACTGTTTCTAACATCATTGAAGCAGTTTTATCAAGAATTATTTATGAATCATTCTTGTAATTCTTCTTTAATCCCTATCTTTTGTATCTCTGTCATGAGTAACTAAATTCTATTTGTTAGGGATGAGTGTAACAACATGAAACCCTTATTTTTCTGATTTGATTTTTAGTTATAAGAATGAGTTTATTCAATTATTTTTCTCATATACGTGCTTAATGGTTTTTATTGATTGATCAACATTAAAATATTCTATGATTCAAATTTTGAAATGGAAGTGGACTTTACGAATGCTTGAGATGAGAAATTCACGAACTTGTAGTCTAGGGCTAGATGTAGGTCATGAAACCAATTAAATTAGCTGCAAATGAAATAGTTTAAAAAGAGAATTTATGTACGGTAAGGCTTAATTCTAATCTTAAATCCACTATGGAATTAGGGATTACTTTAGAATTATAGGTTCTGTCACTAAGACATTAGGGCAAGAATAATAAAGACAATTCAGTAATAATTCAATAAAGGAATTCAGTAACTAGGATCAAATTAGACACCAAGGTTGGATTCGAAATGAAACTCATCCCTGACATTTTTCTTATTATAAAGGATCAATTTTATTACTATTGTTAATTTTAAATATTATTTCCATTAATCTGTGAACTTTTTGTTCAGTTTTAGTAATTAAATATAACTCGATAGTAAAACGCAATCCTTAAGTTTGACACTCGATACAACCGTTTTAATTACTACTTGCAACGATTCAGTACATTTGTTGAAACGCTATCATTTATACTGGTTCGCTATCAACGAGGCAAGTATATCCAGTCCCCTCACAAAGAATGACTTATCCACTAATTCAAATATGAATTACAACACTTGGCCCTACAGTCTTCTCAACTTCAAGCCTAAAACCTACAGACCATGGAGGCACTACAACACCTTGACCCTATAAGTCAAGTCTTCTCAACTTTTAACTTGAAAACCTACTAGTCATTGAGGCAGAATAGCCATTACTGGACTTGGTTACAAAGGGATGAAACTGGGTTCTATTTTGCTTCTTCTAAGTGGATTTATTACAATGTACTTCACACTAAAATACATCACTATTACAAAGTAATATAAATTGAGCGGCTATTTGCAAAACCTTATCTCCTCCTTTTATCATTAGACAAAAAGAATGAATGGATGTTAGTAAGAGCATTCCACATAAATCATACACAAACTACAAGATTGAATTGGAAATGATTAGTAAGTCAGTACATATTCAATGTATTATAGGAGAGCATATATAAGTTTAACTATTAATTCTATTCTACTAGAGGCAATGCATACATAAACCATAACATCTTTCAGAAGAAAGAAAAAAATCCAAGTTTATATTTTTTATAAAAAAAATAAAATCTATCAACAAATTGAATATTTAAAATACCATTTTGGACAAAATCTATAATAAAATGATTTTTAATTTCTATATGCTTTGTCATATAACATAGATTGGATTGTTAGTTAAATAGATTGTTGATGTATTATCACAAAAATAGAAATGTTATTCTCAAATAGCTTGTAGTCTTCTAGTTGATGCTTCATAAAAGTTAAGTGTTGCATCCTATTGCAGAGATGTACTCAGCCTCTACTTTTAACATGGCAATGGTGCCTTGTCTCTTGCTTGACCACAAGATCATAATATCACCCAAAAACATATAGTTTACATTAGTATTTTTTCATTCAATCTTGTCTTCAGCATAGTTAGCCTCACAATATCCAACTGACGTGTACTTAGATGAAATCTTATAGAACAAACCTAGGTAGAAGTTTCTTTCATGTATCTAAAGATCCTTTTAACAACTGTTAAGTGGGATTCTTTTGGATCAACCTGAAACTTGGCGTGCACACATACTAAATAAAATATCAAGTCAAGATGCAGTAAGATATAGGAGTGACTCGATCATTCATCTATATATTTTATGATCAACTTTTTTGCCTCATTCATCTTTATCAAGTGAGCAGGTTGGATGCATTGCTATAGACATCAGCTTGCATTAATCTAGCCTGAACTTCTTGATAAGCTTTTTTGTAAACTTAGTCTGATGGATGTACATACCATTCTAACTTTGATGAATCTGAATTCCTAAGAAGAACTTAAGTTCTCCCATCATACTCATTTGAATTTTTTTTTTTTTGCATCAACATAGCAAAGTCTTGGAAAAGGGTGTCATTAGTTAAACCCAAAAAATGTATAATCCACATAAATCTAAATTATGAGATTGTCGTTGTTAATTAATTTTCTAAATAAGGCAGTGTCAACCTGTCCTCTTTCAAAATCATTTTTAATTAGAAAATTGCTTAGTCTATCATATCATGCTCTTGGTGCTTGTTTTAGACCATAAAGATATTTTAAGTTTAAAAACATGGTATGGAAACTCAACATTTTCAAAACCAGAAGGTTGTTTTATATACACTTCCTCATTTATGTAACCATTTAGAAATGCACTTTTTGTAGAACAAAAAGAACACAAGAAATGAGTGTTTAAATTATGTTTTTAAAAATCTTTGTATGTGGATATATTTAAAGTAAAGAAATGTAATGCAAGGGAATGAAAACAAAGCAGAGACACACAAAAATTTATCTTGGTTCACCACAAATACAGTAGCTACGTCCAATCCTTTTAACGTGAAGGAATTAATCCTTTATTTTATCATTGAATCAGACTTACACTTGAACACCTACTAGTCACATAGACTATGTTCAATCTTCTCAAACATCTAGCTTAGTACAAGCAAGTTATTAAGGATGGCAACTGCTATTGGACTAGCTTACAACAAAAGGGTTTTGGGTTTTCCTGAATTAGGTCTCGCATAGATTGTTTACAATTATTTTTCTAGAAATTCTTTTAGCACTAATGTGAAAAAGAATAGTATCAAGAATGCATATGTGCTTATTGCTTCTATGTTGTGTTTCTTTTGTGTCTTTCTTCGTTGTGGGAGGCACATCTTTTATAGAGTGCGATTAGGGGAAGTTGTGTTGAATCTTTGTCTTCATCCAGTTATCAGAGGATACACTGAGAGTCTATTGAGTAAACATATGAATTTGAACCTGCATTAAATTGTTCCCACAAACGATTTTGTTATCATCAAAACAAGTGAGGGGCATATTTCTTCAAATCAACTTGGTTCCAAAACTTTTCACATCCATTTGATATAGAGTAATATTATTGAAAGCCATAAAGGAAAGTAAAATATGTATTTCCTCTAACCTGGCCACCGAAGTAAACGTCTCGATGTAATCAATACCTTCTTATTGATTGTAACCTTGTACAACTAAGTGTGCTTTGTTCCTGACCACCTCTCCCTTTTCATTGAGCTTGGTTTTGAATACCACTTGGTTCTAATGGGTTTCTTATCTTCTGGTTTGAGTACAAGTTCCCAAACATCTTTCCTCTTAAATTCGTTTAGTGCTTTTTGCATAGCCATAATCCATCATTCACCTCCCAAGGCTTCTCCAATAGATGAAGGTTCAATTAGTGAAAGCAGACTAAACAAAGAAGTTTCCTTGAGAGCTAATGTGGTCTTCAAAGGATCATTGGAGTTCCTTATAATGAGAGGGTCTAGATGAAAGGACTTGTACTTTCATCTTGTTCAAGACTCTAGAGGATCTTGACTTGTTCTAACATTAGTCTTATGCTCTGCTGTTTTGCTTAGATTTTCCTGATTCCTCTAATTTTTATGTTTCCTCTGGTTTTTCTGTTTCATCTGGTTTTTCTATTTCCTCTAGATTTTCAGAATTCGTAGGAACATCATCTAGCTTTGACTTTCTAATGTCATGTTGCTTGTCATAAAACTTAGTATTGACTCATCTACAATCATAGTTTCCCAATTATATAATCTATAAGCTTTAGATCTTTCGGAGTGTCCCAAGAAGGTCACTTTTGTGATTGAGCGCCAATCATGCATATACTATAGTGTTCGAAATATAACAAACATAACCAAACTGATGAAAATAAGAAATGTTGGACTTTTTACTTTTCCACAATTCATAAGGATTCTTATTCAGAATAGGTTTGCTTCAAACTATGTTTTGAATATAACATGCAATATTAACTGCTTCTGCCCAAAAGTGCTTAACAACATTCATTTCATGCATCATGGTGCGAACCATTTCTTGAAGAGTACAATATTTTCTTTCTACAACATCATTATGTTGGAAGTGTTATAGGGGACGAGAAATTATGTAAAATACCATTCTTATCACAAAAAATTTCAAAAAGCTTGTGTTCAAACTCGCCTACATGATCATTATGAATAGTTACTATTGCAAAAGATTTTTGATTTTGCACTTGTTTGCAGAAGGTAGTAAATACCTAATGTCACTCATCCTTGTGTTTAAGGAACTTAACTCATATCCAACATGAATAATCATCAACAACGATGAATCCATATATTTATCGCTTAAAGAGGCAGTTTGAACTATGCCAAAAAGATCAATGTGTAAAGTTTAAGAGGTATGTTTGTAGAAACAATGTTTTTATGAAAAAAAATAATATTTTGTTTGTTTTCTTTTTTGACAAGCATCACAAAGAACTTATGATTTGTGTTTAAGATTTTGCATGCCTTTAACAAGTTGGAATTTGTTTATTTTAAGATTAACCTCAAATTGGCATGGCCCAATCTTTTGTGCCAAATTAGTTGTTTGTCGTTCACAAACATACAACATTTAACCTCTTGTTTTTCAAATTTAGAAAGGTTTATTTTATAAATGTTACCTTAATTCTGGCAAGTAAACAATACAGACCCATCATACTAACTTATTGCCCTTCAGGATTTTTGATTAAAGACTACATCATAACCACTGTCATTTATTTGACTTATTCCCAGTAGGTTATGTTTTAGTCAATTAACTAAAAAAAACATTATAAATAAAAGAAATGGAGTTATTACCAGTTGTGTCCTGTTCAATGATCTGACTTTTCTGCATTCCTCCAAAAGTCATTGAGCCTCCATTGGTCAAAGTTAGGTCTTGGAACATAGACATTTCTCCAATCACATGTCACGAGCATCCACTGTTCAGGAACCATGACTGACATTTCAATTTGGTTGTTTAGAACATCTGCAACATAGACAATTTTATCATTGGATACCCAAATTTGATTGGGTTCGAGTTTGTTAGTTCTAAAAGGTTTCTTGTCATTCCATGTTGTTGGAAGGAGTAAAATTAGATGTAATCACTATTTCCTGTCATCATAAGGAGTAAAATTAGATTTAATCACTATTTCTTTAAATTCAATTCCTCTCTTATTATTTCTGTTAACAACGTGAATCATGGATGCAAGCTTGATTTTATATATGTTGTTTGCAAGGAAATCCTGAAATGCTACTTTGTATTTGACTTAATTGCAAATGGTTTCCTCAAATTGTTTTGAAATAATTTTATTATTTAGAGTCAGATTTTCTCTCTTAAGTTCTTCAAAATAATTTTTGAGATAATTGTATTGTTCAGTCAAATTCAAATTAACTTTTCTAAGAGTTTTCAGTTTTAAAGAAATAGTGTGATTTTTATTTAAAAAATCATTTATAACTAATTAATTTAAAACGACTTGAATCAAAAAGTACCTCAATTTCCTCATCCACAAACTCACTGCCATAGCCAGAGTCAACATCAACCATCTGAGTCAAATCAGTTTGCTCATCATCATTAGAGGATTCATTAGAATCATCTCATGTAACCATTATAACCTTTTTCTTAATCAGCGTGTTTTTTGTAGTTCAACATGCTTCTGGCAACTCAAT
Organism: Cicer arietinum; assembly: GCF_000331145.2. NCBI lineage: Eukaryota > Viridiplantae > Streptophyta > Magnoliopsida > Fabales > Fabaceae > Cicer > Cicer arietinum. The sequence continues at coordinate 26,929,949 of NC_021164.2, forward strand.
GTGTTTCAGATAAATTAGCGTCTGCCTTTGAAGACTGAAGCGTGCCTCTGGAATTTCTGAAGATTTAGCATGCCTCTGATGAATAGTAACAATAATAATAATAATAATAATAATAATAATAATAATAATAATAATAATAATAATAACCTAATTGAAAATTGAAATTAAAAAGGGATTTTTTAGATTTTTGATTTAACAGATGAGCAAAACAATTAATCCACTTATTCGAGTTTCAGACCTATCACAGATTCTATCAATGAGTTTAATTTCTAATTTGTGATTCTATTCTTATTTGACTATAGAATTGATCAACAAGCGTAATCAATCCTATGTGAATTTGGTTTCTTTGATTGGATTAAGCATCATAATCATCAAAATATTACAATTAACGATCAAGCGTCACAAAATTATAATTCAATTAAATTATAATTCAATTATCTCGTGTGGGGATAAGTTCATTATTTTTATTTTTAACCATTGTGAGTCTAGTTTTCTTTGGGACTACCTGCACCAGACTCACCCATTGACTATCAGAGATGGGGTATATAATGCCTGCTTGCAAGAGCTTGGTCACTTCTTTTTTTACAACATCCAAAATTAATGGGTTAAGTCACCTTTGGGGCTACCTGACTGATTTTACCCCGTCCTCCAGTAGTATCCTATGCATACACATGGATGGGCTAATACCAGGAATATCAGCCAAGGTCCATCCGATTGCCTTCCTGTGTTTTCTCAAAATCTGCAACAACTTTTCTTCCTGTTCATCTTCAAGTTTGGCTAAAATAATCACATGTAACTTGCCACTTCCTTCTAAATAAGCATATTTCAAATTTTTTGGAAGTGGTTTAAGCTCTATAGTCGGTGGTTGTTCAATGGAAGGTACAACACCAGTGGTCGAAGCTAAGTCTGCGAAATCAATTATTTTAGTAGAAATATCAATATCAGCACAATGATCAACTTGCAAGGCAGCTTTGATCTCAGCACACACATAGCACAATTGAGTATATGTACATAATTCACAAGTATAAATATCATCAAAACCAGACAATGAAGGAAAATCAGCAGCAAACATATCGGGGTAAGTGTCATCAACCAAATCAGCAAGCAATTCAATTTGAAAAATAGAATGTTCTTCCACGAGGTGTTTCATAGCATCAAAGATGTTAAATTTTACAATGCTATCACCAAATTCCATGGATAGAGTTCCAGCATGCACATCAATTTTTGTTCTAGCAGTTTTCAAGAATGGTCTGCCTAAGATGATAGGCGCCCTGTTGGACTTATTCTCTCCCTCCACGTCCAGAATGTAAAAATCTGCAGGAAATGTCAATTCATTAACTCGAAGAAGTACATCCTCCATAAGTCCAACAGGATGAGCATTGCTCCTGTTCGCCAATTGAATGGTAACACCTATACTCTGTAAAGGTCCAAGAGCAAGAGAGTTAAAAATAGATATAGGCATAACATTAATGGAAGCTCCTAAATCTAACATAGCATTTTCAAATTGACTATTGCCTATGGTACATGGAATGGAAAAAGTTCCTGGATCTTTGCATTTCTGAGGCATGGGCTGAATGAGAGCTGAAACATTTCGCCCTAGGCTTACTATTTCATTACCTTTTAAACTTCTCTTGTGTGTGCATAAATCTTTTAGAAATTTTGCATGTCTTGGAATCTGTTTAATTGCTTCAAGGAAGGGAATGTTCACTTCCACCTTCCTAAATGTATCCAGGATCTCGTTGTCCCTATCTACCTCATCCATTTTCTTAGTCTTCACTGCCTTTGAGGAAAAGGAAGTGGTATATTTTGCTCAACATCAATAATTTCAGATATCAAAGTATCCTCAACAACCTTCACTACAGTTTCAGATACCTTTAGTATTTCAACACATTTCCCAGACCTCAATGTAATGGAACTGACATTGGGAGCATTTGGATTTACTACTAACTGTGCAGGAAATTGGTTTGAACCCTAAGTCTGCAATTGACTGATTGAAGTGGCTAGCTGACCAATCTTTGTTTCCAAATTTTGAATGGTGTAATCTGTTCGTTGTTGAAATTGGAGATTCTGGACAACCATCTGTTTAACAAGGTCCTCCAATGAAGGTGCATTGTTTTGCTGTTGAGGAATATTTTGCTGTTACTGCCTAGGTTGCTGTTGTGCAGATGAATTCCCCCATCTCAGGTTGGGATGGTTTCTCCAACCAGGATTGTACCTGTTAGATGATAGACAATCATTGGCTTGAGGATTGTATATATTTGCTGCATATGCTTGAGTAGCATCATCAATTGGATCTTCTTGCAATGTAGGACATGAATCTAAAGGATGCTCTGGAAAAGTGAAAATACCACAGACCACTGCTTGGGTTTTACCTATTGCCAATTTTTTTACTAAAGATGTAAGCTCATCAAGTTTTCCTTCTAAATTCTTGTGGGAAAAAGCTTGAATTTCATTCACACCATTTGTCAACACTGTTGAATTGCTTCTAGTTGTAAACTGCTGAGAATCAATGGACATGTTCTCAATCAAAGCTCTTGTCGCTTCTTGTGTCTTATCGACAAGTGCTCCCCCACTAGCAGCATCCAAAATGCTTCTATCCATAGGTAGCAAGCCTTCATAAAAGTATTGGATGACCAATTGTTCATAAATCTGGTGATGAGGACAACTTGACACTAATTTCTTGAATCTCTCTCAATACTCATGTAATGATTCCATGTCAATCTGCCTGCTGCCATATATTACTTTTCTGATTGAAGCAGCTCTTGAGGTAGGGAAGAATTTTTCTAGAAGCAATATCTTGAGATCATTCCAACTTGTAACAGAACCTGATTGAAGGTAGTATAACCAGTCTTTGGCAGCATCTTAGAGTGAAGATGGGAAGGCTTTCAGCTTAATGTGGTCTTTTGTGACTCTTTGAGGCTTCATGGTAGAACACACAATATGGAATTCCTTCAAGTGTTTGTGGGGATCCTCACTTGCAAGACCATTAAACTTTGGAAGCAAGTGTATTAAACCAGATTTAAGTTCAAATGGTACAGTAACTTCAGGATATGTGATACATAATGCATTATAATTGACATTAGGTGCAGCAAGTTGTCATAAGGTCTTATTATTCGCATCAGCCATATTTTGCCACAAGTTGTTAATTTCAGTATCTGACTATAACTCGTTAACACTAGCAGCTCTATTAAGTCTACGACATAAATGAAATGTCCTATCTATTTCAGGTTCAAGAGAATGAAGATTCACAAAACTAGCCCTAGTCATGCATCATCATAACAATGCAATGCAAAATAACAATTCTGAAAATTCCAACAATGTCCCGAATGCTAAAATTGAAGTGAAAAATAGAAAACCCATCAAATAAAATCCAAAAAATATAAAAATACCACCAAAAATTTCTAAAAATCAAATAAAGGCAACACAGTTTTTTGGAATTTTTGGAAAATATGAAAAATTCAAAAAAAAAAAAGTTCTAAATGAAGGAATTTGGGATTTTGACCATCGTTTCCATATAAGAAACTTATATGGACTCCTATTCCTTGATTTTTTTATTTATTTTCTGGCGAAATGTCGTAGCAATTCGAGACAGTCGCCTGAAAACATGGTTAATATTATTATCTGTCCCCAGCAACGTCGCCAATTTGATCGGTTGTCGCACACAGGTCAAATACAATTGCTAAAATGTAAATAAAGGCAATAACTCGAATCGTTTCGTTAGGACTTCTGATATAATAATAATCATAATAATAATAATAATAATAATAATAATAATAATAATAATAATAATAATAATAATAATAATAATACATGATTTCTCATCCCCTAGAACACCTCAGTAGAATGGTGTTGTGGAAAGAAAGAATTGTACTATGATGTACGAAAGAATAGAGTATGTATCGGATCTATTTTGAATAAGACTCCTTATGAATTGTCAAAAGATAAAAAAGCCCAACATTTCTTACTTTCATCAATTTGGTTGTGTATGCCATGTTTTAAATACTAAAGATAACATTGGCAAGTTTGACCCTTGTTCACAAAAGTGTACCTTCCTTGGATACTCTAAACGATCCAAAGCTTATAAAGTGCTCAACATGGAGACTCACGTAGTGGAAGAGTCAATACATGTTAAGTTTGATGACCAATAGCTTGACTTTTAAAAGTCAAAACAAGGTTAAGATATTGCAGGTTTACTGGAACCATATGAAATGGGAAAGTCAGAGGACACAAACAAATGAGAAGATAAAAAAAAAACAAAGAAACTTGATAAAATCACAGAAGATAAATCTAATCAAGTCAAAACTAATCAAGTTAATTCAGAAGCTAAAACTAGATGGAAGTACAAGTCATCTCATCTAGAGACTCTGATTATTGGCAATGCAAATGATCCTTTAAAGATCAGATCATCACTGAAAGATACATCTATGTTTGGTCTGCTCTCCTCAATTGAACTTATTTCTACCGTTGAAGTACTAACAGATAATGGTTGGATACATGCAATGCAAGAAGAGCTTAAGGAATTTAAAAGAAATGACATTTTGGGATCTAGTACCTAGACTAGAGGATAAGAGATTCATTGGAACCAAGTGGGTATTCAGGAACTGTAAGACCCATAATTTTAAAGTATACTTTATGTATTTTTGTGTATTTCAGATTTTGGCTCGGAGGCTTTTAGCCAAATTTAATAATATTTTGGAGTTTATATGATCAAAAAGATATTTTGACGCCGTTTAGAATTACTCGTCAAAGAAAAACGGTGTTAGGGATTTCTAAACCGTCAAACACAAACCTTCCCGTTTCATCAAGATCTAAGCTTCATTTCGCGAAGGGATAGAAGGGAAAGTTGCTCACCACCACGCTACGGTGCTAGTGGACTAACTTTGGAAGCAACGTTGCGAGCGGAGATTTTACCGGTTTTACTCACGGTGCCGGAAACGCACGTTAACGCTAACGTTAAGGTAAGGGCTCCTTCCAAACTTTTAGTTTGCATTTAGGGACTTATCTGTAGTTGTGTGGAAAGGAATTTGTTAGGGTTGAATGTATTGATTTAAGGAAAATGAATCTAAGATTCTGTGGGTAAAATCTTAGAGTTAGGTTTTGACGATATTGATGGATGTTTCGTGGAAAATGAACTTAACTCATTTGTGTATGATTATGAGTAAATGAAATTTGATGTGTTTGAGTGTTATGTTATGTTGATTTGTGTTCGTCGTATTTGACGTGTTCTAAGTTAATACCGATGAAACTTGATGTGTTTTGTTGTGGATTGTGAATTGAATTTGATAATATGTTTGAGTTGGCTTTGCTGTGGAATTTGAAAACCATTAGAGTTAAACGAGTATTAAAAATGGGGAATCTTTTGATATCTCGGTTTACTTAATGTTTTGTTTTGAAAATCGTTTAAGTTAAATGAGTATTAAGAATGGGGAATCTCTTAATGTCTTGTTTACTTAATATTCGTTTTGAAATCGTTTAAGTTAAAAGAGTATTAAGAATGGGGAATCTCTTAATATTTCTGTTTACTTAAATTCGTTTCGGAAATCGTTTAAGTTAAAAGAGTATTAAGAATGGGGAATCTCTTAATATCTTGTTTACTTAATATTCGTTTCGGAAATCGTTTAAGTTAAAAGAGTATTAAGAATGGGGAATCTCTTAATATCTTGTTTACTTAATATTCGTTTCGGAAATCGTTTAAGTTAAAAGAGTATTAAGAATGGGGAATCTCTTAATATCTTGTTTACTTAATATTCGTTTCGGAAATCGTTTAAGTTAAAAGAGTATTAAGAATGGGGAATCTCTTAATATCTTGTTTACTTAATATTCGTTTCGGAAATCGTTTAAGTTAAAAGAGTATTAAGAATGGGGAATCTCTTAATATCTTGTTTACTTAATATTCGTTTCGGAAATCGTTTAAGTTAAAAGAGTATTAAGAATGGGGAATCTCTTAATATCTTGTTTACTTAATATTCGTTTCGGAAATCGTTTAAGTTAAAAGAGTATTAAGAATGGGGAATCTCTTAATATCTTGTTTACTTAATATTCGTTTCGGAAATCGTTTAAGTTAAAAGAGTATTAAGAATGGGGAATCTCTTAATATCTTGTTTACTTAATATTCGTTTCGGAAATCGTTTAAGTTAAAAGAGTATTAAGAATGGGGAATCTCTTAATATCTTGTTTACTTAATATTCGTTTCGGAAATCGTTTAAGTTAAAAGAGTATTAAGAATGGGGAATCTCTTAATATCTTGTTTACTTAATATTCGTTTCGGAAATCGTTTAAGTTAAAAGAGTATTAAGAATGGGGAATCTCTTAATATCTTGTTTACTTAATATTCGTTTCGGAAATCGTTTAAGTTAAAAGAGTATTAAGAATGGGGAATCTCTTAATATCTTGTTTACTTAATATTCGTTTCGGAAATCGTTTAAGTTAAAAGAGTATTAAGAATGGGGAATCTCTTAATATCTTGTTTACTTAATATTCGTTTCGGAAATCGTTTAAGTTAAAAGAGTATTAAGAATGGGGAATCTCTTAATATCTTGTTTACTTAATATTCGTTTCGGAAATCGTTTAAGTTAAAAGAGTATTAAGAATGGGGAATCTCTTAATATCTTGTTTACTTAATATTCGTTTCGGAAATCGTTTAAGTTAAAAGAGTATTAAGAATGGGGAATCTCTTAATATCTTGTTTACTTAATATTCGTTTCGGAAATCGTTTAAGTTAAAAGAGTATTAAGAATGGGGAATCTCTTAATATCTTGTTTACTTAATATTCGTTTCGGAAATCGTTTAAGTTAAAAGAGTATTAAGAATGGGGAATCTCTTAATATCTTGTTTACTTAATATTCGTTTCGGAAATCGTTTAAGTTAAAAGAGTATTAAGAATGGGGAATCTCTTAATATCTTGTTTACTTAATATTCGTTTCGGAAATCGTTTAAGTTAAAAGAGTATTAAGAATGGGGAATCTCTTAATATCTTGTTTACTTAATATTCGTTTCGGAAATCGTTTAAGTTAAAAGAGTATTAAGAATGGGGAATCTCTTAATATCTTGTTTACTTAATATTCGTTTCGGAAATCGTTTAAGTTAAAAGAGTATTAAGAATGGGGAATCTCTTAATATCTTGTTTACTTAATATTCGTTTCGGAAATCGTTTAAGTTAAAAGAGTATTAAGAATGGGGAATCTCTTAATATCTTGTTTACTTAATATTCGTTTCGGAAATCGTTTAAGTTAAAAGAGTATTAAGAATGGGGAATCTCTTAATATCTTGTTTACTTAATATTCGTTTCGGAAATCGTTTAAGTTAAAAGAGTATTAAGAATGGGGAATCTCTTAATATCTTGTTTACTTAATATTCGTTTCGGAAATCGTTTAAGTTAAAAGAGTATTAAGAATGGGGAATCTCTTAATATCTTGTTTACTTAATATTCGTTTCGGAAATCGTTTAAGTTAAAAGAGTATTAAGAATGGGGAATCTCTTAATATCTTGTTTACTTAATATTCGTAGATCACTCAGGGTGTATAGTTTTTTGTAGGATGATCAGATTAGGTTGATGTATAGGGACTAGACGTCCTTCTTTTTGGGTTGGAGTATTTTTAATTTGGAAAACTGTACTTATACTAATATTGTCAGTTTGACATCTTATTTGAATGGGTTCCATGTACCATTTGTGGTTGTGTAAATGTTTTGGATTTATATTTGGAGAAACTTTTCCGCTGCTTGTAAATTATAATGACTCAATTATTTATCCAAAGACATTTCCTTATTTATTTCTCTGCTTTAGTTTAATTTCTTTTGAAAAAAAAATATACACCCTCGCTTTGAAAATCGGGGTGTTACAGGAACAAATCAAATGAAAAAGGAGAAGTTGTTAGTAAAAAGGTCAAATTGGCTACACAAGGGTATAGCCAACAAGAAAGTATTGATTACACTGAGACATTTGCTCTATTGGAACCAAGTTAGTTTTCCACTTAGAGTTTTGATTTTAACAAAAGTAATTTATGAGAACAACAAAAGTGCTTCATTAAATGTGAAAAAAATGGAAGAAGAAAATCATAGGAAGGTACTAGAGGAAGCGACTAGAGGATACCCACCAGAGGATATCCACCAAAGGATATCACTAGAGGAAGTAAAGAGGTTAGAGGAAACGAAATAAAATTAGTTAACAAAATACACACTTTGGAAAAGAACGTGCATTTGTCTCTAAAGGTTATGAAGATTGTCTATAATGACTGAGGTATGAAGATTGGGTCTAATAGCGTGTTTCTATGTCTGCCTCTAAAGACTTAGTGTGCTTATGGAAACTCAGAGTATTTCTACATGCCCTGATGAAAAGTTTTTCTACATGCTCTGATGAACAATATTTCTACATGTTGTGATGAACAATATTTCTGCATGCTCTGATGAACAATATTTATGCATGCTTTGAATAACAGTATTTAGCATGCCTATGTTGAACAGTAACTTCAGCATGCCTCTGAAGTCTAAAGCCACTTTTCAAGTCTGCCTCTGAAGCTTATGTTCTACTGGATTTGATCACTGCAACACGCTCTAAAATGTTGTCTCTGAAGTTGCAATGACGTTGAAGATTACACGTTCCAAAGTGTTGCTTCTGAAGTTGAAATAACTTTGATAAAGACACAAAGGTGAAGTTTCCCATGCCACTAATTCTAAGTCACACAACTTTGCATCTACCTTTGACTCTGATTATTCAATAAACACGCCATCTGACTCCAATAATCAAGTCAATGATTTTAATGGAGAAAATTCAACGACTCTCTTAGTGGTTTTTAATAAAATGAGAAGTTGTCTTGTGGTTGTCTATCATAGTGAAAATTACTTCATTTTTATAAAATAATTAGTTATAAAAAATAATTTTTTGAGAAGTCACTAAAAGTAGCAAACAGTTTCAAATTTTTAAAAGTGGTTATTTTACTTAAGAAATAGATTATTTAAAAAAAATTGTAACAATCACACTCCTAATCTATACAAACCTAATTTTTATATGTGTCGAAATATTGTCTATTGTAAGAGAACTTTACAATTAGATATATGAAAAAAGTTATAAGTGTGAAATGACAAACATATTTTGGTAATTAATGAAACTATAAGTCAAAAATTATATTTTGGGAAATGTCATATATACCAATTTCCATAGTTATGGTTCACAACAGACATTAACCAAATTTTCATACACTTCCTCCAAAATGATATTGTCTCATATTAGATATTTATGTTTATAGGGTCCAAATAAGTATGGTATACCTAATTTTTCATAATTGAAATAATACAATAGAAAATTGAAGAATCAATTATTCGTTTGAAAAAGACTATGATTCTTCTCATTTTTGTTAGGGGGTGTTTAAAACATCTAAGAGAGTTGGGTAAAAATTTTGGAGGCCATGACGGAACATGAAGATGGCCTTGTTAGTTTCAAAAGATAAAATTTTAAGCCAAAACATTAATAATGCACAACCTAAAGAGAAAATTCAGGCTCTACGTTAGATGAATGATCATTTGTCTTCTGTTTTTGCTTTCTCAACCCAAATACGTTATTGGAAACAAGAATTTGATAAAATGTCAAAAAACAAAATAGAGTGGTTAGATGAACATATATCCTATATGATAATGTACAAAACTGCAACTCAAAATTTCACATTGGACTTAATGAATGAAATGTAGGCCATACCCAAAACAATCTAGATGGGAACTAAGATACAATGAATCTCTTTAATATGATCTGAAAGTAAAAACTCTAAGAATGTTTTGTATACAATTATTAAGAATGTTTTTCATTGTACCAAAAAAAAAAAATTCTCAATTACTAAAATATTACTTCTTTCTTTTTTGACAAATCTTTTTACTTGTAAGCATCACATGTACCTCTTCTTTGTACATCATAAATAATTGATCAATTTAAGCTTTTGCCAACTCAATGGTTGACGCAATGCCACAAACATGGAAAGCCAACAATGCAATATGTAAAATTAGACGCAAAATTGGTTGACATTCAAATATATATTAATCAGAACAATATCCACATGTAGAAAAAGAAAGTAAACCCTTCAATGCAAAATTATAAAATTAAGATTTCAAATGAATTACTTTTGGTCCCACTTAGGTAGTTGGATTGATGGACTATAGAATGTTGAAGGAGTTATAAGAAGGAGTTCTCCTGTTCAAATTCAAACAAACTAACTTAGTTACTAATTTACTAACATTTAACTATAGAAAAGGAATTACTCTTGATTAGGAAACATGAACTCAAACTAAATCATCAAGTTTAATAATAGATAGGGCACACCTTAATCCACAACAATTTTGTATGATAGTGAGGTTATGTGCGACAACGAGTTTTGTGTCGTGTACATCGTCATCGATGGATAATAGTAATTTTGTGACAGGTAGATAGACACAAAAGTGAGAGTCGTGAGGCAAAGAGTGGGAGAGGGATAATAGTAATTTTGCAAGATCAATGACAACAAGAGTTTTCTATGAAAGAGTGACTTTGTTTTTATTTTATTTTGTTCTTCAATTTTTATTTTATTTTTTTATTATTTTTTTATTTTTCTGTTTAAATAATCACAGAAGAGTTGCCCCACACATAGAATGGTTATTTTTCAAAGTAAACTATCTTTCTTTTAAGTTTTGAAATTAGAAATTTAAGTTAATATGGGATCTTAAATACTCTCCTAAGTTGTCTAACATTAATTAAAATGTTCTCTAAGTTTTTAAGAAAAAAAAAGTCTTTAAAATAGTTGACAACTAATTTAAACAATTTAGAAAAACAGTTTAATATATTTAAAATCTCATATTCATTTGTATTTACATTTTCATGATATAAAACGATGATTTAGTGGTTATTTTACACATCGATATCCAAATACCGAGTCATTACTATATCAGGAGCATCCACATAAGCCAAACTCTAGATAAGAAAAAAAATCCACACATCAATGGACAACAAATCTTAACAAAACATTACATATCCCCAAAAAAAAAGAACACCACAAAAATGGCCACCATTTTCTCATCACCACCACCCATTTTCTCCTCCTCAACCACCACCACCACCACCACAACAACCACCGCACCAAAACCACCATCCAAACCTCATCTCTCTTTCAAACACCAACAACCTCTAACCACAACCTTAACTGCCGCAGCAGCCATAGCCACAATCCTCACATCATCACCTTCATTAGCAGCAGAATCCTCCACCTACAATCTCTACTACGGCACCGCCGCAAGCGCCGCAAACTACGGCGGCTATGGCGGAAACTCAAACAAAAAAGACTCAGCTGAATATATCTACGACGTTCCAGAAGGATGGAAAGAACGTTTAATTTCAAAAGTTGAAAAGGGTACAAATGGAACAGATAGTGAATTCTATAACCCAAAGAAGAGAAAAGAGAAAGAGTATTTAACTTTCCTTTCTGGGTTTCGTCAATTAGCACCAAAAGATGCTGTTTTGAACAACTTGGCACTTTCTGATGTGGATTTACAGGATTTGATCGGTAGTGCTGAGAAAGTGAGTTCTGAAGAAGTGAAAGATGAAAAGGGTCAAGTTTATTATGTTTATGAGATTGATGGTGTTGCTACTCATAGTTTGATTTCTGTTACTTGTGCTAATAATAAGCTTTATGCTCATTTTGTTAATGCTCCTACTCCTGAGTGGAATAGAGATAAGGATCTCCTTACTCATGTTCATAAGTCTTTTAAGACTGTTGGATAATGTTTTTTACATATATAGATAATTATAAATGTGGTTGTTTAACAATGGATATTGTATGATGATGAGAATGGTGTCTTGTGATGAATTTGAATTTGAAACTTTCTTTACATGTCAACTTGCTTGCATCTATAATGGAATTTGCTTCAATTTATGGTTAAATTTAGCTTCTGTTATGGTTATTTGTTGCTTAAAAGTACCTTTTTTTTTTATATTGCCTTTGAGCTCTATAGCACTGGCACGTGTTCTAGTATCTCCCATGTCCTTCTCTTTCTCTTCAATTCTCTAAATTTCATTCTAAACTTCGTTGAATCCGTTCATGAAATAGAACTTAACTGCTAGTTGGCTACAAATCATTAACAAATCAGCAGTTGCAGCAAATACACAACTGTAACATTACAGAAAGAATAATATAATTGATTATATTAACAATGAAGTAAATGAAGCTTGAGTCAAATAAAATAAAATAAGTAAATGAAGCCGTCCAATAAAACTCAACTCAACTTTTCTTTTTCATTTTTTGTTTATTAATCTTTCACCAATAACACTTACAAAAACAAAAAGCAGTGAAACAGATTCTCCCGCAATAAAAAAGACCATAATCCACCCTAACCACCCACATCAACTGTGGATAATCCCCCATATATCTCCATGACACTCTTCTCACCTTCAATCCAACAAAATCAACGTTCTCCTCTTCTGTAGCTTCAACCTTAGACCAAATATGGAATTTATTAAACGCAGCCTACTACCTACATAGGCAACTTAGTCTCTAAATATTCAAATATCCTCCATGTACAGAAAAAAAATTCAGAAATTAAACCAGGTGTCTCCTTAGATTAATATATTTTTACTAAATTTTGTGCTATATTAGATATGAAACTCTGATGTGACACTAATTTACCACAATCCCCCAATAATTGAATTACGTGGTACCCAAACCATCTGACTTAGATTGTGTTCTAATGTAGGTGAGACCACGAGTAGCAGGCATGGCAATATTGCTGGTATTCACGGACGAACTACTGTCAGCTGGACTACCCTGAGCATCCCGCTTCCATTGCATGCTCCTTGCACCCAGTTTTAATGGGGGTCGGGGTCTAAATGAACCAGGAATACCTCTTGCAAAGGGAGGTCTGGGAAACCTGGCAGTTGAAAATGGAGATCCCCTAATGACGCGTGGCCATGTCGTGGTTGGAGCTAATTCTTGATTGGCAGCACTTTTCTTTACAACCTGTAATAGATATAAGTAAATGCAAGCAATTAAGTTCTCCACCTGGTCTTTATCTTAAAATTTATGTAAATAAGAAAATCATGTACACGTCATTTTTTTTTTATCACATGCATTTTCATATCAAGCCGGCATTTTCATGATACTAAATGACATACAATACAATACAAACAATTTTCGGCCTTTTGCAAACCCAACTGCAACAAGATAACTGAAAACTAACTACTATGACAAAACTATTAGGATCTAGCAAACTCAACCCCCTTCTTCGTTGGAGGAAGTTCACACTTTAGCAGCCAAATATTGCTTCCTATGGGCACTTGTAGAACTCTCTTCGGTATTTATTTTTAAGCAAAAATATTTAAATTTACTAAATAAAAATTAGTTAACTGCAATTTGTTTTACTAAAACTGCATTTTTTTCTTATAAGAAAAGGAGTGGAATTAAGCAAAAGAATGAGGCAATCTACTGCCTCTAACATTATCAGCTCTAATAAAATGCCTAAATCAGGTAAAACAGAATCTTGAACAATCCAATCAAAGGAAGGAGATGAATGGCCTAAATTGGAAACCAAGTCCGGGCAACAATTAGCCGCTCGATAGGCATGAACAACATATGTCCTCTAGTCAGGATGTTGGAGGATAAGAATGACCTCTTGAAGAAGAGGTTGAAGAGCAACCCTAGTAGAGAACCCCGAAAATACCATGTTGACAATGGTAGTTGAGTCTTATTCAAACAGTTACACCACATTACTACAATTAATATATCTAGCTAGGTTAATTAATACAAAGCCTTAAAGCCCAAAGCTCTTCCCGTAACTGACAAAGAGTAGGGAAAGCATAACAGGAAGCAATGAAGTTAAATGGCGGCCATGGCATGGCATATTTTTTGAAGAACGCAATAGATCATTCGTGAAGGGATGCCCACCATGGCGGCTCCATAGGCCAGAAATAATGTTTAGCGACAAACAAACAACAGTGGCAGAGGAAGAAGGAAGCAGCCACTGCATCGTGCGCAAAGGCACTGGTTCTGTGTCCATTAAGATTCCGGCAAGTCTTGTGCTGTTGCCAGATTGGAAAGTGCAATTAGAAACAACAGGGATCGCAGTTATAGGGAAACCAACCACGAAGGAACTAGATCTGATGGCTTATTCGCTGATAGTAGCTCCCCCACCACCACCAAAACCACCATACCTGAAGGACAGCAGCAATGAGTTGCCACATCTCAAGGTTCATCAATGGCATTGTTATTTTCTCTTTTCTTGTCCTTGTGTATCGTCTATTTTTCTTTTTGCGGTGCTTTCCCCGTTAATCCATACTTGATGTAGCAAATGTTCTCTTCGATTCAAATTGTCTCCTTGTTCCTCACATCAAAATTGTGGCTGAAAAGCTTCTCGAACATTTGCCTTCTGCCACCACCTTTGGTCTGTCCAATCCCGTGTTCGAGAAATCCGACACAACCAGATTGGTCCGACTGCCATTAAATAGTGGCCATACTTTGTTGGGCAATTCAGAACACAGTGGGTTTGCATCTATGGCAGGAAAGTGCAGAAAAAGGGAATATGAAAGTGCCTAAAGCTGAAGTTGAGTCCTCAACAATGGGATCCTGGAAGAAAACCATTGAACAAGACTTAAGTATATGTCAACCTTGAGGACAAGGTTGTTTTGAAGAGGGGTGTAATGTTAGGATATACAAATAGGGATAATTAAGAGTTTGTTAGTAGTTGTGTTCCTAGATTGTTAGTAGTGGTATAGGTTTACCTGCTTTGGTGTTTCTGTTAGTTAGTTATATAGGACCTAATCCCTATCTTAATGTACCAAAAGTCTTTAAATAGAGGCTTCCACCCCTTTAGAAAGGAACTTTTTATTAACTTTAGAAATTCAGTGGTGTAAACCATTGTAGGAGTACCCGCTCTTGTGTATCATTTTCATACTTGTATTTTACACGTCTCCTCATCGATAACTTTAGTACGGCCCAAGATTGTCAAACGCAAGCTAGATCTTGATATCGTACGATCTCATGAGTTGTTCACCCTTAACCGTGCTGAAGAGGTGGGAAGATCGTCAAAAGGGCCGGCGCTAGATCGTACGATCTCACGCGTTGTTCACCCTCAACCGTGCCAGAGCGGTCGCAAGATCGTAGGAGCAATGCTTTTCTCTTGTGTTCGTGAACTTTTTTACCCATTAGACCCGGTTCACGGCAAAAATTTCCTGACCCAGTTTTCCATCCACCGCCCTCAGTTTCTGAGAAGAAAGAAGATACAAGAAGAAATGAAAGATGAGGCTGAAAAATGCAGTATGGCAGTGGTAGGAGAAGATGAAGTTTCAATTTTAGGGTTTCTACACTCGTCTCGTAACGGGCCAGTTATAAAACCAAAATGGGCCAAATAGAGTGTTGCCCAAAATACTTCAAAATTAGAATAAATTTGGTTCCTTGTTCTAATTTTTTAACTAAATTGGTCTCTCTACTTTAGTATATCATACGATGATGTAGAATAATTAACACCCATGAAATTGCCATAAAACTCTCTAAAAACTTAACTTAGGAAATTTTTTCTTTTGGGAATTTAATTTATGACATATGAATAATGAACGAATCTAGAGGATTCTATATCATGAAATCTTATGCCACATCATTTAAAATATATCAAATCATCATTTTTTAGTTCAAAAATCTAAAGAAGGGATGAAAGCTGTCGAATTTTAAAATAGGGGGACTAATTTCATGAATTGGTGAAAATAAAGGGACCAAAACTGTAATTAAACCAAAATAATATAACATGTATTGGTAAATAAATTGAACTCATTAATAGTTAAAAACTAATCTAATTTGAACTCATAAATACTTAAAAACTAATATAACCTGTATTAATAAATAAAAAAGGAAACAAGAAAAGAAAATTATTTATATATATAGTATAAATTACTTTATTTATTCAATTACAGTATAAATTACTTACAAATAAATATATTTTCATGTAACTTAAAATAAATATTTTCATATAACTTATTTAATATATATTTATAGTTTTATTATTTAATTTTATCTCTTTTGTGGGATCTTACGATCTTGTTACGATCCCACGATTTACGATCTTTCCATATCCAAACAATCTTTGGTGGGATATCGAGTTTGACCACATTGGTAGGGACTACTCGCAATAGGACCAATGTTGTCAATTGCAAATCCCAGAAAATAGCAGTTTGCTAAAATTCTGCTATGCTATATTCGCCACAATAGCGGCTATTTCACGATACTTGCACTAAATAGCGAATCACATAGTAATCGCTATTTGGTCAAATTATGCTATGCTATAGCAATATAACGCCGCTATAGAGGCTATTTGACAACACTGAATAGGACGATAGGAATTTCTACATGCACTAACCCCAGCCTGTCTTTAAACTCATTTGAAAAAAATTATTCAACTTTCTAATTCTTAAAGACAAGACATCATAAAACATAATTAAAATATCACTAAAAAATATGAAACATTCTAATAACAAAATCTATGTTATCATTAGTTGGCCAGATAAGCTATTGTGGTCGTCACATCACAGAGCAGTGGGTAGAAACCTCCACCAACAACAAGGCTGCACAAATAGAGTCAAGGTTGTCGCAGCTACGTTAACGGCAGGTAATTGTGTTGCGGGTGTATTTTAGGGTTTTTTGTGCAAAATAAAACCCTAAAATTTATTCTTTCTAGGATATGAAATTATTCCTTCATCTTCTTTACTTTCCTTTTTCTTCTCCTTAACCCTCCCCTCTCTACTTCGAATTTTGAGCCAACAGTTGTTGTGAGTCGCGTCGCCACAGACCCCATCTTAGTAAGTTGTTATTGTTCCAATCTCTATCTTTCTCAGCCTCAATCTTAGCCTCTTATCTCTTCCATCCATAAAGGCTTTATTCCAACCTCTATCTAGGTCTCAACCTCTGTTTCAGCCCCTCCCTCCATCCTAGGCTATGTTTTCAACCTCAGATAGCGGCGCAGAGCGCCGAACCATCAAAATGGGATAGCAGGATGAACGCTATTGCAAAGGCGAAAAACAGTATATAAACTAAACATAAAATACAAAGTATACATAAATACTAAAAAAAATAGCCAGAAACACAATTAAAGGGGTAAACATATTTAATAACCAAAATCCAACATCATAATCAAGTTCTAATAGTAATCGTAATCAACAAAACAATCACAAAAAGAATGAAAAACATCAGAGCAAGAACATAACGATGTTGATTGGAGCAAGAAAAGAACGAAAACAACATAGCAAGAACGAAACAAAGGGAAAACAAAAACGTTTTCTTTTTCTTGATGCTAAAACAACCCCTTCATGGATTTATAATAATAAAAAATTAGGGCTCAAGTGGGTGCAAATTGACCTAGATACCCTTAATGAAAAATAAAATAAAAACTTGTGTTATTTAAAATGCCCTTAGAGGGGTCCGATAACAGTTTGGGGCAGGGATAATGGGTCGTGATGATAGCGTTTTCTCGATCGGTGGCGTTGCAGACAACCCCTCCACTGCATTGGGATAGCGAGATCTCGCCGGGATTGACAACATAGATCCTAGGTATGTTCTAGTCGTTGCCTCCGTCTAGATTTAAGCCCACTTGAGTTCTAATCTATGCATTCAATGACAGAGTCAAATAGCATAGCGGATGACCCCCAAAATGCTATTGTGGTGAAGGGCGTAGCAGTATGGCTGCTATACAAAAGGTTTGGTGGCATAGAGAATAGGAAAGTGAAGATCACGCCATAGTCATCCATAACAACGCCAAAGTTGCACAACAGCAAAAGTTGCAAAAGGAGAGGAAGATCAAAGTAAGCGGAAGAGACGGAAGATCGTGAACGAGAAGTGAGAAGAGATCGCAGAAGGAAGACCCTAATTGGTTCAAAAAGAATAAACCATAAGGGCTCTTTTGCCTTCTCGCAAAAAATAGGGTCCTTTCCATCTTTTTGTGATAAAAGTGAGAGCCTTTTAATCTTTTGGCAATAAAAATTGAGGGTCTTTCAGTCTTTTTGTGATAAAATGAGGCCTTTATGTCTTCTCCCTTCTTCACTATTTCTCCGCCATCCTCCCTAATTTTGCTGCCACGCACAAGGCTACAGCAGCTACACTAATCTGCTCCTTTTTAATGCGCTACGCACTGCTGTGATTACAGCAGCCACTGCCACTATTGACTACAGAGGTACCAAAGTTTAGTTACTTTAAGCTCTTGTTTGTTTTCTGGAATTCTTTTGGTCTATACAAGTATTTTGGTTCAAGATTTGTGACTTTTATTTCTAATTATGTAATATGAATATTGGGTAATTTGTTTCATTTTTCAACAATTATGTATTTATTAGTATAGTTAAATTGTATAATAATATTGCTTAAATATATCAAATAGAAGCCATCTCAAATCCCAAAACCCTAGTTTTGGGGTCGACGGCTTTGCTCAGCTATCTGGGATTGACAATATAGTATAAAATATATATTGTGCATTGTGCAGACTTAGGTAGGATTTGGTTCAGTAGTACCGACACCTGCAATATTTCTTGTGAATAATTACCATATCTAGACCCAAACCCATTTTGAATGGTAAGAACACTGAGTGCGGAACATTTTTCCAGAACCCATCTAATCTTATTGCCATCCCTATGTATTCTTCCTATATATATTCACAGTGAGTCAGTGACATCTCAGTATCCTACCCTACAACTATTTGAACTAATTATTCCATATGACCAACTAAGAGTAAGGGCCTCCATTAAATGGGGACTATAGAAATTGACAACCTCTAAAATGAAAAAGGTTTAAAGAAAAGCAAGAAAATTGGAGGGGAAAACCTCTAGATAACTAAGTGTGTTTGTTTTTCAGGTAGTTCATGTTCCAAAGTTGTGTAACAACAAAAGTAATAATAGAATATGTTTGTGAACTAATGTTTATTCCAAGCTGAGATCAATACCTTGAGGATTCGTGACATGAAAGAAGTGCCATCTAGAGATAGTGCATTATCGGCTGCTTCTTTTAGCATGAACTCAACGTAGGCTACCCTGCTCAAGTAAACACGATTTAATATAAAGTTGCAAACAGAATGTGCTGAATATATAATGAGCAACACAAACTATTGAAACACCTTACCCTTTTGGCAGCCCAGTTGCAGCATCAGTAACAATAATCACTTTCAACACTTCCCCAAATTTATTAAAATGCCGAGACAGACCATCTTTGGTAGCAGCAAAATGAACCTGTGATAACCAATATAATAAAACTTCAGAAATCAAACAAATCCAACCCAATACTCATCTTTGAGGTATCCCCTCACCCACACCAAGAACAGAGGAGAAAGAGTTATTACATTGCTAACAAAAATGGTTCTGGAATCAACATCTTCTGAAGGACAACCAGCAACATTAGAATCTGAGAATGCACAAGATGTAATCAATTCTACACCTGATAAATGCTCGAAATCTTCAAGTGGTAAATTACAATATTACAATATTACAATATTACAATATTAAAGATAGATACGCTGTACAACAAAATGTTTAACTCCACAACAGACCCTTCACCATTAAAAAATTATTTAACCAGCCAAAAATATAATTTGCATGTGTCTCAGAAACAAGAATTTCCACTACTGAAGATTTAAAACTTACAGTGTGCCATGCTAGAGTCTTTCTGAACACCAGAAGCAGGGTTTACCTATCATATGTCATAACACCAATGAAAATAATCAATAACTAAACAACCGGGTATTAAACAAAAATCTACACCTCCATTCTCAATTTAAGTGGTTAAGTGATAAAAAGAAAAGATTAAGGGGCTAGGTTGAGAAAGATCTACATTTCAAAGGGGAAATATATTGTACACTAATTTTAAACAGAAAACAAGTATCTCAGAATGAAGGCACAAATGAACATCTTACATTTCTGTAACTAATTTTCTGAGCATTGGCATTCTCCTTCACCAGTTGCATGTTAGATCTGGGATCTCTAGTTTCACTGTCTAAAACTTGATGCCCATCTAATTCTATAATCTCCCTTGGTTCCTGATATTGTGCTGGCTTCCAAGTATTTACATTACGAGAAACATTCACTATATTAGCAGAAGTGTTAAGTGCAGCAGCAGGTTGCTCCAGTTCTCGGTTATGTTTTAGACGCAAACTATCATCAGTATTTTTTGCAACACTATACTGCATCATTTGTGAATCACTGCCCCTGTATCCAATAGAGGAGCTGATCAGAGAAGTTCCAGTCACCCCACGACCTATGACATTTACATCATGACACTCATCATTATCTGAATTTGAATCAGAACAAAAATCAGTTTCATGTTCCATCATAGCTGTATTTTCCACATATTGCCCATCATAATCAGTTCTTTGAAGATACAGTGATTGGTTTTGTTCCTGATGTTGATAATCAAGTTGGATGTTATCAGCTGACGAATCCATACCACAACCAAGTCTATCAAATACACTTCCTGAGGATTTGGACTTCACATCCTCTGCAGCTTCCGCCACAGCCTTAATCACTGTAGCCATTGCATTTGGCAACCGGCAAGTGGGCTGCACATGCTGATGATGTTCAACCAAAGATGAATCAGCAGAGGATGTAGAAACTACAGAACGGAGACGTTTTAAGGAAGGCTCCACTGATGTAGATGTTCTTGAAGTACCCACTGCATCTCGAACTGCAAATTGAAGCAGCCGTCGAGGAGCAGCAATTTTTACTTGTGAGGCAACATCCCTCTGTTGAAATTACCCAATTAGATATTTGAAAGCAATGGATCATTAAGTACTTTTTCATTTTATTGAAAAACAATACACAAACAAAGAGGAAATCTGGCAGACAGAAAATTAAGTGGTTTTACTTGCATAAGGATAACTTTTTTTTTTACTTAGTTAAATAGTGATGGAAAGAGAGAATAGAATCCATCTATGTGGACACAAATAAAGTACAAGGGCTACGACTAATGCAATTGATGCATTTCTGTTTGACAAATTTCACTAATCTAATCAATTGACCAAAATGCAAGACAAGTGTTGTTAATAAGAGATAAAATAGTTAAATCAACCATAGCTCCACTCTTAAATTGTATAAACTCGTCAATTATACTAACAAGCATGATGTGCTTGATTTGTGTTGAATCTTCATTAAAAGAACTTAAGTTGAATAAATGTGTATAAATTACATCAGGGCAGGCAAATATTGCAGCAGTTCAAACCTTTGTCCTCTGTTGTTCATCAGCCCGGCTCCTTTTCCTCTGAACTGGAGGTTTAGGAGATAGTGACCTTGGACCACGATTGACTTGTGGTCGTATTTTTTCCTCTAAATGAGCATTGTCAACCTCAGAGCTTGTAATAGTATGTGCTTCAGTTTCTCCCCTCACCAAACTTTTCCAATCTTTGTTATGCTGACTTCTAGAAAACTTATTAGAATTTCCTCTTTCTAACTGTGAATTTGAATGCTGAAAGCTATCACCCCCAGCTTGAATTTCAGATATAAGCTTTCTTTTCGGAGCTTCATCCTGCAGTTTTTCAGCTTTTACATACAAAGCTAAATTCAAATGTAGATGATCCCACAACCTGTTAACAAGATATACATATAAATCAGCACATAGAATTTTAGTTTGAATACTACATTCTTACAATTAAATTAACCTAAAAAATATCCATCAAAGTGAGACAAAATTGGAATTACCAGGATACAAAAGAATCACTGTCGTCCCCTAAAAAAACATTCAGCTCATTCCTTGCTTGTTCTTTGGTCTTACCATTCCTCAATAACACGATAACATATTCCTGTCAGAGCATATAAGGTCAAATTCATTTGTATATATACTCAAAGTCAACTCATCCTAATAATTAATTAATATCTTATAGACATTGCCTATACTCACAGGAAAATTCCTCCAAATACAACATATTTAGTGATAAAAAACAGAGAAACAAGATATAACCTCAAGTAACTAACATATACAAGCACAACAACAACCAAAATAACAACATTAATGGCTTCCAGATATCGAGGAAATTATGAAGACATAAAAAAAGCTAAGACTTTCAACTCAAGATAATACGAGTCTGTAACTGACTTCAAGACATCAATACAACAACAACTACAACGAAGAAATAACTTGCTAGGAAGAGTTTGCTAAATGAATCAAACAGCACCATTTGACTGTATCAAAAACCGGTTTTCATTAAATTGATTCAGATGAACATCAAAATGGTTTCTTAAATTTATTAGGGTGTGGTCATTCTCTGCCGTCTTCCCATTTGATCTGCTTTTTGGTATTCCCCGAAACAATCTTGGTTTATCCACAAGTTTTATTCCCCGAAACAAAATCTGTTTGTCCACAAAATCTTTCTATCTGTATTTTCCCGTGAATCTATGTCAAAGACAAATATATCTTACGGTAGAGTTATCTATAATTTTTCAAAATGGTGATGTGTATCATATGTTTGCATTAAGTTTAATGTCGCATGTTTTATGCAGCATAACTGCGAGAAACTCATTCTGCTTATACAATATGCATATATTATGCATACAGAATTACCAAACAAATGTACTGTGCACAAGCCACAAAAATATCTGCATCAAGGTTCCATCCAACTATCAACCAGGCAGAGCCATAAGGCCAAACATATTGAAAGCATGTAGCATGCATTATACCAGCAACACATTTTCAAAAACTGCACATGACAGCCTTCAGTGCTAATGTCACAAATGTCTTTCACTTTTTATTTATTCAAAAAAAAAGTTTAATAAGTGTACTATAAGTGTAAAATTAGTTTTACACTGAAATCCAATGAGAACTCAGCATATTGTCACATACGCCCACTATATAACAGCATTTAAAAAATAACTACACAATACTGAAATCTCATAGAACTTCAGCCAGCGCCATAGACCACAATGCGTGTTTACATGGCTGATTTTTGGCCTTCCACGGTCCACCAACAACATTGACCATTATAAACTGGTCTAATTTACAATAATGGTCAAAGTTGCCGATAGCAGAAAGCTAAAACTCAGCCATGTAAACACACAATGCAGCCTATGGCGCTGCCAAGCTATAACGGGAATCCCTTTACAAATTGTCTATGGCTGTTGCTAAAAAATCTATAGCGCCATGGCTGACTATACAAGTCCTCTTTTATCTTTAAAAAATAAACCCATACATTTATCTGAATACCACTCCACTTCACATTTATATACTCAATCCCACAACTTGAAGAAAACCCTAACCGTGCTAACCACAATATATAAGAACAACGAATTTCAACATAACTCCTCTTCCCCAATACAACTCTTATCCCAGAACATTTACACTTCAACAGATAATGACGATTAGTTCATCATAGCAAACCTTCAATAACCGCAACAATGCAATCAACCCTAAACCTTATTCACATTAACCGATTCAATAATCGAGAAATTCACAGCATTCAATCCTTAACGGTAACGTTTAGAATCGTACCACAAGAGTGTCATCAGTGTATTCCCCCATGAATTCCTTAAGCTTCTCCGTCACACTCTCCCTCAGCTTCGTTGCTCCATCGGCAGTAAAGTTCAACTTAAACTTCCTATTATTGTCTCCATCAACACTCCCCATCGCAAATCACAAAAGAAAACCAAAACCCTAACGAAAAATCTCAATCTATCGCGATGATTATCTCTATCGAAATTCGAAACCCTAACTATCTATAAAGCTTATCAAAATCAAAAGCGAGAGAATCATAAAATCGAGGAATCAGCGGTAGAGAAAGACGAGATCGATATTTTTTTTCTTTTAGAAGGAAAATGTTGGAGGAATCGTAGGAAAAACCCCGCAGTTACGTAGTCGCGGGGAGGGAGAGAAAAAGTGAGGAAGGTGTGATTTTATATATCGGGAGAGAGTTGTGAATGTGAATCTGGTGGTTATTATTAGCGGAAAAATATAAATCTGGGTATATTTAATTTAAGTGAAATTGAGTAGAGATTTACGCGATATAGAAAGAGTAGAAAGAGAAAGAAATATTAAAGTTCGCCTGTTGTTTATTTGAAGAAATAGAAGAGTTTAATTTGACGGGTACAGTACCTTTTCATTTCTTCGCTCATTGCAAATAAAGTTAATGAAGACACTGTTATGTATTCTTTTTACAACTTTTCCTTCATTTTTTCTTTATTTATTCACTGGTTTGCTTTCGTTTTTCTATATATATTAATATATGGGCATATTCAAAGTATTATTCATAATAATCTGCATCTATACTGATAATTTAATGAATCAACACATATTTAACAAATACTCTCAAATGATTTATTTATTTAAATCAAATAGCCTTTCAAAATAAATTAATTAATTAACTAACCTAAAATAAATTAAATAAGTTTCAAGATATTTTTATTCTTTCAAAATTTAACACACATTTCTTTTTCTTCTATTCTTTTGTTTTAAACAATACTTCAAAAATTTTCTAGTTTTAATCTATTTTTCTCTTCAAATAATCTCTTATCTTTATCTTTTGCTATTTTTTTTAATATCAATTACACTCTTAAATTGTAATTGGTAGAGATAATTTATGAGAGATAAAGATAAATATGTGGAGAGATATAGAAGAAAAATACAACATTTTTTTTTAGTTTAAGCACATTAAAGAATTAGAGAAGAGTTATAAATATAAGGTTGACTACTTTTTAGAATCTTCGCAAATCAAAAGAATGAATAATAGCAACTTATTTTTTCATGTTTCACACGTACGCTTTATTATCTATCTTTTTTTTTTCTACCAAACTAGTTATATTAGTATCATGTACCAACACAAATGATTTGATTTTACAGAAACTAAAAAATAATAATGAATTCAACGAAAATGTAACATTATTTTTTTGGTATAATAAGAACGTAATATCCTTTTTTACGTAAAACAAACGGAATAAAATAAGTAAAATTATTAATATATTAAACAAATAATAATAATAGTTTTAGTTAAATAATTACTTTGCATTTAAAAATAATTAGATTTAGAAAGAAATAATAATAATAATAATAATAATAATAATAATAATAATAATAATCTACTATTAATATAAGAAAATAAAGAGTTATAAAAAATATAAGTTTATTCTCATTTAATTTGTTGTCAGATTATTATTTGTAAATAAACAAATAATTTTAATAATAACTACCAAAAATGATATATAACTACATTTTTTTTACAAAAAAATATATATATACCTTAATAAGAAAAAAAGAATTATCTTATCAAAAAAGTAACTCCCTTAAAAACCAATAAAAGAAACAACTATATATTCAAAAAATAAAAATGTATTCTAATTTAATTTTTTGTGATATTATTATTTGAGTAAACAAGTAAATTTAACAAAAGAAAGAAAGAAACAACTACAAAATAATATATATATATATATATATATATAACTATACTTTTTTTAGAAAAAATTTAACTACCAAAGAAATAATATTTCTTAACCATTGCCAAATTTTAAGGCATAAAAATGACAATTTGTTTCATTTAAAATTTTCGCACAACCATTTATACTATTTTATAATCATTATTATTATATACACAAATCAAAAGTATTCAATCATATATTATTTTTTCAACTATATCTTCTCTTTGATCTTTCAAATATTGATATAAGAAATATGAACATTAGCAAAACAACCAATATCAAAAATATCGAAACTACCCTCTTCATCTTTTTTTTAATTAAACATTCTCTTTTATCTTCCAACTAATCAATATAAGAAATGAGAACACTAACAAAAAATCAATATTAAAAAAATCAAAACTACCCTCTTAATAAAAATGTATTCTAATTTATTTTTTTGTGATATTATTATTTAAGTAAACAAGTAAAGTTAACAAAAGAAAGAAAGAAACAACTACAAAATAATATATATATATATATATATATATAACTATACTTTTTTTAGAAAAAATTTAACTACCAAAGAAATAATATTTCTTAACCATTGCCAAATTTTAAGGCATAAAAATGACAATTTGTTTCATTTAAAATTTTCGCACAACCATTTATACTATTTTATAATCATTATTATTATATACACAAATCAAAAGTATTCAATCATATATTATTTTTTCAACTATATCTTCTCTTTGATCTTTCAAATATTGATATAAGAAATATGAACATTAGCAAAACAACCAATATCAAAAATATCGAAACTACCCTCTTCATCTTTTTTTTAATTAAACATTCTCTTTTATCTTCCAACTAATCAATATAAGAAATGAGAACACTAACAAAAAATCAATATTAAAAAAATCAAAACTACCCTCTTGAATTTTTTTTGACAAAACCTATAGTGCAATGACATCACAAAGCATAAATGACATCCCAACTAGGTTGGATGGAAAAAATACAAAAAATAATATATGAAACAAATATTTATCATTAATAAATATTTATAACTGATGCATAAAAAAAGGGACAAATATTTAAAAAAAACACAGGACAAAATATTTGACAATAATACATAAAATTATATTGGACAAATATTTGTTATTAATAAATATTAACAAAAAAATAAGGATTATAGTTTTGATGGTAGGTAGATCAAATAAAGAAAGACACGGGTGATATATAATAAGTCTATTTATTAAAAGGTACAACAATTTCCTTAGGAGAAAAGGAATGATAAAAGATAATTAGCTTAAAAAGTTTTTTCATCGTCGTAGCAAGTGTCCCTGCATAAAGCTTTGCATAACTTGACATCTTTTCAATGTGAGCTTGACAAAACATCAATGAACTTGAATATTGCTGTGGTTGTAATGGGACCCCCCCCCCCTAAAGATCCATCTTTTTTTGCACGAATAGATGCCTTTAAGCAACACTTAAAAGAAAAATATTCTATTGATCAGAAAAATTGTAATAGTCCGACCCAATTACCGTTACAGGCATGGTTATTCAAGGTCTTCTCGCCCTTCCACTCAGTTAGGAAATATTGATTTACCAAATATATGGCCATAAGTCAACGAATTTGTCAAAATATTACAAAATGGCCAATAACCAACACTGCAAATATTACTATAAAACCAAATATCTTAATCTTACAACATAAAGATCAAAGTTACACAAAGAAATCGAGTATCCACATTCTACTGCTTAACTTCAATGGTTGTCCCACCACTTGCGCCTTCAACATTCTTTTCATCACTTGGAATTTTGACAATTTATGTCCTTAACTATCTTCGTATAGTCCATCTCATCCTTAGTAAAGATGTACAAAGAAAAAACATATGAAAAGAGCGTTTAACCCCTAACACAAATAAACAAACAAACATTCAAAGACGAACTCAAATCACACGAAATACCAATAGAGCTGCCAAATATATGGCCATAAGCAAAAGAAGTTTCAAAATATTACAAAATGGCCAACAACTAGTAGTGCAAATATGACAATAAAACCAAAGTTCTTAATCTCGACAACAAAAAGATCAAAATGACACAAAGAAATCAGGTATCCACATTCTATTGCCCGACTTCAACGTTTGTCGCACCTCTTGCGACTTCAATATTCTTTTCATCAATTGGAATCTCAATGATTTCTCTGTCCTTAAATATTTTTATATAGTCCATCACATATGTGTTAAAGACGAGCTCATGATTCAACAATCGAATTTGAGCAAGGACATTCTTAAACAAATCTTTGGTTATCACATACAGATTGCCAACCAAATTAGCATTTTCTTCTTCCAAGTCCTTTTTGAAGTTGCAAACACGAGAAGGGGGATTGAATTGTGTTTGTCTAAGTTGGATTATTTTTTAAATATTTATTCAAGAATTGTTTCAGGTTTAGTGATTATCTTAAAATAGAAGTAGTAGCAATTAAATGTAAAGAAATCAGAGGCATCAATAAAGTAAAGTAAAAAATGCAGAAGTAACGTCACACAAGCAGATTTTATCCTAGTTCACCACCAACTTGGTAGCTACATTCAGTCCCCTCACTTAGAAGGATTTAACCACCAGTTCAAATCCTTGTATTACACATCACTTGATCCTACAAGTCAGTCTTCTCAAAACAACCTGACACCTATAGACTTTTTGAGGCAAACAAACACCTTGACCCTATAAGTCAAGTTTCTCCACACAACTTGAAACCCACATATTGTTGTAGGTAACTACACATTGACCCTACAAGTCAAGTCTTCTTAATACAACTTGAAAACCACAAATTGCTTGAGGAACACTAAAGCCACTATCGGGTTGGGTTACATAAGTTTGGAACATATTGTGTTTTACTTCTACAAAGCAGATTGTTATAATTGATTTCTCACACTAAAACACTTAGAAAATATTTCTTTGAACAAGTGCTTCTCTAGAACTTAAAACCTTTGAACTTTGAATACTTAGGAAATTTGAGCTCTCAAAAGTTTTTCCTGAATTGTATGATTTTTGAGTTTATGAGTTTGTGTTTTCTTCTTCAACTTTGAGTATCTATTTATACAATAGATTAGGGTTTCACTCTTTTCCTTGTAAAATTTGGATCATATCTTTCTTGTGAACAAATTATGAATGCATCTTCTTATGAACAAATTACGAGTGTATCTTCTTGAGAATAATTCTGAATGTTTCTTCTTGTGAATAATTCTGAGTGTATCTCTCTTGTGAATAATTCTGAGTGTATCTTCTTGTGAACAAATTATGAGCATATCTTCTTGTGAGCAAATTATAAGCATATCTTCATGCGAACAAATTCTAAGCATAACTTCATGTGAACAATATTTTAACCATATCTCTTTGTGAACAATATTTTGACCATATCTTCTAGTGAATAATATTTTGACCATATATTCTTGTGAACAATATTTTGACCATGGTAAAGGATTTTCTACAATTATAATTTGGAATAATATCTAATTTCAAATTATGTTCAAAAAACTATTCACACGAATCTTCCTTCATACATTGACTGATTGAAGGAGGAATGGATTTGGACTTGTTCTTGGATCTTCATAAATTTTGATTCAGCTAAGTCTTTGTAGAGTTATTTCTTCAATTAGAGTCATTGACTATCCATCAGAGCGATTGATTTTCTTGTTGGAGTTAGATGCTATGTTTCTTGGATAATAATAGTTAGAGGCATGCAAAGGCTTCAGAGGTATGCTTCAAATTCAATCTTCAAACCCTGTTATCAGAGGAAGTCTTTAGACCTAAACATCATAGACAGTCTTCGTAACCTACATAAGCATGTTGCTTTAACAGGCATATATTTAGAGACAGACGCGTATGCTTTTGTGTTCCTCTGATCTCATCCTTTGGTCACTTTGTAAGACCCATAATTTTAAAAGTATACATTATGTATTTTTGTGTATTTTGGATTTTGGCTCGGAGGCTTTTTGGCCAAAGTTAATATTATTTTGGAGTTTATATGAGCAAAAAGATATTTTGATGCCGTTTAGAATTACTCGTCATTAAATAAATTAAATTAAGTGCGGTGAATCCTTTACGGAGAATTTAATGCGTTACGGGTGAAATGGTAATTTAACAAATATCTAGATATTTTGAGATATTTGTTAAGTTATATTTAATATATATATATATATATATATATATGTGTGTGTGTGTGTGTTTGTTTGGAGGGAAAAAGAAAGGAAATTAGAAGGAAGGAAAAGGAAAAGAAAAGAGTATAAAAAGGAAAGAAGGAAAAAGGAAGAAAGGAAAGAAAGAGAAAGGAAAGAAAAACACAAAATTTCCATCTTCCTCCTCTGTTACTCGCGCGACCATTCTCCCTCCCTCCTCCATTTTC
>NC_021164.2:26959845-26960262 GCF_000331145.2 Cicer arietinum
GTTTTGCTTTCTTTTTCGCTTCCTTTCTTCAAGATTAGAAACCCAAGGTTTGGTGAGTGTGAAAGAGAAGATTGCTCAACTTCACTCTTCCTTTTTGATTTGAAAACGAAGAAAAACGGTGTTAGGGATTTCAAAACCGCCAAACACAAAACTTCCCATTTCACCTAGATCTATGCTTCGTTTCGCAAAGGGATAGAAGGGAAAGTTGCTCACCACCACACTACGGTGCTAGTGGACAAACTTGGAAGCGACGTCGGGAGCGGAGATTTTACCGGATTTACTCGCGGTACCGGAAACGCACGTTAAAGCTAACGTTAAGGTAAGGGCTCCTTCCAAACTTCTAGTTTGCATTTAGGGACTTATCTGTAGTTGTGTGGAAAGGAATTTGTTAGGGTTGAATGTATTGATTTAAGGAAA
>NC_021164.2:26960349-26960839 GCF_000331145.2 Cicer arietinum
GTAAATGAAATTTGATGTGTTTGAGTGTTATGTTATGTTGATTTGTGTTCGTCGTATTTGACGTGTTCTAAGTTAATACCGATGAAATTTGATGTGTTTTGGTGTGGATTGTGAATTGAATTTGATAATATGTTTGAGTTGGCTTTGTTGTGGAATTTGAAAACCATTAGAGTTAAACGAGTATTAAAAATGGGGAATCTTTTAATACCTCGGTTTACTTAATGTGTGTTTGAGAAAATCGTTTAAGTTAAACGAGTATTAAGAATGGGGAATCTCTTAATGTCTACGTTTACTTAATGTTGGCGTGAAAACCATTAGAGTTAAACGAGTATTAAAAATGGGGAATCTTTTAATATCTCGGTTTACTTAATGTTGTTTTTGGGAAATCGTTTAAGTTAAAAGAGTATTAAGAATGGGGAATCTCTTAATATTTCTGTTTGCTTAATGTTTGTTGTGAAAATCGTTTAAGTTAAAAGAATATTAAGAATGG
>NC_021164.2:26961813-26987481 GCF_000331145.2 Cicer arietinum
TGTATTCGAATACAGACTGTTGTATTCGAATACAGACATGCTGTTTTGCTACTGACTTACTGTGTAGTCGAATACAGACTGTTGTATTCGAATACAGACATGCTGTTTTGCTACTGACTTACTGTGTAGTCGAATACAGACTGTTGTATTCGAATACAGACATGTTGTTTTTGCTGCTGAATGCTGAAACAACCTTGTATTCAAATACAGAGATGTTGTATTCGAATACAACATTGTTGTTTTGTTAAAAACTTCATTTTTCAACCTTGTTTATGAATGTTTGGCATATGGAAACCCTTTTAAGGTGCATGCTATGTTGAAAGATTATTTTGTGCATTTAAAACTTAAATGTTATGTGTTATCTATTAATTTCGGTTGGTGACCCTTTACAACTATTGTGGAAATCTGGGCTTTGCCCTCAGATGAGAGCCAGGACGATCCTACTGGTTCATACCCTACGGATGGGAATGCTTGACTGGAGCTACGTTAGGAGGATCTCACGGGGCGCGTGGAGATCACTCAGGGTGTATAGTTTTTTGGTAGGATGATCAGATTAGGTTGATGTATAGGGACTAGACGTCCTTCTTTTTGGGTTGGAGTATTTTAATTTGGAAAACTGTACTTATACTAATATTGTCAGTTTGACATCTTATTTGAATGGGTTCCATGTACCATTTGTTGTTGTGTAAATGCTTTGGATTTATATTTGGAGAAACTTTTCCGCTGCTTGTAAATTATAATGACTCAATTATTTATCCAAAGGTATTTCCTTATTTGTTTTACTTTGTTTTAGTTTAATTTCTTTTGAAAAAAAAATACACCCTCGCTTTGAAAATTGGGGTGTTACACACTTCCTCTAGTAACTTCCTCTGGTACCTTCTTCTTGAAGCCATTAGTCTAAGAAAATTGTTCTCATAAAATACCGTTGTTAACATCAAAACGATAAGAGGAAAACAAACTTGGTTCCAACAATCTCTCCCTTTTTGACGATGACAAAATTGTATTTTATTTTGATAACAATTTATTTGATTTTATTACTTGATTCCCATTGACTTAAGACTCCCCCTAAGTCTAAGTAGTTTTACATTTCTTTTCTCCCCGCATGCATACAAAGTTTTTGTTCTCAAATATCTTTCTCCCGCTTGTGTCATCAGTTAAAAAGACTTGAAAGTTGATATTTTTCTTCATATATATATATATATATATTTAAGATAATAAACAAAACATAAAACACCTACTAATATGAATCTAAACTACTCTAGGCATATCACAACATTATTCAAATACAAAGGTAAGGTTAACATGTTTCTTAATGATATCAAATCTTTCTTCAACTAGTGGTTTGATGAATATGTCAACCCATTGGTGTTCAATGTCTATAAATTGTATATTTAGTACTCATTTTTGAACAAAGTCCCTAATAAAGTGAAGTTTAATTTCTCTATGTTTAGCCCCAGAATGTAGGATTGAGTTCTTTGTTAGAAAAAAGCAGAAGTATTATCACAAAATATGAGAATGTTACTCTCAAGGATTTTGTAATCTTCTAGTTGGTGTTTCATCTATAGTAGTTGAGAGTTGTAGCCAACTGCTAAAATGTACTCAACCTCTGTATGTTGACATTGCAGTTGTGCTTTGTCTCTTTCTTGACTAGGAGACTAAGTTTTCTCCAAGAAATGTGAAATTTCCACACCAGTGTTTTTTCTTTCTAGTTTGTCTCCAACATAGTCAACATCACAATAGCCACTTACTTGTACTTAGTAGACTTTGTATAGAACAAGCCAAAGTTGGAAGTACCTTTCAGGTATCTAAGGAGTCACTTAACAAAAGTTAAGTGAGATTCCTTTGGATCAACCTGAAATCTTGCACACACACACTCACACACTTAATAAGATATCAGGTCAAGAAGTAGTAGGTATAAAAGTGATCCAATCATTCCTTTGTATGTTTTATGGTCAACCTTCTGACCTGATTCATCTTTTTTCGATTGAGTAAGTGAGGTGCATTGGTGTAGCCATATGTTTGCGATCATTCTGAAGTAACAATGTCAATTATAAGGAAGGGGGTTTGAATTATAATTGTTCCTTTTTTTAAATTTCTGTTTAAAAACTAAAATGTTTAACTCAAGATTGATCTTGGTTACAAACAAAAAACGTTCTTGGTTAGTGGAAAAACAACAATGTCAATATAAAAATCGATTGTAAGACAAATAATAAATAGAGATAGGGATAGAGATATCACACAAGGATATATCATGGTTCACCCAACACAGGTTACGTCTGGTCCTTACAAATGTGAGATATTCCACTAAGTGCTCAAAGTAAGAACGTTCTTGGTTTTCACACAATTTTTCACATATTAGTTTTGATCTATTATGCAGTTCCACCTTTCTACCTAGAAATGATTTCCATAGGTTACCTTACACTATTTCAGAAAGGATTTTACGAGCTACCTTTTAAATCATAAAAGAATTTTTCACACTACTCAAGCTATGTTAACAATATAGCCTTGAGTTACAAAGTAATGATTTTGAGAATGTTAGAATCTGGGTATCGCTCAACTCTTGTTTGAGAAATAAATTATATATTTTGGAACTCAATAATCATTGGT
Source organism: Cicer arietinum (assembly GCF_000331145.2). Classification (NCBI taxonomy): domain Eukaryota; kingdom Viridiplantae; phylum Streptophyta; class Magnoliopsida; order Fabales; family Fabaceae; genus Cicer; species Cicer arietinum. The sequence goes on from NC_021164.2 coordinate 26,964,421, forward strand.
TCTAATATCACATAAAGAAATGGAACTACAACTTAGAATGATTTTGAGAAGCTCGAATATGTTTGAATGAGTGATGTTTTGCTTGGCACTTTGAGTTTCTGATTTGTTCTTCATTGTGAAGCTTTATTTATAGGCTTCAATAGAGCTTATGGAAGCTCATTTAACCGTTGGAAGTAGTTCATCTTTCATGAGTAAGTGAATGGATAAGATCATCCATAAAGCAAGATTGTTCTTGCTGAAACCAGGAATGTTCTTGTGATCCAAGAACGTTCTTTGAATTTTTCTGACATGAGCTGACTTATATTGTGATCTTGATAGTTGTTTGAAATGATTACAAGCTTTGAATCACGTGTGCATGTCTATTTGAAGGTACAACAACAATGTCCTTTATAACCTGTCAGTTTGTACTTGCACTTGCTTGACTTGGAGAATGATCTTGCTTTATGAGTTTTATGAAGCAAAGTGTTGAGCCTTCAAATTCTAGAATAATTCTTGCTTAGATTGATCCTTGTATATTTCTGATGAAGATATGGAATGGATAACACTTCCTGGATCTAATCTTTTACATAAAAATCTGATCATTCTTGTTTATGGCAGATGTGGAGAATGTTCTTCGTTTTCCATAAATCTGTCGAGAACATTCTTTGTTTTACTGATTTTTCTTTCTTGATTTTAATGAGACTTGCTTTGTAATGCTTGGTACCTATCTTGTTTTAACACACTCAAATACACATGTTAAATACCAAAACACTTAGATCATAATTAGAAGTCTTAATTAACATTTTGTTTAAGTATCATCAAAACATTAACTTGGGATTTTGTCTCAACATATTTATCTTAAACTTATTAAGAAGTTTTTTTGTATACTTAGTTTGATGAATGTATATGTCTTTCTGACTTTGCTGAATTTGTATCCCTAAGAAGAACCTCAGTTTTCCCATCATGCTCATTTGAAATTCAAGTTGCATCAACTTAGTAAATTCTTTACAAAAAGTATCATTAGTAGATCAAATAATAATGTCATCAACATAAATTTGAATAATAAGAATGTCATATTCTATTGATTTTCTAAATATGGTGGTATCTACTTGTCCTCTTTCAAAACAATTTTTAAGCAAGAAATTACTTAATCTATCATACCATGCCCTTGGTGGTTGTTTTAGATCATACAATGCTTTCTTAAAATTCAGAGCTTTCAAAACTTGGGGGTTGCTTAACATAGACTTCTTCAATTATATACCTTTTTAGGAACACACTTTTAGCATCCATTTGAAATAATGTAATGTTATTATAAGCAACAAAAGAGAATATGATGCAAATTGCCTCTAACCTAGCTATTGGAACCATGTTGGTTTTACATTTAGAGTTTTGATGTTAACAAAAGTATTTTATGAAAACAATATATTTGACTTTAAATAGTATGAAAGAAGATTCATGTTTTTGAAGAAAATCTAAAATAAGATTTGATTCATATTTATATGGTCAAGATTTGAAGAAGATTTGATCATGATTTTAAGAAGATTTTATTTGAAGAATTTACAAACTCAATCTACACAAAATCAAAATAGAATCAATTTGAAGAATTTACAAAACTCAATCTAAAAAAGATACAATTCAGGAGAAAATAAATAGACACTCAAGGACTAAGTTGAAGCCCAAATTTTCACTATAAATAGACACTCAAGGTTGAAGGAGAAAATAATCGAAAAGCATAAAAGAGTAGAAGAATTCAAGCTCAAAGTTCTCAATTCATCTTAGAGTTCAAAGAGAAAAACACTTGTTCATGTTAGAAATATTTCCTGAGTTTTCTTTTCTTAGAGTGTGAGAGTTTATATTATTATTAGCTTTGTTAGAAGCAACTACTCAAGTTCCAATCTTTTGTGTCCAACCCGATAATGGTTTAGTTCCTTCTTCAATCTGGGGTTGTCATACTATTTGGGAAGCCTAGCTTGGAGGGTTAGGTGCTTTGTAATTCAAGGTATTTGAATTAGTGGATTAAAGCCTTCTGAATGAAGGGACTGAATATAGCCAAGTAAGTGTTGAACCAAGATAAATATATGTGTCAAATTATTTATGCTTTCATTGTTTACTGCTTGTGAATTCAATTGCCTCTTATCCAAGTGATTCATAAAAACCAACCAACCTTCATCAAATTAGCAAAAAGTTATCAACTTTATCAAACACAATTCAATCCCCCTTCTCGTGTTTGCACCTTTATTTGGCATCAGAGCTCGGTCTCAAGGATGAGCACTTTACAATGTTTGAGAAAAGATCCAAGGGTTCAATATGTCTGGATTTAGTGAAGAATCTGTTGGAGGAAACATCAACAGACCGCCTCTGTTTGATGGAGAACATTTTGAGTATTGGAAAGACGGACTGAGAAGTTTCTATATTTCACTAGATCTTGAACTTTGGGACTTGGTGGAAGATGGTTATATTACCCCTAAGAATAATGATGGTATTGAAATTCCAAGAAATGAGATGAATGTTGATCAGAAGAAGATGTACAAGACGCTTCATAAGTCTAGAACATTCATGATAAATGCAATTATCTTCAAGGAGTTTGACCAGTGCAATAATAAGGAGACAACAAAGAGTATTTATGATAGTTTGAATTTAATATATGAAGGAAGCAAACAAGTTCAAGAAGCAAAGGCCAACCTCCTAGTCAAAAAGTATGTGTTGTTCAAGATGAAAGAAAATGAAGACATTGAAACAATGTTTTCCAGAATTCAGACCCTGGTCTTTGGATTAAAGATACTTGAGAAGAGTTATACTATTGCTGATAATGTGAAGAAGAGTCTTAGGAGTCTGACAAGCAATTGGAGACCTAAGATCACTATCATTCAGGAAGCAAAGGATCTGAATACTCTAAAGCTGGAAGAATTAATCAACTATCTAAGATCACATGAAATTGAGCTTGAAGAAGATGAGCCCAAGAAGAAGAACAAGACTATGGCGTTGAAATCTAAGAAGAAGAAGGTTCTAAAGGCAACATGAGAACTAGAGGATACTGATTCAGATGATCAAAACATGAACTCGAAGGAATAGGAGATTTCTTTCATAACAAGAAATATTCGAAAGATGTTAACAAAATTATTTTATGAAAACAATATATTTAACTTTAAAGAGTATGAAAGAAGAATCATGTTTTTGAAGAAAATCTAAAATAAGATTTGATTCAAATTTATAATTGATGAAAATCTTAAATAAGATTTGATTCATATTTAAAATTGAAGAAAATATTTAACCATGTTGAAAAGAAGATACGAATATTTCATCAACATTTAATAAATATTTAAAGAAGATTTTATTTGACGAATTTACAAACTCAATCTATTCAAAATAGGAACATAATCCATTTGAAGAATTTACAAACTCAATCTGAACAAGATACAATTCAGAATTAAACAAGGACTAAATTGAAGCCCAAATTTTCACTATAAATAGATACTCAAGGTTGAAGGAGAAAAGTATCGAAAAACAGAAAAGGGTAGCTAAAGCTCAAAGTTCTCAATTCATTTTAAAGTTCAAAGAGAGAAACACTTGCTCAAGTTAGAAATATTTTATGAGTGTTCTTTTCTTATAGTGTGAGAGTTATTATTAATATCAACTTTGTTAGAAGCAACTACTCAAGTTTCAATCTTTTGTATCCAACTCGATAGTGGTTTAGTTCCTTCTTCAATCTAGGGTTGTTAGGAGAAGACTTGGCTTGTAGGGTCAAGGGGGTTAGTTCCTCAAAAGTCTGGGGTTGTCAAGCTGTTTGGGAAAACTGACATGGAGTGTCAGATGCTTTGTAATTCAAGGTATTTGAATTAGTGGATTAAAGCCTTATGAATGAGGGGACTAGATGTATCCAAGTTAGTGGTAAATCATAATAAATCTACGTGTCAAATTATTTATGCTTTCATTGCTTGCTATCGCAGAATTTGGTTGCTTCTACTCCAAGTAAGTCACCAAAACCAAACTAATTTTTTATTTATTTATTTGTTTATAAATTATCAAAAAGTTATCCACTTTGGGAAACACAATTCAACTCTCATTCTCGTGTTTATACCTTCAAGGTACAATTGGTAATGGTACTTCGCCTTCTATTAAAATTGTCTTGTTTGTTAAAGGTCTTAAGTATAATTTATTAAGTATTAGCCAGGTAAGTGATAATAATTATGATATTATATTTAATCAAAAAACATGTAAGGAAATTAGTCAGATGGATGGATCTGTACTCTTTACAGGTAAAAGGCAAAACAACATTTATAAGATAAATCTGTTTAGTCTAGAGAAACTAGAGGTTAAGTGTCTTATGTCACTAAATGAAGAGAAACTAATTTGGCACAAAAGATTAGGCCATGCAAACCTTAGATTAATTTCAAATCTGAAAAAACTTCAACTTGTTAGAGGTCTGCCTAAGCTTAGTTGCAAAACTGAAATTATGTGCGAAGCTTGTCAAAGGAAAAACAAACAAAAAAACTCCTTCATCCCAAAGAACTCAGTCTCTACCTCGAAGCCCCTTGAGCTCTTACATATAAATCTCTTTGGGCCAGTGAAAACAACCTCTCTTAGTGGAAAGAAATATGTGTTTGTTATAGTAGATGATTACACTAGGTGGACATGGGTAAATTTTTTAAGAAGTAAGGATGAATTCCATAAAGTGTTTATCAGATTTTGCAAACAAATAGTGAATGAAAAGGGTCTTAAGATTGTAACAATTAGAAGTGATTATGGAGGAGAATTTGAAAAAATTTCTTTGAATGTTTTTGTGATGAGCATGGAATCTCTCACATCTCCTCTCCTAGAACACCCCACCAAAATGGAGTTGTAGAAAGAAAGAATATATCACTCCAAGAAATGGCAAGAACCATGTTAAATGATATGTATGTTACAAAATACTTTTGGCTGAAGCAATTAATACAATATGTTATATTCAAAATAGAGTCAATATTAGATCCATATTGAATAAAACACCATATGAATTATAGAAAAGTAAAAAGCCTAACATATCTTATTTTAAACAATTTGGTTGTACTTGTTGTATGTTAAACACTAAGTATAACCTTGGTAAATTTGACTCTAGATCTCAAAAATTTACCTTCGTTGGATACTCTGAAAGATCTGAGGCTTATATAGTGTTTAATAGGGAAACTTATATTATGGAAGAATCCATACATGTTAAATTTGATGACAAACAACTTGACCTTGAAAAGTCAAAGCAAGATGATGATAGTGCATGTTTATTGGAACCAAAGGAAGCAGATGCAGAAAAACCAGAAGAGTTTGAAAAATCAGAGGATACAATCAAACTAGAAAAATATGACAAATCTTCAAAGGATGAATATGATCAAGTCCAAAATAGTCAAGATAAGTCAGAAGAAAGATCTGGATTGAAGTATCAATCATCTCATCCTGAAACTCTAATCATAGAAAATGCAAGTGATCCTTTGATGACCAGATCATCACTTAAAGATACCAATTTGTTTGGCTTACTCTCATCAACTAAGCCTACCTCTGTTGATGAAGCATTGACAGATGATGGATGGATTCTTGCAATGCAAGAAGAGTTAAATGAATTAGTGATGAATTGTAAGGCCCATGGTTTTAAATTCTAATTTATGTATTTTGGTATTGAACTCTGAGGCTTTTTAGCCAAGTTATTAATATTTTGTGAGTTTAATGCCCAAAATTATCTTTTGATGCCCCGACTAAAATTATTCGACGATAAATAAATTAGATTAAGTACGGTGAATCTTTTGTCGAAGAATAATTTATTTATGTTACGAAGAATTTAATTCTGGGCTGTTTGGTTAAAAATATCTCGAGTTGCTGAAAACTGTATCTGTCAATTGAGTTGAGATGAGAGTAGATATTTTTATCAAATGGTTTGAGAAGTTATGGGTAAAATGGTAATTTTGATAAATATCTAGATATTTTTAGATATTTGTGTATATATATATATATAAAGAAAGAAATGGAAATAGAAAGGAAGGAAAAAGGAAGAAAGGAAAACAAAAAGAAAATTAATTCCTCTCCCTACCTTGCGAACCTCGTCTTTCTTCCTTCTCCATTCTTCATTTTTGTTGCTTCCTTTTGCTTCAAGAAAATGAACCATGGCTGGGTGACTGAGAAAGCAAGGATTTCTCAACTTCATTCTTCTCATTTGATTCAAAAACGGAGAAAAACGGTGTTGTTGTTTTCAAAATCGTCAAAAACAAACCTTCACTTTTCTCCTAGATCTAAGCTTCGTTTCAAGAAGTGATGGAAGGGAAAGTTGCTCACCTCCATGCTACGGTGCTAGTGAGTCAACTTTGGAAGCGACAACACGAACAAAGTTTTTACCAGAATTAATAGCGGTACCGTAATTGCTCATTAAAGTTATCGTTAAGGTAAGGGCTCCTTTCAAAATTTTAGTTTGCATTTAGGGACTTATCTGTGGTTGAGCGGAAAAGAAATTTGTTAGGGTTGAAGTGTAGATTTGGGGAAAATGAATTTAATGCTTTTATGGGTGAAATTTTAGAGTTGGATTTTTGGTGATATTGATGAGTGTTTTGTGGAAAATGAATTTAACACATTTATGGGTGGTTTTGAGGAAATGAAATTTGATGTGTTTGAGTGGTGGGTTGTGAAGATTTTTTTGTCGTGTTTGACGTGCTCATAATTAAGATTATAAATTTTGAGATGTGTTGGTGTGGATTTTGTGAAAAAATGAATTGATGTGATTTGGTGTGAATTGTGGATTGAATTTGAGAATATGTCTGAGTATACTCTGTGTGGAATTTGAAAATTATTAGAGTTAAATGAGTATTAAAAATGGGGAATCTATTAATATCTACATTTACTTAATGATTGTCGTGGATAGAGTCAGAGTATGCTCATGCATTTCATAGTACATGGCGACCGGATGGGCCATGGTGATAGTTGTGACCGTATGGGCCACGAGATGATTCCATGTGATTTGTTGGTTCATCTTATCCTTGCGAGGATTGTCGCGTGTCGTGTAAGGTCTGCGATAGACTACACATTTTTGGTAAATCGCGCTGACCCGTGATAGGTGGCACCTTGGTAAATAGTACTTCGACCTGTGATAGGCGGTACATTTATGATTTACGTTTTTAGTAAATTGTACTGACCCGTGATAGGTAGCACATCGGTAATTTAGTACTTCGACTTGTGATAGGCGGTACAATTATGATTTACGACCCTTCGAGGAGGGTTTTGGTTTGGAATTCTGAGTCCATGCATTTTGGCATATATGCATTGCATTAGGGTGCTTGGCACACGAGTCACGTTTGATTCAAGATTATGATTGAGTTTTTGAACTCAAGTGGTTGTTGTGGTTGTGCTATAATTACTAAGTGTGAATGTTTGGGATTTGTGCGTAAGTGTGATTGATTGCAAAACTTTTTCGAAACTCAAGTTCTCATGGTGATTGTGCTATAATTGCTAAGTGTGAATGTTTTGGATTTGTGTGTAAGTGTTATTGATTGTAAAACCTTTTCGAAACTTAAGTTGTCATGGTGATTTTGCTATAATTGCTAAGTGTGATTGTTTGGATTTGTGTGTAAGTGTTGATTGATTTCGAAACCCTTTTAAAAGCTGAATTTTGCTGTTTTATGCAGTTTTCTGTTGTGTATTCGAATACAGAAGGTTGTATTTGAATACAGACATCCTGTTTTTGCTACATCCTATTTTTGCTACATCCTATTTTTGCTACTAACTGATGTGTAGTCGAATACAGAAGGCTGTATTCGAATACAGACATGCTGTTTTTGCTGTTGACTTCTGAAACAGCCTTGTATTCGAATACAGAGATGCTGTATTCAAATATGACAATGTAGTTTTGCTTAAAACTTCATTTTTCAACTTTGTTTATCCATGTTTGGCATATGGAAACCCTTTCAAGGGGAATGCTAAGTTGAAAAGGTTATTTTATGCATTGAAATCTAAATGCTATATGTTAATTGTAAATTTCGGTTGGTGACCCTTTACAATTATTGTGGAAATCTGGGCTTTGCCCTCAGATGAGAACCAAGATCTTCCCACCGGTTAGTACCCTATAGATGGGAAGGTAGTTGGACACACCTGATTGGAGCTGTGTTAGGAGGATCTTGCGAGGCGCGTGGAGATCACCCGAGTTATAAAGTTTTGATTCATGATCAGATTAGACGGTTGTATAGGGACTAAAGGTCTTTCTTTTGTGGATGTATTTATTGTATGTTTGAAGTTTGTACCTATACCAATATTGTCAGCTAGACTTTTATTTAGATGGGTCCATGTACCACTTTTTGATATGACGTGGGGAAATTAAGATTCTTGGACAATGTTATTGTACAGGTGTCTGCCAAGAATACCCCAGGGGTATGAGCTATGTCTGATAGGTCTCATAGCCCCGATGCATTTTGCTGTTTTAAATACTTTTGATTTTTATTTCAAACTATTTCCGCTGCTTGTAAATGTTGTTGACTTTTGTCATTGTGTTACGACTTAAATATTTACCCAAAAGTATTTCCTTCTTTATTTCTTTGTTTTATGAATTTGTTTTGAAAAAAAAATACACTCGAGCTGTTAAAAATCGGGGTGTTACAATTGTGGTATCAAAGCTTTGGTTTGGATTTCTTTGGGTGTGTTGGAGCTTTTGGTTATAGATTGTAGGTCAACCTGTAGGTTGGGAGTCATTATCTGAACATGTATCGAGATAAGTTGTCTGAGTTGCCGAGTTCGATGTAGTTTCATTGTGTTGGTGTACTTGAAAGTTAGTTTTGGAATTTTTCAAAGTGGTGCTAAGATTTCTTCTTGATGTTGGTTTTGAGGAAACAATGGCTGCAAGAAGGAACGATGCTGCAAAGGTCAACATCAATAGGAATGATCAAAAGGTTGACGCAATGAATAACGCTTCTGTTACTGCACAGACAGCTGCAAGGACTCTGCGAGATCTAGAGAAGAGGGAAAGAGATATTTGTGTTGCTATGTCAAGGGGATTGGAAGATTTTTGTCGTTACCATCCTCCAAAGTTCAAGGGTGATGAGAACTCAGAAAAAAGATGATAAGTGGATTCAAGAAGTGGAAAAGATCTTTGAAATGAAGAATTGTCAGGTAGGGTTGAAGCGAATCATGACGACATGGGATTTATGAAGTGGTTCCAAGGACATAGATGTTATGTTGTTGGTGGTAACTCGAAGATGATGGGTATGGATGGATTAACGTTATACGAATAGGCGATTTCATGTAAGGATCTAAGTGGCGAGCTTTTTAAGAAGAATATTAGATGTTCGCCTGATAGTTTTCAGGATGAGACTGGATGAAGTTTGATAACTGTCAAAGAGGTGTGAATACCCTGAAATTATTGAGAAGATAGGGATTCCATTTGGAATAGAATTTGGTGCTTAGGTATCAATGAAAGAGGCTTGTATCGAAGTAAAAGGAACGTTATTACAGTTCGGTTAAGATAGTCTCTAAGCCACAATCATGGTTGTTGGCTACTTATTGACAAATTGAGGAACTGATCATCCTTAATCTCTTGTTTATAGTAAACAAAATCATGTTGTATGGAACGGACGAGTCTTACCGACTATGAAAGCGCGTAATGTTATTAAATATCTATGAAAAGGGATATACGACACTTTCTTCACGCATGACGAAACAAGTTCTATCATGAATGTTGAGTTGAGTGCAAACCCGGTGCGGTTGTTACTCTTACTTTAAGTTTCGTAAGACTACTAGGGTACTACAGGAGGTTTATTGAAGGTTTTGCTAAGATTGTAGCTCCATTGACACAACTTACCAGAAAAGATCAACAGTTCGCATGGACAGAGAAGTGTAAGGAAAATTTTCAGTTACTAAAGAAAAAGTTGACAACCTCACCAGTATTGATATTACCGCAATCAGAAGAACCATACGAAGTTTACTGTGATGCATATCACCATGGTTTGGGATGTGTTCTGATGCAACACAAGAAAGTTGTAGCTTACGCCTCAAGGCAATTGAAGATTCATGAAAGAAACTATCCTACTCATGACTTGGAGCTTGCTGCTGTAGTTTTTGCATTGAAGATTTGGAGGCACTATTTATATGGATGCACGTTCATAGTGTTCAGTGACCATAAAAGTTTGAAATATTTGTTTGATCAGAAGGAATTGAACATGCATCAGAGATGATGGATGGAGACTCTCAAGCATTTTGATTTCACACTGCAGTACCACCTTGGGAAGGCCAATGTAGTGGCTGATGCGTTGAGTAGAAGAAGTGTATCGGTGTCTTCAACAGTGATGGCTAGACAACAAGAGTTGTGGGAAGCTTTTAGAGACCTACACTTGAACATAGAGTTTGCACCCGAAATTTTGAAATTCAGAATGATTAAGATCTCGAGTGAACTACTTGAAGACATTGTGAATTCTCAAGATGACAACTTTATTCAAGAGAAGAGGAACTTAATAATGCAAGGGAAGACAACTGAGTTTAAGATTGGACCAGATAATATTTTGAGATGTAATGGTAGGATTTGTGTACCATAAATTATGGACATGAGGAAGACAATTTTAGAAGAGGCTCATAAGAGTAAATTGAGTATTCATCCTGGAGCAACAAAGATGTATCAGGATTTGAGGCAAAATTATTGGTGGCCAGGAATGAAGAGACATGTAGCAGAGTATGTATCAACTTGTTTAACTTGTCAGAAAGCGAAGGTGGAACATCAGCGACCTGCTGGAATGTTGCAACCTTTAGATATACCTGAATGGAAGTGGGACAACATTTCCATAGATTTTATAACTGGATTGCCGAAAACAAGGAGAAAGAATGATTCTATATGGGTAATAGTGGATCGATTGGCTAAATCCTCACACTTTTTACCGGTAAAGATCACTTATAAGGTAGACATGCTAACTGAGATCTACATTGTTGAGATTGTGAGATTACACAGAGTACCATCGAGTATCGTATCAGACTGTGATCCGAAGTTCAAATCGCACTTTTGTGGAGCATTGCATGAAGCGTTGGGAACGAAACTAAGATTGAGTTCAGCTTACCATCCACAAACGGACAGACATACTGAGAGGACAAATAAGTCCTTGGAAGATCTTCTGAGAGCATGTGTATTAGATGATAGAGGAAGTTAGGATGATGTACTTCCGTTGGTAGAGTTTACCTACAACAATAGTTTCCACGCAAGTATTGGAATGACACCATATGAGGTTTTATATGGGCGCAGGTGTCAAATGCCTTTGTGCTGGTATAAGGACGGTGAAAGTTTGATTGTAGGACCATAGATGGTACAACAAACTACAGATAAGGTCAAGAAGATGAAAGAGAAAATCAAGACATCACAAGACCGTTAGAAGAGTTATGCGGACAAGCGTCACAGACTTCTAGAATTCGACCAGGGTGACCATGTGTGTCTAAGAATCACACCTACTACTGGAGTTGGTAGAGCCTTGAAATCGAAGAAATTGACTCCGAAATTTATTGGACCATATCAGATTTCTGCATGAATTGGACCTGTTGCTTATCGGATTGCATTGCGTTCGATATTGTCCAATATTCAAGACGTGTTTCATGTGTCACAGTTAAGGAAATATCTTGCAGATCCGTCTCATGTGATCGAACCAAATACAATTCAACTGAAGGATAACTTGTCATTTGAAGTATTACCTATAAGAATTGATGACAAGAAGATTAAGCGATTGAGGACCAAGGATGTTTCGTTGGTCAAGGTAATTTGGAACCCAACTACTGGAGATGCAACTTGGGAATTGGAGAGCAAGATGAGGAAACAACACCCTGAGTTGTTTATTGACGCGTAGTTTCGAGGACGAAACTAATTTTAGGGGGTAGTAATGTAAGACCCATAGTTTTAAATTCTAATTTATGTATTTTGGTATTGAACTCTGAGGCTTTTTAGCCAAGTTATTAATATTTTGTGAGTTTAATGCCCAAAAATATCTTTTGATGTCCCGACTAAAATTATTCGTCGATAAATAAGTTAGATTAAGTACGGTGAATCTTTTGTCGAAGAATAATTTATTTATGTTACGAAGAATTTAATTCTGGGCAGTTTGGTTAAAAATATCTCGGGTTGCTGAAAATTGTATTTGTCAATTGAGCTGCGACGAGAGTAGAAATTTTTATCAAATGGTTTGAGAAGTTATGGGTGAAATCGTAATTTTGATAAATGTCTAGATATTTTTAGATATTTGTTATATATATATATATATATATATATATATATATATATAAAGAAATGGAAATAGATAGGAAGGAAAAAGGAAGAAAGGAAAACAAAAAGAAAATCAATTCCTCTCCCTGCCTCGCGAACCCCATCTTTCTTCCTTCTCCATTCTTCATTTTTGTTGCTTCCTTTTGCTTCAAGAAAAGGAACCATGGTTGGGTGAGTGAGAAAGCAAGGATTTCTCAGCTTCATTCTTCTCATTTGATTCAAAAATGGAGAAAAACGGTGTTGGTGTTTTCAAAACCGTCAAACACAAACCTTCACTTTTTCTCCTAGATCTAAGCTTCGTTTCAAGAAGTGATAGAAGGGAAAGTTGCTCACCTCCATGCTACGGTGCTAGTGAGTCAACTTTGGAAGCGACGACGCGAACGTAGTTTTTACCGAAATTAATCGCGGTACCGTAATCGCTCGTTAAAGCTATCGTTAAGGTAAGGGCTCCTTTCAAATTTTTAGTTTGCATTTAGGGACTTATCTGTGGTTGAGCGGAAAAGAAATTTGTTAGGGTTGAAGTGTAGATTTGGGGAAAATGAATTTAATGCTTTTATGGGTGAAATTTTAGAGTTGGGTTTTTGGTGATATTGATGAGTGTTTTGTGGAAAATGAATTTAACACATTTATGGGTGGTTTTGAGGAAATGAAATTTGATGTGTTTGAGTGGTGGGTTGTGAAGATTTGTGTTTTGTCGTGTTTGACGTGCTCATAATTAAGATTATAAATTTTGAGAGGTGTTTGTGTGGATTTTCTAAAAAAATGAATTGATGTGATTTGGTGTTAATTGTGGATTGAATTTGAGAATATGTCTGAGTATACTCTGTGTGGAATTTGAAAATTATTAGAGTTAAATGAGTATTAAAAATGGGGAATCTTTTAATATCTGCGTTTACTTAATGATTTTCGTGAAAATTGTTAGAGTTAAATGAGTATTAAAAATGGGGAATCTTTTAATATCTACATTTACTTAATGATTGTCGTGGATAGAGTCAGAGTAGGCTCATGCATTTCATAGTACATGGCGACCAGATGAGCCATGGTGATAGTGGTGACCGGATGGGCCACGAGATGATTCCATGTGATTTGTTGGTTCATCTTATCCTTGCAAGGATTGTCGCGTCGTGAAATGTCCCGTCGTGTAAGGTCTGTGATAGACTACATATTTTTGGTAAATCGTGTTGACCCGTGATAGGTGGCACCTCGGTAAATAGTACTTCGGCCTGTGATAGGCGGTACATTTACGATTTACATTTTTAGTAAATCGTGCTGACCCGTGATAGGTACCACATCGGTAATTTAGTAATTTGACCTGTGATAGGCGGTACAATTATGATTTACGGCCCTTCGAGGAAGGTTTTGGTTTGGAATTCTGAGTTCATGCATTTTGGCATATATGCATTGCATTAGGGTGCTTGACACGCGAGTCACGTTTGATTCAAGATTATGATTGAGTGTTTGAACTCAAGTGGTTGTTGTGGTTGTGCTATAATTGCTAAATGTGAATGTTTGGGATTTGTGCGTAAGTGTGATTGATTGCAAAACCTTTTCGAAACTCAAGTTCTCATGGTGATTGTGCTATAATTGCTAAGTGTGAATGTTTTGGATTTGTGTGTAAGTGTTATTGATTGTAAAACCTTTTCGAAACTCAAGTTGTCATGGTGATTGTGCTATAATTGCTAAGTGTGATTGTTTGGATTTGTGTGTAAGTGTTGATTGATTTCGAAACCCTTTTAAAAGCTGAATTTTGCTGTTTTTTGCAGTTTTCTGTTGTGTATTCGAATACAGAAGGCTGTATTCGAATACAGAAGGTTGTATTCGAATACAAACATCATGTTTTTGCTACTGACTTATGTGAAGTCAAATACAGAAGGTTGTTTTCGAATACAAACATCCTGTTTTGGCTACTGACTTATGTGTAGTCGAATACAGAAGGCTGTATTTGAATACAAACATGTTGTTTTTGTTGCTGACTTCTGAAACAGCCTTGTATTCGAATAAAGAGATGTTGTATTCGAATACGACAATGCAATATTGTTTAAAACTTCATTTTTCAACTTTGTTTATATATGTTTGGCATATGGAAACCCTTTCAAGGTGCATGCTAAGTTGAAAGGTTATTTTATGCATTGAAATCTAAATGCTATATGTTAATTGTTACTTTCGGTTGGTGACCCTTTACAATTATTGTGGAAATCTGGACTTTGCCCTCAGATGAGAACCAAGATCTTTCCACCGGTTAGTACCCTATAGATGGGAAGGTAGTTGGACACACCTGACTGGAGCTGTGTCTGGAGGATCTTGTTATATAAGTGAAGAAGTCTATGTTAAACAACCCCCAGGTTTTGAAAGTTCTAATTTTCCAAATTATGTTTTTAAACTTAAGAAATCTCTATATGGTCTAAAACAAGCACTTAGAGCATGGTATGATAGACTTAGTAACTTCTTGCTTAAAAATAACTTTGAAAGAGGACAAGTAGATAATACACTTTTTAGAAAATCAATAGGAGATAACATTCTTATTATTCAAATTTATGTTGATGACATTATTTTTGGATCTACTAATGGCACTCTTTGTCAAGAATTTTCTAAATTGATAAAACTTGAATTTCAAATGAGTATGATGGGAGAACTTAAGTTATTCTTAGGGATACAAATTCAGCAAAGTAAAAAGGGTATATACATTCATGAAAGTAAATATACAAAAGAGTTTCTTAGGAAGTTTAAGATGAGTGATTGCAAACTTATGGCTACACCAATGCACCCTACTTTTTCACTTGAAATAGATGATCTGGGCGAAAAAGTTGACCAAAAAACCTATAGAGGAATGATAGGATCCCTACTTTACAATACCGCTTCGAGACTTGACATCACGTTTAGTGTATGTGTATGTGCAATATTTCATGCTGACCCTAGAGAATCACATTTAACTACTGTTAAGAGAATCCTTAGATACCTAAAAGGCACTACCAACCTTACCTTGTTCTACAAAAACTCTACTAGGTACAAACTTAGTGGATAATGTGATTCTAATTATGCTGAGATAAACTTGAGAGAAAGAGCACTAGTGGCAACTGCACATTTTCAGGTGACAACTTAATATCTTGGTCAAGTTAGAGACAAAACACAAGTGAAATGTCCAAAGTAGAGGCTGAATATATTTCAGCAGCTAACTGCAGTTCTCAACTACTTTGGATGAAACATCAACTTAAAGACTACAAAATCCTAGAATCCAACATTCCTATCTACTACGACAACACTTCTTCCATTTAACTAACCAAAAACCCTATCTTAAAGAGATCAAACACCACTTCATTAGGGAGTTTGTTTAAAAAGAGGTATTAAACATTCAGTTTGTAGACACTGAACACCAATGGACTGACATTTTCACCAAACCGCTTCATGAAGATAGATTTGACTTCATCAGGAAAAACCTAAACCTTACCTTCATACCTGATTGATGTTGTGATTACTTCAAAGTAGTTTAGTTTTTCACTAGTTATTATATTTTCTTGTATTATGTTATATTTATTATATTCCAAAAAAAACGAAAAAAAAATAATGAAAAAAAAAGAAAAAAAAAGGAAAAAGGAGAGAGACAAAGTATTACTTTCATGTCTTTTTGTATGATGACAAAAGGGGGAGAAATATATTTGATAATGTGGGGAGAAAATGATACTAAGACTTAGTGGGAGCCCTAAGTTAGAGGGAGTCAAAGAAATATAAAGAAAAATTGTTGTAAAAAATACAAGTTTTGTCATCATCAAAAAAGAGGAGATTGTTAAAATCAAGTTGGTTTTACATTTTGAGTTTTGATGTTCACAAAAGTATTTTATGAAAATATTTGACTTTAAAGTGTATGAAAGAAGATTATGTTATGGAAGAAAATCTAAAATAAGATTTGATTCAAATTTATAATTGAAGAAAATCTAAAATAAGATTTGATTCAAATTTATAATTGAAGAAAATCTAAAATAAGATTTGATTCAACTTTACAATTGATGAAAATCTAAAATAAGATTTGATTCATATTTATAATTGAAGAAAATCTTTGACCAAGTTGAAAAGAAGATAAGAATATTTTATCAAAATTTAATGAAGATTTGAAAAAGATTTTATTTGAAGAATTTACAAATTCAATCTATACAAAATAGGAACATAATCAATATGAAGAATTTATAAACTCAATCTGAACAAGATACAATTCAGAATTAAACAAGGACTAAATTGAAGCCTAAATTTTCACTATAAATAGACACTTAGAGCTGAAGGAGAAAAGCATCGAAAAGCATAAAAGAGTAACTCAAGCTCAAAGTTCTCAATTCATCTTAGAGTTCAAAGAGAGAAACACTTGTTCAAGTTAGAAACATTTTCTAAGTGTTCTTTTCTTATAGTGTGAGTTATTATTATTATTATCAACTTTCTTAGAAGCAACTACTCAAGTTTCAATCTTTTGTATCCAGCCCGATAGTGGTTTAGTTCCTTCTTCAAGCTGGGCTTGCCAAGTTGTTTGGAGAAGGCTAGGCTTGTAGGGTCAAGGTGGTTAGTTCCTCAAAAGTCTGGGGTTGTCAAGCTGTTTAGGAAGAATGACTTGGATGGTTTGGTGCTTTGTAAATCAAGGTATTTGAATTAGTGGATTAAAGCCTTTTGAATGAGGGGACTCGATGTAGCCAAGTTAGTTGTAATCTCAATTGTTGAGGCTGAATACTTTTCAGCAGCTGGCTGCAGTTCTCAACTACTTTGGATGAATCATCAACTTGAAGACTACAAAATCCTAGAATCCAACATTCTCGTCTATTGCGACAACACTTCTGCCTTTTATCTAACCAAAAACCATATCTTACATTCTAGAGC
Source organism: Cicer arietinum (assembly GCF_000331145.2). Taxonomy (NCBI): domain Eukaryota; kingdom Viridiplantae; phylum Streptophyta; class Magnoliopsida; order Fabales; family Fabaceae; genus Cicer; species Cicer arietinum. The sequence continues at coordinate 26,981,480 of NC_021164.2, forward strand.
TAAACACATTGAGATCAAACACCACTTGATTATGGACGTTGTTCAAAGAGAGGTATTAAACATTCAGTTTGTTGATACTTAGGGGTGGGAATAGGCCAGGCTAGGCCAGGCTTTGAAAGGCCTGAGCCTGGCCTACAATGAATTTTTGAGGCCTACGGCCTATGATAGGCTTTTTTTTCGGCCTGAGTCTGGCCTGGCCTGTAAGCCTATTTAAAAGCCTTATTCACATTAAAATTAATTTTTCTAACAAAATAATTTTTAAAAAAATATGAAACAAACACCCTTTAAACTCTAAAAAAATGATTTTTGGTTTAAAAGAATAAATTTTTTATTAAAACAAACGCACCCATTATTATCTCTCAAACAAATGGTCTCAAACAAACTCAGATTATTACATCTCAAACAAATCCTCTCGTGCAACATCATATTTAGTAATAATAATATATATATATATATATACAAAGGTAATAAATAAACAATTATCTATAGCTACATGATGCTCTACACATATCGATTTATATGATTCTCCATATACCAATACTAATGTGTATATGTATATATATATTAAATAAAAAAATAATTTTTCTAACAAAATAATTTTTTAAAAAATATGAAACAAACACCCTTTAAACTCTAAAAAAATGATTTTTGGTTTAAAAGAATAAATTTTTTATTAAAACATGCGCCCATTATTATGTCTCAAACAAACTCAGATTATTACCTCTCAAACAAATCCTCTCATGCAACATGTAATTATATATATATATATAAAGGTAATAAATAAACAATTATCTATAGCTACATGATGCTCTACACATATCGATTTATATGATTCTCCATATACCAATACTAATGTGTATATGTATATATATATTAAATAAAAAAATAATTTTTCTAACAAAATAAGTTTTTAAAAATATGAAACAAATACCTTTTAAACCCTTAAAAATAGTTTTTAGTTTAAAAGAATAAATTTTTTATTGAAACAAACAACTCAGAATATTATTATCTCTATTATTATCTCTCAAACAACTCAGAATATTAACTCTAAACAAATCCTCTCAAACAACTGAGAATATTACCTCTCAAACAAACTCATATTCAGTAATAATAAACAATTAGGGTTTTTAAATTTATATACTAATAATATATATAAAGATAACAAATAAATAGTATTGGTTTTTATAAAATATAAAGTAACAAATAAATAATATCGGTTTTTATAAAAAATATGTTGTTTTCATACATGTTTGTTGGAGTGAGTGCAATGGAAATTAGAAGAAGAAAAAATAGAGAATGGAATACATATAAAATATATATAGGCCGGCCTGTCAGGCCTAATAGGCTTTTTTACAAGCCTGAGTCTGACCTATTTACATAAATAGACTTTAAAAACAGTTTGAGCCTGACCTTTTTATTAAACAGGCCAGGTCATAGGCCCCTGTCGGACGGCCTAGCCTATTCCCATCCCTATCGACACTGAACACCAATGGGCTGACATTTTCACCAAACCACCACCCAAAAATAGGTTTGACTTCATTAAGAAAAACTTAAACCTTACATTCATACCTGATTGATGTTGTGATCACATCAAAGTAGTTTAGTTTTACACTAGTTATTATCTTTTCTTGTGTTATGTAATATTTATTTTATTCCAAAACAAAAAACAAAAAACAAAAACAAAATATGAAAGAAAAAAAAAGGAAAAAGGAGAGAGACAAAGTTTCACTTTCAAGTCTTTTTGTCTAATGACAAAAGGGGGAGAAATATATTTAATATGGGGAAGAAAATGATACCAAGACTTATAGAGAGCCCTAAGTTTGGGAGAGCCAAAGAAATATAAAGAAAAATTGTTATAAAAAATACAAGTTTTGTCATCATCAAAAAGAGGGAGATTGTTGGAACTAAGTTGGTTTTACATTTAGATTTTTTATGATAACAAAATTATATTATGAAAATAATATATTTGACTTCAAAGAGTATGAAAGAAGGTTCATGTTTTTGAAGAAAATATCAAATAAGATTTGATTCAAATTTATAATTGAAGAAAATATAAAATAAAGATTTAGTTCAAATTTATAGTTGAAGAAAATCTAAAATAAGATTTGAGTCAAATTTATAATTGATGAAAATCTAAAATAAGATTTGATTCATATTTATAATTGAATAAAATCTTTGACCAAGTTGAAAAGAAAATATGGTCAAAATTTGAAGAAGATTTGATCATGATTTAAAGAAGAGTTTATTTGAAGAATTTACAAACTCAATCTTCACAAAATAGGAACAAAATCAATTTGAAGAATTTAAAAACTCAATCTACACAAAATAGAAATAGAATCAAATATGAAGAATTTACAAACTCAATCTAAACAAGATACAACTCGGAATTAAATAAGGACTAAATTGAAGCCCAAATTTTCACTATAAATAGACATTCAAGGCTGAAGGAGAAAAGTATCGAAAAGCAGAAAATAGTAGAAGAACTCAAGCTCAAAGATCTCAATTCATCTTAGAGTTTAAAGAGAGAAACACTTGTTTAGGTTATAAATATTTCTTGAGTGTTCTTTTCTTAGAGTGTGAGAGTTATTAATGTTATCAGCTTTGTTAGAAGCAACTACTCAAGGTTCAATCTTTTGTATCCAGCACGATAGTGGTTTAGTTTCTTCTTCAATCTGGAGTTGTGAGGTTGTTAGGAGAAGACATGGCTTGTAGGGTCAAGGTTGTTAGTTCCTTAAAAGTAAGGGGTTGTCAGGCTGTTTGGGAAGACTGGCTTGGAGGGTCAGGTGCTTTGTAATTCAAGGTATTTGAATTAGTGGATTAAAGCCTCCCAACTGAAGGGACTGGATGTAACCAAGTAAGTGGTGAACCATGATGAATATACGTGTCAAATTATTTATGCTTTCATTGTTTACTGCTTCTGAATTCGATTGCTTCTTATATAAGTAATTCATAAAAACCAACCAACCTTCATCAAATTAGCAAAAAGATATCAACTTTATTAAACATAATTCAACCCCCCTTCTATTGATTGCACCTTCACTAGCCACTAGAGAAAATATGTATGTGAAATGAATACTTTCTTGTTGAATATAACCTTATGCAACCAGTCTGACCTTGTTTATGACATCTTCTCCCTTTTCATTTAACTTGTTTCTAAAAATTCTCTTGATTCCAATAATGTTTTTCTTTGGTTTGGGTACTAGATCCCAAACATCATTCCTTTTAAATTCATTCAACTCTTCTTGCGTTGCAATGATCTATCTGTAATCTGTCAGTGCTTCATCAACAAAGGTAGGTTAAATTGGTGATAGTAGACAAAACAAGGTTATGTCCTTTAGTGTTGATCAAGTCTTTAGAGGATTATTGTAATTTCCAATAATCAATGTTTAATGATGAGATGACTTGTACTTCCATCCAATTTTGACTTATGATGTTTTGTCATCTTCCTCTAATTTACTTGCATCCTCTGATTGTTTGGGTTCTTTTGGTTTGTCTGAATTTGCTTACTCTAGTTCCAGTAAACTTGCAGTATCCTCAACTTGCTTTGACTTTATAAGTTCAAATTGTTTGTCATCAATTTTACCATGTATTGACTCCTCCACAATATGAATTTCCATATTGAACACTCTATAAGCTTTTGAACTTTCAAAGTATCCTAGAATGGTACACTTTTGTGAGCGAGGATCAAACTTTCCAAGGTTGTCTTTAGTGTTTAACATATAATAAATACCACTAAATTGCTTAAAGTAAGAGATATTTGGCTTTTTACCTTTCCGTAATTCATATGGTGTTTTATTCAATATTGGCCTAATTAAAATTCTATTATGAATATAGCATGCAGTGTTAATTGCCTCTGCCCATAAATATTTTGCAACATCCATCTCGTTTAACATGGTTCTAGCCATTTCTTGAAGGGTCTATTCTTTCTTTCTACAGTTCCATTTTGTCGTGGTGTTCTAGGAGAACAGAAGTTGTGTGAGATTCCACTCTCATAAGAAAAAATTTCTCATCTATGAATGAGTTTATTGAATTATTTTTATCATCTATGTGCTTAATGAGTTTAAAGAATTATTTTTATCATCTATGTGTTTAATGCTTTTTATTGCATGATCAATTTTAAACTGTTATATGATTCGTATTTTGAAACGGAAGTGAACTTTACCAATGTTGGAGATGACAAATATATGATATTGTAGTCTAGGGATAGATGTAGATCATGAAATCAATTGAATTATTTGCAGAGACAATAGTTTAATAAGAAAATTCTTGTACTATAAAGCATAATTCCAATCTTAAATCCATTAAGGAATTAGGGGTTACTTTGGAATTAAAGGTTATGCCACTAAGACAAGAATAATAAAGAGAATACAATAATAGTTTAATAAATGAATTTTTTAACTAAGATTAAATTAGAGACCAAAGTTGGATTCAAAGTGAAACTCATCCTTGATATTTTTCTTATTATAAAAGTTCAATTCTATTACTCATGTTAGTTTCAAATTTCATTTCAATCAATTCAAAAACTTTTTGTTCAATTTTAGTAATCAAAGACAGTTCGATAGTACTCACGATTTGTTTAACCTTGTATGTGAGACTAGTCCTCAACTAAACATCTTTTTGATCCAAAAATCGAAAAAATTGCAAATGCAAATTGATAGGTTGTTCAAGAAATGAGGCAAAGGGAAATATAGTTTAGTAGGAAAAGAAAAGGATATGGGATAATTCTTCATAACCATGAGTTGAAAGAGGATATGGGATAATTCTTCACCACCACATGAACGTACCCTCAACGAGTATGGGAATCTAGATAGAAACTATGCTCGATTGACCATCCATAACCAACCGGTTACAGTTAACAAGTATGAAATAAGTCCCTCTATGTACCTAGAGTTGAAAGAGATTCATTTTTCCAATAAATGTAACACCCTAAATTTTATAATAAACTATTTTATTAGTTAAGTACGATTTTAAATAATTAATTTAATGTTAAAATTATTTTAGAATATATGATGATAAATTTTCTGACTAATTTTTCGTTATATAGATGATTTATATGATGTGCTAGTTTTATAAATATTAGATTACATGAGCGATATAAATAATAAATATTATATTTTATTCTTTGATCTATTTTTTAAAAATAATAGTATTTTAGTGTAATATATATTTATATATTAAAAAAAAGATTTTATACGATTTTACGTGTATACAAGTGTACCCAATTAATGTAATACTTTTTTGTGCGCTTGACTGATATTAAGTATGCACGTAGTTATATTTCAATTATTTATCACTATTTTCTATTTTTAGTTATTTTTTATAAATAATTATCTTGAGATAGTAGTGATATTGTGTTTGATTTCCTTTATTTTTATATACTTATTACGTCATTGTGATTTTATATATATTTATTAAGATTTAGTAATTAATATATAGTGTTATTTATAATTTCGACTATTCTCTAATGAGGGTAATATTTATTTATAATTTTATATATATTTATAATTTCGACTATTCACTAATGAGGGTAATATTTTAATTTGAGTATTTGGAAAAATAAGTATTATTATAGGGATTATTTTGAATATGAGAGTTTTGGTTATTAATGTATTTTAAAAGATTAATTATTTTTATTTATAAATTATTAGTTTTGAAATATTAATAATGTTTTATTAATGAAATTGTGTTTTAAAAAATATAAAATTAAACTAGTAAAACCTAAAAGGAGACCATTGATTTCCTTTATTTTTATATACTTATTACGTCATTGTGATTTTATATATATTTATTAAGATTTAGTAATTAATATAAAGTGTTGATTTATATTTATTTGTTTTACAATTTCGACTATTCTCTAATGATTGTAATATTTTAATTTGAGTATTTGGAAAAATAAGTATTATTATAGGGATTATTTTGAATATGAGAGTTTTGGTTATTAATGTATTTTAAAAGATTAATTATTTTATTTTATAAATTATTAGTTTTGAAATATTAATAAT
>NC_021164.2:26987534-27047555 GCF_000331145.2 Cicer arietinum
ATGGTAATATTTTAATTTGAGTATTTGGAAAAATAAGTATTATTATAGGGATTATTTTGAATATGAGAGTTTTGGTTATTAATGTATTTTAAAAGATTAATTATTTTTATTTATAAATTATTAGTTTTGAAATATTAAAAATGTTTTATTAATGAAATTGTGTTTTAAAAAATATAAAATTAAACTAGTAAAACCTAAAAGGAGACCAATGGGTTTGACCCATGTGTGAACCCTAATTGTTAATAAAATAAAACAAACGAAAAAAAGAAGGGAGTTGGACGGCGGCCGTAAAACTAAAGAGAAACACAACAACAATATATAGTTTGACACCGATGATCGATAATTGTTCCGGAAAAGTTTCTCCGTTCTCGTCCAAATTTCAGTATGTCGTTTTATTCATTTAGTTAGTCAAATAAACATACTTCCTCAGATTTTTAACCATCCAAATTTCTCTATAAAATACCCGACTTCTCCGTTTATAAAATTCCTTAGTTTGAACCGTTCTTCTTCACCGTAAGTCCGATTTGAGTGAAACCAACGCTAAAACGATCATGTGAAAAATTGCTATTTTATCCAATGATTTTTTTTTCTGATTTATGATCGATTGAAGGACAAATAGTCAAAAAAACAAAGGTTGTTTGCTCATGGAATCATATTCGTGTGTGAAAGCATCGAAATAAGACAAGGGGTGAGAGAGAGTTTGAATTCATGAGTATAATATAATTTGACATGAACGGGAAAACCGTATTTCCCAACGATTCATTCGGGGCTCACTACGTACGGCAGTAGCCCTTTGAGTGATAAATTGATTAATTTAAAAATATAGAAATTGTGAGATTAAAATATGGAATAGAAATATTTATAAGGTGTTGATTGATTTAACTTTGTTAAATGTGTGGTATTTATATTATTGTGATGTTTGATTTATTTTTATTAAATGTGTAATATTTGATATTATTGTGATATTAGATGTTGAATGAATTTTATATATATGTTTGATTAGACATGTTTATGTGATGTGATAATAAAAAGTGTATTCATTTTGATATGTTTATATGATTATGATGATGTATAATTAATAATAACGATGTTATAAACTTGTGACAAGCCTATGTGCTGATGTATGATTGATGATAGCGATGCTATAAATTTGTGATGAGTTTATGTGATGAGATATGATTAATGATAGTGATGTTGTGAATTTGTGATGAGGATATTGAAGTAACCCCATAGTTGGTGAAATAATTGTGATTTCAATTTGTGTTTGAGATTATGGTCTTAATGGAGTATCATAGGCCAACGAGGGGAGAAAATAAATATTGAGAAATTATAAAGTTAAGATTATTTTGTCATCATATAGGTAGGGTCTGACAAGCCTAGTGATTCCGGAGAAGTACAACCGAATTAGCCTGATCGTGACGGTCTGCTGTCGAGCCTTAAGGCAAGATTGTTAGACCTTGGAGGTATTCGGGTGGGGAATTCCTAAGTGACTTGGAGGTAGCACTCCAAATGTCGGGAGCTACAACGCAACACACGTTTACCTCGACTGTCAAGTATATGTGTCTCGGGTTGAGTTGAGGGGATCTATGAGGACAGGGCCAATTTGAATTGTCCGTCCACTGGGATGGTGGCATAGTATTAAGCCTCCTAACCAAGTACTTCAGAGTTAGAATGGTACCACATTGTGAAGTAGAGTCTAAGTTCATGCATATCAATGCAGTTATTTGTGATTGTTTTGCTGTGATTGATGTGTTTCAAAAGTAATAATATTTACCCTTAGATGATTTGATGCATATTATAATGAGATGATTATTTTACTTTAGTGACTTTGATGTTATAATATGGTACTATTTACTTAAATATTTTGATACATTGTAATGTGATTATGATACGATATATTATGATTGTTTGCGTGTTCTTCTTACTTATATTATAATATTAACATGATTTCGAAACTCACCTCCTTCGTTGTTTGTGTGTGACTGGCTTGGCCCTGCGTTTGTGAAATCGCATTTGTTACAGGTTAATGAGTCTTGAAGTTTAAGTTTTGGAGGAACCTCGCTCTGATAGGTGATACCAGGAATAAGGGTTGTAATTTGTATTTTCTTATTTAATTTGAATCGAATTTTTGTATGAAAGCCTTAGAAGTAATAATTAGTTTTTAGAATTAAACCAAGTAATTATACTTAAATCAAGTTTATCGAGATTGCACTATTTTAATGAAAAAAATTAAGTTTAAAGTTTATGTTATTTTTGAGAAACGTGATATCCTAAATTAAAAATAAAAGTTTTTATTTTATTAAAAATAAATTTTATTTATCTGCTGCAAGTTTTATAGGAATATTATATAAATTATTATATATATTATTTTGGGGTTTAGGGTGTCACAGTAAACATAATGAAGATTCCAATAGACATCTCACAAACATCTTTGAACTATGTGAAAATGTGAAGGTGGATGGTAACTCTGAAGAAGGCAAGAGGTTGAGACTATTTCTATTTTCCTTGAATGACGATGTTAAGGAGTGGCTTAATTCTTTACCCTCTAATAGTAGTATCACCACATGGAATGAACTTGAAGATAAGCTCTTGAAACAATATTTCCCCTAACTATGTTCATTAGAAAAAGGCAAGAGATTTTCGGTTTCAAACAAAAAGAAGGAGAATCTCTTTGTGATACTTACGAGAGGTTCAAGAGTTTACTAGTAGGGTGTCCCAATCATGCTTATGATGACACTCCTCATATGAAAATATTTTGTAATTGTTTGAGGCCTAGCACTGGAATTATGTTGGATGCTGCAACAGGAAGTTATTTGAATTACAAAACCGCATCAAAATCATGAAAAATTATTGAGATCATGGCATCAAATGAGAAAATAATGTTGTATGATAAATATGGTGGGTCAAAAGTGGTATGTTGGAATTGAATGTTATGGATGTTGGGTTGGCTCAAGGGAAGTTGCTATCAAAACAGATAGAAGATGTTATCGTCGTTGAGATAAAGAAGGGGATGGCAACTTTAAATATACAACCTCAAGTGGCCCTAGTCAAATTATTGGAACATACAGGTTGTGACTTTTGTGGGGGAGCACATAAAAATGGAGCTTGTGAAATACTGGATGATGATATAGAAAAACTAAAAGATGTGAACTTTATGGGTAACAATGGGAAGTAGAATAATCCCTACTCTAATACCTACAATCTGGGTTGGAGAAATCATCCAAATTTTTCATGGAAAGATCAATAAGGTGGACCTCAAGGTCAATAAGGAGCTAAATCAAATCAAGCTCCATCTCGTAAATTTGCTTGGGAGATTGATGTTGAGAAGTTAGCAACAAACACAAGTGGTTTAATTGAAGAGTTAAAAGTCGTCTAGAAAAATCACTCAACTTCAATCAAGAATGTTGAGACCCAAATGGGTCAAATTTCTCAACATCAAGCACAAAGAGCGCCCGAAAATTTTCCTAGTGACACAGTTCTGAATCCACAAAATAATGTCAATGTTATGGCAACAAGGAGTGGCAAGGTAATTACACTAGTACCACCTAAAGCCAAAAAGGTGGGAGTGCTTCAATTCCAACCCACCGAAGGAAATAGTCACCCCAACATCAGTTGACGAGGACATTGCTCTTGAAAAGGAGGAAGAACCTGTGGTGCAGAAAAAGGAGGTCATGCCAAAGCCCAAAATTTGAATTTCATTTCCTCAAAGATTAAAAAAGGAAGAAACTGAAAAATAATTTGTTAAGTTTCTTGATGTTTTTCAAAAATTGCAAATTAACATTCCTTTTGCATAAGCACTAGAGTAGATGCCGACATACGCCAAGTTCATGAAGGAAATTGTGTCAAAGAAAATAAAAATTGGCGGTGAATTAGTGATGCTTACCAAAGAGTATAGTGTTATTCTACAAAGGAAGCCGCCACCTAAGTTCAAGGATCTTGGTAGTTTCTCTATTCCTTGCGCTATTGGGAATATAACTTTTAGGACGACCTTGTGTGATCTTGGGGCTAGTGTGAATCTTACGCCTTTTCTATATACAAAAGATTGGGCATTGGGAGAGTTAAAGACTTATAATTGATGTATTAGTTTTTGGATCGCTCAATGAAACACCCATATAGGGGTGGTGAAAGATGTGTTGGTTAAAGTAGATAAGTTCATTTTTCCGGTGGATTTTGTGGTATTAGATATGGAGGAAGACAATGATATCCCTTTGATCTTGCAGAGACCATTCTTAGCAATAGAGAGAGCTATGATTTATATGGTGGATGACACCTTAACCTTTAAGGTAAATGGGAAAATAGTTACATTTAATATTCTAAAAGCCATGGAGCATTCAAAAGATAGAGAAGGGTTCAATTGAATTGAGATTTTTGATTCGATAGTCGAAGAAATAGTTGAACATCAAGTACCTAATCTGCCTTTACAAAGGGTGTTATGCTTGTCTCATGATGTTGTTAAAGATGTTTTAGCCATGTTAGAAACATCATCATCTTACTCATCCTACTTCCATACTAGATGGGAGGAGTTGAAAGGGAATAAAGAAAAGCTTGTAGAGAAAAAGAAAAAGACGCCACTGGTTGAGCTCAAGCAATTGTCACCTCACTTGAAATGTGTATTCCTTGGTGAGAAAGATGATGTGTTTTTTGTGTCATATAATACACATTAGCAATGTTTGAGGCATCAAACTAACGACTTTAAAGAAGCGCTTTGTGGGAAGCAACCCATAAGTAGAAGTAACTTTTATTTTTGTAATCTTATTTTTGTTATTTGAATTTGTTTGTTTTTAACCGTGTGTAAACGTGCACTATATTGAAGAATTTTTTAACAACTTAAAGTGAGTCTTAAGTTATTTGTTTGTGATTTTGAGTTTTAAGTTCTAGTTCTTTGATCACATTCATTGTTCAATTTGATGAGTTTCACTTATGCATACATTGTCGAATACTTTTTGGTTGTGGATGTCTTGACATTCTTTTCCAGAAAATTGTAGTGACATATTTGGCATCATTTAGATACTTCATACTCTCTCTTGTTATTCTAGTTGTGAGGTTTTGAGCCTAAACACTTTAATTCTTAGTTGTGTGATTATTCAAACATATGTTATCCCTTCAGAACTTGCACTAATTCTGACTTGCATCACTTGTGATTTTATGCATACACTGAGGCAATTTTGTTTGGTCATTTGAGCCTTTCTAATTACCATGTGCAGTTTTATCATTCGTTAGCCCCTTTGAGTCTTGTCCTTTTCTTTCAATTACTAGCCACATTACAAGCAAAAGATCTAATTTTAATTAAATCACTTTACTTGGAGTTAGGTAGAAAAACTTTTGTCTCGTCTTGGTACAGTTCTAAGTTTGAGGTGGTGGTTCTCAAAAATAAAATAAAAATTATCAAGAAAAATAAATAAATAAATAAAAAAGAAAAAGAAAAAAAAAATCAGTTTGTGTACTTTGATGAATAACATCTTCTTGGTTCTTTTGCCAATGTTTGGGAATATTCACAATGAAAATGTGAGAAAAAAAGAGGTAGATAAATTTGAAAATGTATACCTAACTTCAAGTAGTAAACCTATTATCCAAAAACGCCATACCCTTATCTAAGCGCCATTACAACCTAAAAGTTCTCTAAAAGAGTATCTGTTTGTTGCATTGTGACTACTAACTAGAATTTTTTCAAGTCCATGGTAGCGTGATACATGTTCTAGGATTTGAGTGTTAAAATCATAACCCTTGCTAAACACATGTGAGAACTTTTGGTGAGATTGTGTGAAGAGATAGTGGAACTTGATGAATGAATGCTAATTGGGTTGATCAAAGTTTACAAATGGTGTTGTTTTTTTGTGAGATGTAAGAAACCTTTAAGCATGCGAATGTTTTGTAGTAGTTGAAACTTTGAGGATTAAGTTTGATTTGATACGAGGAATTGAGTTTAAGCTTGTTTTAACTGCATCCAAGTTAAAATTAGTTGTTGCTTGGGGACAAGCAATAGACTAAGTTTTGGATTGTGATAACTCTTCATCATATGCATATTTTTCATTGTTTTTAGTCTTATTTATCTTTAATCATTAGTTAATTTAAGGAGTTATTTGATATATTTTGTTGATTTTAGTTCTTGGATTTAATGAAATGTTCATGTTCTTATTTACTTGATTAAGTATATATTTTTCGTAGTTTTGCATTATTTCATTGTTTTAGTGCAGTGCTGGATTTTGGTGAGAAATCAACATGACATACGTGGAGTATTTCAACCATATCTTGAGTTGTAGATGTTCAATTAGAGTCGAACCAAGTTTACATAAAATTTAAAATCCATAGCTACATACTTCATGAAGACACCAGAACCAAATTCAGACTCAAAAGAGGATAAAAATGTAGTAAGCATCAGACAACAAATGGTGTGCACTTGGAACACAAATGCATGCGCTTGGGACACACATCTACAGTATTTTCACATCTTGTTTTTGCCCAGGTGCGCCTGGAGCGCAAATGCTTGCGCTTGGGGCGCACGACACACTGCATTATGCATAAAAATGTGTTTTTCTCACTTTCTAGGCATCTTTTTGGCTGTTTTGAAGTTTGAAGACATGTGTCATAGCAGAGAAACTCAGAGGAGGTTGGTTCGAATACCATTGAAGGAGTTTTATCAAGACTCATTCATGAATTTTTCTTGTAATCCTTCTTTAATATCTATCTTTTGTATCTTTGTTATGACTAACTAAACCCTACTTGTTAGGGACGAGTAGAACAAGATGAAACCATTATTTGTCTCATTTAATTTCTAGTTATATGAATCAGTTTACTGAATTATTTTTCTCATCTCTATGCTTAATGCTTTTTATGGTTTGAGCAACTTTAAACTGTTTTATGATTCGTATTTTGAAACAAAAGTGGACTTTACGAATGCTTGAGATGAGAAATTCATGATATTATGGTCTAGGGATAGATGCAGGTCATGAAACCAATTATATTATGTGCAAAGGAAATTGTTTTGATAAGATAATTCTTGTACTGTAAAACTTAATTCTAATCTTAAATCCACTAAGGAATTAAGGGTTACTTTGGAATTAAAGGTTATGTCACTAACACATTAGGGCAAGAAGAAGAAAGAGAATTTTGTAATAGTTCAATAAAGGAATTTGGTAACTAGGATCAAATTAGAAACCAATGTTGGATTCGAAGTGAAACTCATATGTTACATTTTTCTTATTAAAAAAGTTCAATACTATTACTCTTGTTACTTTCAAATATAATTTAATCAATCCAAAAACTGTGTTTAATTTTAGTATTTAAACACAATTCAATAGTATAACACAATAATTGAGTTTGGCACTTTATACTACTATTTAAATTATTACTTGCAATAATTCATTACACTTAGGTTTGGATGACCTAACCTTTTGAGCCAAATTAATTTTTATTCATTTACTGACATGAGACACCTAAGGTCTTGTTTCTCTAAGCTAAACAAATTTTTCTTATATAGGTTTTTTTTATCTCTGACCTGTAAAGATTACAAATTCATCTTTTAGACTAATTGTTTTCCATGATTTTTTTTATAAAATACGATATCATAGTTACTATCACTTAATTAACTAATACTTAATAAATTATGTTGAAGACCTTTAACAACCAACACATATTTATTAGAAGGAGAAGTGCCATTACCAACTGTGTTGTGTCCAATGATATGGCCTTTCTAATTTCCTCCAAAAGTCAATGTGCCTCATTTGGTTAAAGTTAGGTCTTGGAACATAAAGTTTTCTTTCGTCATATACTGCGAGTATCCAGTATTGAGGTACCATGACTGATATTTCAATTTTGTTGTTCAGAACATTTGCAATATAGAAAATTATGTTCTTCGGTACCCAAATTTGATTGGGTCCTAGTTTGTTATCCTTAAAAATTTTCTTGTCTTTCCTTGTGTTTAACATGGGACAAGATATTTTGGAGTGATCTCTCTTAGAGAAAACAGTACATAAAACATCAGGTTTGATAAGTGCAAAGTTAGTTACTATTTCTTGGTATCCTATACGTCTCTTACCATATGTACTAACTCCATAAATCATAGAAGTAAACTTGCTTCTTTCTAGAAAGTCTTGGAATGCTACTTCATATTTATTTGAATTACGTAAGACATTTCCTGAAGGTTTTGAGACATGATTATCTTCTAGAGTTATATTTTCTATTTTAAGCTCATTACTTTCAGTTTTTAAAACATTAATTTCTTCAGTTAGGTTTGCATTTACTTTCCTAAGGGCTTTCAATTTTCGAGAAAATTTGTGGTTTATATTTAAGAAATCATTTATGACTTTAATTAACTCATATCAGGTTAAGTCGGAAAGTACATCAATTTCTTCATCTATTAATTCACTTCCAGAGTCAGAATTACGATAAGTGTTGGATTCATAGTTAGTATGAGCCATCAGAGCCAAATCTGCTTGCTCTTCATCAAGAAAGGATTCATTAGAATCGTCCATGTAGCCATAGAACGTTCTTCTTGGGTCCGCAATCTTTTCCTTGATGTTTCCTTTTTTTCCAGATTAGGACATTCAAACTTGCATGCCCAGGTTCATTGAATCCATAACATATGCTGGTTTTCTTGTTAGACTTGTCGTCATTTCCTCTACTAGACTACTTCTAATTTATTTGAGGGAATGACTTCTTTCTATTTTTCCACTTCCTCTGAATTTTTCTAGATATGAAAGTCAGCTCCTCATTCTCTTCGATGTTTCTTTCTCATTACATCCTTCAAACTCTATAAAGGTGATTCATTTATCATGAAGATTCTAGACTTGTGATGCATCTTGTCCCAAAGTTCAAGATCTTGTGAGATAAATAAGCTTATGAGTCTATCCTTCTAGTACTCAAATCTTTTTCCATCAAACTAAGGTGGTCTATTGATGTTTCCACCAAAGGCTTCTTTACCGAATCCAGACATGTTGAAACCTTGGATCATTCCATAACCACTGTAAAGTGCTCATCCTTGAGACTAGGCTCTTGATTCCAATTGAAGATGCAAACAGGAGAAACGGGAGTTGAATTGTGTTTGACTAAGTTGGACTATTCTTAAATAAGTTATTCAAGAACTATTTTAGGTTTGGTGATTTTCTTAGAACAGAAGAGTAGCATTCAAACTTAATAAAATTAGAGGCAACAATAAAGTAAAGAGTTCAAAAGTAAAGTCACACAAGTAAATTTATCATGGTTCCTGTAAGACCCTGAATTTTCGAAACTCTAATTTATGCAATTTAAGTGTATTTTGTGTTGAATTGCTTAGGCCTTTAGCTCAATTTTTATTTTATGAATTAAGTACCAAAGAGTTAGTAATATATTAGAGTTAGTAATATATTTTTGGAGGACCGATTAAAATTATTTATTAGAGTATATTTTAACTAAGTTACGAAAAATTTAATACCGAACAAATTTTTTAAAAAGTCACCTATTACTGATAAATTTATCTGTCAATTAAGTTACGACAAGAGGATATATTTTTATTAAATTAAATTGAAAAGTGAGTGATGTGATGTGTGTAAGAGTGTTAGATGTAATAATAATGATTTTAATAATATCCATAAATATTTAATTATAATATGTAAATTGAGAAGTGAGTGTTGTTGTTGTTGTTGTTGATGATGATGATGATGATGATTTTGTTAGTAATGATTAAAAAAAATTGATTTTTAATGTGTTTGAGTTACATAATGAGTTATTTGTTAATAAATGAGTTTGAACTGAAGTTGAAATTTTACAAAAAAAATTTAGAGTTGTTAAAGTTGTGAAAAAGTTCAAATTTTAACTAAGTTAAAGGGTTTGAGCAAAAAGTTTTATTGAACTCTGATATATTAATGTTGTCGTGGCGATTAAAGAAAAATGATTTTTCTTAGTTTATGTGTTTCCAAGAATATTAGTTATGATTGATGATTAAGAATGTATACACATGATTAACAAATTTTTTTGAAGTTTTGATTTAAGGAAATTTAGTGAACTATGGTTACAAGTTTGTATATGTATACTTTTAATTTTTAGAAAAGTTTGAATGATTTTAATTAAAGTTTCAAGTTTATTAAGTAAAGATTAAAGTATTGAGTAAGAAATTCTTTTTTTAATAGAGTCAAAGTTTCATGAATTAAAATACAAACTATATTGAAAAATATATATTTTGAAAATCGGGAAAATATTTCAAAGAGTTAGAACTTTGAAATTAGAAAAAATAATCATTGATATTTGTTTTGTGTGATTATGTTGTTATGAGGTAAATACTTTGATTGAAGTTTTAGTCTTTAAAAAAAATGTGTAGTGGATCAAACTTGAAGTTATTTGAGAGAAAAAAATGAGTAATGGAAAATTTGAGAAAAATTTGTGGTTGTGTGAAAAATTTAGAGAATAAGAATTTAAAGCGTTTCAAAAAATTGTTAGTGAATTCACTGAAAAATTAAAGGATGTTAATTTCTAAAAATATGTTTTATATCTTGAAAGTGTGTTGTGGTTAATAATACTATTAGTCCTTAATCATTGTAAACTCTTTTAGCAAAATATACTCTAAGGGAGCTAGGAGTAAGAAAGGGTTCGTAAGGTTGTTAAAGTTTCATGGATTAATTTGACTAAGTCAAACACTATTTGATTAAAGGTATCGACACAAACGATATTTTTTACTGTGTTTGATTGTGGTAGTGATAATTGTTGAAAAAGCTATAACAAGGTAAGGGCTTCTTCCAAGTTTTTAGTTTGCACATAGGGACCTTATATGTGTGATTTATGTATGATTGATGTGTGAATATGTGATGATTAATATTGATGTGATGATGCATTCTTGAGTGATATTAGGTATTGCTACATGTTATGAATTTTATGGAGGATAATATGTCTTGAGTATGCTATGTGAAAAGTATGAAAAATTAGTAGTGTGTAATGAGTATTAAAATGGGACCTTGATGGGCCACAATGTTAGTGGTGACCGTGATGGGCCACGAAGTTAGTGGTGACAGAGATGGGCCACGAACTTAGTGGTGACCGTGATGGGCCACCAGATGGTTCCATGAGTTGATTGGTCCATCTTATCCTTACGAGTATTTATTTCTCGTGTAGGTCTGTGATAGACTACACACTAGTAAATCGTGTTGATTTGTGATAGGTGGCACCTCGGTAATTAGTACTGGTCTGCGAGAGGCGGTATGTTTATGATTTACGCCCCTCGATAAGGGTTGTGAAATTCCAAAATCATGTGCATTGGCATATAAGCTTTGCATTAGGGTGCTTGACACGCGAGTCGTGTTTGTTATAATATGATATTTGTATATACATACACTGTTATTGTTTGTTAGCATATCATAATTTTTAAATGTTATTTGTTAAATTTCGGTTGGTGATCCTTTACATTATTGTGGAAATTGGGCTTTGCCCTCAGATGATACCCAAGTTCGTTCCACCGACTGTTACGTTGACGGTGGAAACTTCGTTAGACTTCTCTAACTGGCACTCACCAACTGCTTTGGCATGTGAGCCAATCTCAAGCAGGGCTACATATACGTGTTGAGTCAGAACTCCCACTTTTGGTAATGAGCTGTTTTGAGATTCCTGCACCGCCGAAGCCACTTATCTTGTGGGTCGACCTGACCTCTAAAGAGACTGATCCCTCAATGACTGATGAGGAGGAAGAAGTTACTGCAAAGAGAGATACTACATCATATGGGACTAGTGCAGTGTGTAGAGGTCACCCTTATTATTGTAGTTGCTAGTGGATGATAATATTAGTTTTTGTGTTATAGGGTCTTAGTGTCTTTCTTTGGGTGGTTGTACTTATTTTGTTTCAGGATGATTGTACGTATGACATTCTTTGATAGTTGACTTTTGTTGGTGGGTCCATGTTCCATTTTTTTTACGTGATCATGGGGGAGATAATATTCTTGGAGCAGTACTTATGTGCAGCTGTCTGCCGAGAATACCCCAGAGGTATGAACAATGTATTATAGGTCTTATAACCCCGATGTATTTTCTATTCGTATACTTTGGATTATCTTCCCAAAAAATATTTTAGCTGGTTTGTATATATGACGTAATTATTTATGATTTTTGTCGTTTTGTGTTATGACGTATCATTCTATTAAGTTGTTTCAAAAGAAAAAAATTCACTCACGCCGTTAAAAATTGGGGTGTTACATTGTGGTATCAGAGCTTTGGTTAGATTGTAGGTCGACGTGTAGGTTGGGAGTCGTTATCTGATCATGCATCGGGGTAAGTTGTTTGATTTGTCAGTTCTTGTGTAGTTGTTATGTGTTGATGCAGTCGAAAATTATTTTTGAAATTCTTCTAAGTGGGTGATGTGATGTGTGTAAGAGTGTTAGATGTAAATAAGTGATGTGATGTGTGTTAGAGTGTTAGATGTAAATAAGTGACGTGATGTGATGTGTTAAATTAAATTGAAAAGTGAGTGATGTGATGTGTGTAAGAGTGTTAGATGTAAATAAATAAATATGAAAAATAAAAAAATAAAAAAGAACTCAGCCCTTTATATAGAAAGCAGTGAACCCCTTCCTTTTTCATTCTTCTTCTTCCTGTTTTCCTTCTCCATTCTCCATTTTTCTTTCTGTTTCAAAAAAACAAAAAAAAAACAAGTAGTTTAGGTTTTAGAAAAATAAAAACCTCCATTTTCTATTAGATCAAAGCCTCCATTTAAGAAGTGTTAGGAAGGAAAGTTGCTCATCTCTACAAGTGGTGCTTGTGAGCTAATTTTTTTGAGGTGAGACACTTACTTCCTTCACTATTTTTCCTAAATTTGTAAAATTTATACAGTGGGGGAAATGAGTGAAATATTTGAGTTCTTAACAAATCCCTCGTTGTTATGTTGTTGTTGTGTTGTTGTTGTTGATGATTTTGTTAGTAATGGTTAAAAAAAATTGATTTTTGATGTGTTTGAATTACATAATGAGTTATCTGTAAATAAATGAGTTTGAACTGAAGTTGAAATTTTAGAAAAAAAATTTAGAGTTGTTAAAGTTGTGAAAAAGTTCAAATTTTAACAAAGTTAAAGGGTTTGAGCAAATCGTTATATTGAAATTAAAATGTTTAGAGTTTAAAATGTTACTATTTTAATTACTCTGGAACTGAGTTTAAAAAGAAAAGTTTAGAGTACTTTATTAATCGAGTATGTTTATGTTTGATTTGGAAAATATTTGTTTTATTTAGTTTTAACTAAATAATGTAGATAATTTGATTTTAAAAGTTTAGTGGGCAAAAAAGATAATTTTGGAATTTTGTTATGGTTGGGTAAATTTTAGTTGTGAACAACTTGTTATAAATATTTATGTTTATGTAGTTAGCTTCTAGAGTCTCGAAAAGGAATCGAGACCATTGGCACCGAGCTAGAGGTGGAGATAATTATGATATATTAGTGTTGTCGTGGTGATTAAAGAAAAATGATTTTTCTTAGTTTATGCATTTCCAAGAACAGTGGTTATGATTGATGATTAAGAATGTATACACATGATTAACAAATTTTTGAACTTGTGATTTAAGGAAAATTAGTGAACTGTGGTTACAAGCTTGTATATATATACTTATAATTTTTAGAAAAGTTTGAATGATTTTAATTAAAGTTTCAAGTTTATTAAGTAAAGGTTAAAGTATTGAGTAAGAAATTATTTTTTTAAGAGAGTCAAAATTTCATGAATTAAAATAAAAATTATATTGAAAAATATATATTTTGAAAAGGATGAAAATATTTCAAAGAGTTAGAACTTTGAAATTAGAAAAAGTATTCATTGATATTTGTTTTGTGTGATTATGTTGTTATGAGATAAATACTTTGATTGAATTTTTAGTCTTTAAAAAAATATGTGTAGTGGATCAAACTTGTAGTTATTTGAGAAAAAAATGAGTAATGGCAAATTTGACAAAAAATTGTGGTTGTGTGAAAATTTTTTAGAATAATAATTTAAATCGTTTCGAAAAATTGTTAGTGAATTAACTGAAAAATTAAAGGATGTTAATTTCTAAAAATATATTTTATATGTTGAATGTGTGTTGTGGTTAATAATACTATTAGTCCTTACTCACTGTAAACTCTTTTAGTAAAATATACATTAAGGGGGTTAGGAGTAAGAAAGGGTTCGTAAGGTAGTTAAAGTTTCAGGGGTTAATTTGACTAAGTCAAACACTATTTGATTAAAGGTGTCGACACAAACGAGATTTTTCAATGTGTTTGATTGTGGTGGTGATAGCTGTTGAAAAAGCTATAACTAAGGTAAGGGCTCCTTCCAAGTTTTTAGTTTGCACATAGGGACCTTATATGTGTGGTTTATGTATAATTGATGTGTGAATATGTGATGATTAATATTGATGTGATGATGCATTCTTGAGTGATAATACATGTTGCTACATGTTATGAATTTTATGGAGGATAATATGTCTTAAGTATGCTCTGTGAAAAGTATGAAAAATTAGTAGTGTGTAATGAGTATTAAAACGGGAGTACTTTAATAGCTACATTTACATAATGATTGTTGTGAAAGAGTCAGAGTATGCTCATGCATTTCATAATTAGTGGTGATTGTGATGGGCCACAATGTTAGTGGTGACCGTGATGGGACACGAAGTTAGTGGTGATCGTGATGGACCACCGGATGGTTCCATTAGTTGATGGTCCATCTTATCCTTACAAGGATTTATTTGCCGTGTAGGTCTGTGATAGACTACACTCTAGTAAATCGTGCTGATATGTGATAGGTGGCACCTCGGTTATTAGTATTGGTCTGTGAGAGGTGGTACATTTGTGATTTACTCCCCTCGATGAGGGTTTGGAAATTCTGGAATCATGTGCATTGACATATAAGAATTGCATTAGGGTGTTTGACACGCGAGTCGTGTTTGTTATAATATGATATTTGTATATACATACTATGTTATTGTTTGTTATCATGTCGTAATTTATAAATGTTATTTGTTAAATTCGGTTGGTGACCCTTTATATATTGTGGAAATTGGGCTTTGCCTTCAGATGATACCCGAGTTCGTTCCACCGATTGTTACCTTGATGACGAAAACATCGTTAGACTTCCATGATTGACACTCGCTGCTTGCTTGGGCATACGACCCCATCTCAAGAAGGGCTACATATACGGGTCGAGTCAGAACTCCCACTCTTTGTAGTGAGCTGTTTTGAGATTCCTGCACCGTCAAATCCACTTATCTTGTGGGTCGACCTGACCTTTGAGGAGACCGATCCCTCCATTGTTGATGAGGAGGAAAAAGATACTTTGAAGAGAGATAATGCAATGGATGGGACTTGTGCAGTGTGTAGAGGTCACCCTTATTATTGTAGTTGCTAGTGGATGGTCCGATTAGTTTTTGACTTATAGGGTCTTAGTGTCTTTCTTTTGGTGGTTGTACTTATTTTGTTTTGGGATGATTGTACGTATGACATTCTTTGACAGTTGACTTTTGTTTGGTGGTTCCATATTCCATTTTTTTTTTTACGTGATAATGGAGGAGATAACATTATTGGAGCAGTACTTATGTGCAGGTGTCTGCTGAGAATACCCCAGAGGTATGGCGATGTCTGATAGGTCTCATAGCCCGAGTGTATTTTCTATCTGTATACTTTTGATTATCGTCCCAAAAACTATTTTATCTGGTTTGTATATATGATGTAATTATTTATGATTCTTGTCATTTTGTGTTACGACGTATCATTTTATTAAGTTGTTTTAAAAAACAATACACTGGCGTTGTTACAATTGATTTCTCACACTAAAACACATAGAAAATATTTCTTTGGGCAAGTTCTTATCTAGAAATTAAACCTTTGAACTTTGAATACTTAGTAAATTTGAGCTCTCATAAGTTTTTTAGAATTGTATGGTTTTCTAAGTTTATGAGTTCGTGTTTTCTTCTTTTGCTTTGCACTTATGGTTGCCCCTAATTTAATGTTGATGTAGCGCATTACCCCCATACCCAGTGCAATGCACACGTTCCTAGACGATTACTTAAGTCAAATATCAGAATTTTGTTAGGGTTCGGATTTTTGAATGTAAATGAGAAGGCATTTGCACCTTAGAAGAGACCTTGTGTAACCTTTGTATCTAATTTTCTTCTTTTTGTGTATCTTTTGTAAAACATTACGTGTAGCTAATTTACTCATAGATTAGAAATTAGATGAATCTTCTTGAATCTAAATAGTTTTGGTTTTTGTAAGTTGCTAAAGCAATTACAATGTATTTGATTATTCATATATTTTTGTTCTTAATGCTTTTTTGTGCTTGTTCACCATAGAATTGAACCTATGTATTATTACGTTATTGGAATATAGGTTATAATAACCTGAACTAAAATATATGTTTGTGTTTCAATATTGTCATAGAAATATAAAGTATTAACACGTGTCTACTAAATTAACATTCATATATGCTTTGAATATCAAATCTTATCACATAGGAATTAAGGGTTCATTGTTATAAAAAAAAATAAAAAAGGATTTGGAGTCAAGGAATTGGTCTTAGTCTAGTTGGTTAATTTGACGTAATCAAATAGGTTAGATTGTTAAAATAGTGAATCAATAATTACATAGTGAAAATAAGGTGATTCGAACTGCCTAATTGTTTTTCTCATAATCTCTATCTCGTTAAATTTAATTCGTGTTTACTCAAACAACCAACTTTTAAACCATTATTGTTACCAAAGTATTTACAACTTTACTGCAATACTGAATTAATAATAATCCATGGGGAGATGATTTTTACTTATGACTTTATTGCTTGAGCGATTTGGTACACTTACACAAATTAGGCAAACTCTTTGCTAAAATACCCTGAGTACCTAAGGCACCAGTGTTAGCCAAGCTCGCAGTATTGTATCCGCTAATCATATATCTATGTCCGGTAGGGTCCTTCAGCAATTCGGTTGAAATGACACTAGGGAATGCAAGATACCCTTCAACTACTTTCACATCATTGTATGTTTAACAAGTTGGAATCAAATGTCCTCTGATATCTCAAGTCTTCGATTTCTTCCGTCGAGGCCTATCCTTATGGTCAATTAAGGTCCTATTTTTCCTAATGGAAGTCGGAGTCACTTGTTGAGGAGGCTTGGGTACAACATTTAAGGTTGGGTCATGTTTGACCACATCCATTTGTTAGAGAAGTTGGGAAAGAGCCGAAGACGATACACTAGAACTTTTGGGCTTATATTTCTTCATGAAAGATAATGAAGCCATATTTGTTGCAAATAAAGAAAATGAAAAAGAAAAGTTAGAATCAGGAAATCTAACAAGTACCAACACAAAAAAATCTGCACTAACTACCTAAGAAATTAGCATGTTGTTGATTCTGACAATCCAGAAGTTCCCTAGTATATATGCAACAAAAAACATACTGAAGATTTCCATCCACGTCTAGTATCGGATTCCCCTTTTTGTCCACCTTAAGTTCCTTCTCAAAGGTGTTGACATATGACCATAAAAGATTAGCATTATAAAGGTTAGTAGGGTTAAGTTCATCAAGTTTATACGTTAGTTCCTCCTATCTATGATTGAAATGAGCATTAGTTCACACCTTTGGAAAGTGATCACAACAAGTTGTTTTAAGTTCATCGTCCTCATCCATGACTATATTCCCATTTCAATCATAGAGAGGGCTATCAACGCATAAATTTTTATGTATTTCTTCTGACCTCGTCACAAAGTAGCTTCTTTTGACCTCACCACAACATAATAATACCGCCTCTTGAACCCTTTCTACGAGTCGGTAAAAGCCATGAAACACTTCTTCTGCTTGAAAGACATGTAACCTTGTTTCAACCTCGAGTTCTCCTTATGCTAGAGTAATTTGAAGATATTAAAGAAAAAAGGGATAGAACGAATCAATTTCAAGTTGTGACAAGTAATTTGGAAGACCATCATATACGTCTAGAAATTTGGATGAAGCTACGACGGGGCAAGCTGAATGCGGTCCAATACTTGTATTTCAGACGGCCTAGAGGGGAGGCAGAACCTTTGTATGTCTAAAGATGGACTTAGACATGGTAATTGCACAATTACTAGGATCACTACATATTCTTTTTGTCCATTAAGGTCTTTAGGTAGTCCAATCATCCTTTGGTCCTACTCTTCTAAATGCATCTGACGAGTCCTCACCTTTTTCTAAGAAGACAAAAATAGCTCGCAGAAGTTTGTTAGTGACCCAATTCATATCTTGGAAGTCCGAAGGGAATGTTTGTACGTCTAAAGTTGATGCTTGATCATCGGCTATTTCAAACCATGTTTGATCAAAAGGGATGAGAGTGACTCAAACGTAAATCACACTCCTTCATCCTCTTTGATGAAGAATGAATTAAGGAAGATAAAAATTCATTAGAACTAAACTTGATAAAAAGTTTAAAGAACAAAACCCATAAAATGAAAGTAAGATCTAAAACCACTATTCATGATGGGAAAAGAAAGATAATTCCTAAAACCACCGTAAGATTCGTCGTGGACAATGGTCATAATCGAAGAATTTAAAGGGGAAAACAACAAGTAAAGCACACGATCATGTCAACAAAAGAAAGATGTGTTGGAACCAAATTCATTTTATACTTAGAGTTTTTATGATAACAAAAGTATTTTATGAGAACAATATATTTGACTTCAAAGAGTATACAAAAAGATATGGTCAAGATTTGTAGAAGATTTGATCAAGATTTATCTACAATAAAATATAAATAGAATCAATCTAAAGAATTTACAAACGCAATCTGCACAAAATACAAACATAATCAATCTAAAGAATTTACAATCTCAATCTAAAAAAAAAAGGAACAAAATCAATTTGAAGAAATTACAAACGCAATCTGAACAAAATACAATTTAGAATTAAATAAGAACTAAATTGAAGCTCATATTTTAACTATAAATAGATACTCAATGCTGAAGAAGAAAATCATCAAAAAACATAAAATAGTAGTCTTAGAGTTCAAAGAGAGAAATACTTGTTCAAGTTAGAAATATTTTGAGTGTTCTTTTCTTAGAGTGTGAAAGTTATTATTATTATTATTATTATTATCAACTTTGTTAGAAGCAACTACTCAAGTTCCAATCTTTTGTATTCAACCCAATAGTGGTTTATTTCCTTATTCAATCTAGGGTTTTCAAGTTTTTAGGAGAAGACTTGGCTTGTAGGGTCAAGGTGATTAGTTCCTCAAAAGTCTGAGGTTGTCAGGTTGTTTGAGAAAACTGGCTTGGAGGTTCAGGTACTTTGTAATTTAAGGTATTTGAATTAGTGGATTAAAGCCTTCTGAATAAGGGGACTGGATGTAGCCAAGTTAATGGTGAACCACGATAAATCTACACGTCAAATTATTTATGCTTTTAATGTTTATTGCCTCTAAATCCGATTGCTTCTACACCAAGTAAGTCACCAAATTCGAACTAGTTTTTCTATTTAAATATAATTTATAAAAATTTACCAACTTTGGCAAACACAATTCAACCCCCTCTTCTCATATTTGCACATTCAATTGGCATAAAAGCTCGGCCTCAAGGATGAGCATTTTACAGAGTTTGAGAAAAGATCCAAGGGTTCAGTATGTAGATTCAGTGAAGAAGTTGTTGGAGAAAACATCAACATACCACCTCTATTTGATGTAGAACGTTTTGAGTATTGGAAGGACATGCTGAGAAGTTTCTATATTGCACAAGATCCTGAACTTTGGGACTTGGTGGAAGATGATTGTGTTGCTCTGAAGAATACTAATGCTATTGAGATTCCAAGAAAGGAGATGAATTTTGATCATAAAAAGATGTTCAAGATACATCATAAGTCCAAAACATTCATGTTAAGTGCAATCACCTTCAATGAGATTGAATAGTGCACCAACCATGAGATATCAAAAAAGTATATATGATAGTATGATTCTGACCCATGAAGGCAGCAAGCAAGTTCAAGAAGCAAATTCCAACCTCCTAGTCAAAAAGTATGAGTTGTTCAAGATGGAAGAAGATGAAGACATTGAAACAATGTTTTTCATATTCCAGACTTTGGTCTCAAGATTAAAGGTACTTGAAAAGAGTTATACTATTGTTGATCACGTGAAAAAGATACTAAGGAGTTTGAAAAGCAAGTGGAGACTTAAGATCACTGCCATTCAAGAAGCAAATGATTTGAATACTCTTAAGCTCGAAGATTAATCAACTCTCTTAGATCAGATGAAATTGAGCTTGTAGAGGATGAGCCCAAAAAGAAGCAACCAACTCTGACTTTGAAATCCAAGCAGAAGAAAGTTTTGAAGGCAACAACAGAATTAGATGATAATGATTCAGATGATCAGAATAAAGACCTAGAGGAAAAGGAACTAAAGTTTATATGCAGAAAAGTTCAGAAGATATGGCACAACTGAAAGAATAAATTCCCCAAAGATATTCTAGGCAATCCAACAAGGAAATGATGATAAATTTGACAAGAAAATCATCATCTGCTATGGATGCAATGAACCTGGACATATCAAGTCAGAATGTCAAAATATGGAGAAAGGGAAACATCATAGGAAAGATTCTAGAACCAAGAAGGAGAGTTTGATGGCTACATGTGATGATTATGATGAATCCTCTAATGATGAAGAGCACGCAAATTTGGCTCTGATGGTTCCTAACAACTTTTCCTCTAGATCCAACACATATTTTGACACTAGAAGTGAATCAAGAAATTAAGAAATTGAGGTATTTTCTGACTTTACTCGATCTGATTTAGTTACTGCTATAAATGAATTTTTAAACAAGAATTACAAATTGTCTTTAAAACTGAAAACACTCGGGAAAGAAAATAGAAATCTAACTGAAAAAGTTAATGTTTTAAATAATCAAAGTGATGAATTTAAAATAGAAAATACAACTCTAAAAACTGATATTTATGAACTTAAGACATATAATGCAACTCTAAAAACTGATATTACTGAACTTAAAATAGAAAATGCAAATATGAAAACTGATATTGTTGAACTTAAGGCTGAAAATCTAACTCTAAAAAGTAATTATAGTTCAACATCAATTAAAAATACCACATGTGACTCTGATAAGCATGAAGAAGTATTTCAAGATTTTCTTGATAATGGTATGGAAATAAGCAAGTATGCATCTATGATTTATAGTGTTAGTAGGAATGGTAAAAGATGAATAGGATTTCAAGAAAAAATAATTGAACCTAAGTTTGTTCCCTTTAATGATTTATGTACAATTTACTATAAGAAATGTCGCACTAAAATATCTTGTCTTATGCTAACCACATGGAAAGACAAGAAATCGTTAAGATCTAACATATCATGACCCAACCAGATTTGGGTACCAAAGGATAAATTTTTTTATGTTGCAAATGTTCTAAGCAACCAAATTGAAACACCATTCATGGTGTTTGGTCAATGGATGCTTGCATTATATGAAGGAGAAAAGTTATTTGTTCCAAGACCTACCAAACAGAAGCCAACTAACTCTAGTGGAAGAAAGACTGGTCAGCACAATACCAGAACCAAAACCATACAATGAACTAGAAATATCAGAAAAATTTGGAGTATCAACATTATCAAAATTGGCAGAGATTTCACACATATCAACAAAATCCAATCTAGCAGAGAAATCACACTCATCAACAGAACCTAAACTACAAGAAGTCATAATTACCATTAGTTCCAAAATTACTAGAGGAACTTGATACATCAGCAGAAACAGAAGTGTTAGATTAACAATCAAAATCATGAGACTTCTTTGAGCACTCCAATCAAATTCATCAAGACTACAAACCTGGATGGAAATTCAAATCCCTTCATATAGACCCTCTAATAAGAGAATATGCAAATTCAGAATCTAAAAACCAAAAAAGAAGAAATAAGAGTTCTTTGAGAGTGAAATTGAAATTGTTGACATATAGATTATATTTATCTTTAAATTTAATTATTGTCTGATATTATATTTAATGTGATAATAAGAAGCTTGATCTTAAAAATCAAAGCTAGATAAGTATTTTGTAGGTTCTCAAAAATTTAGAGGAACAAGGATATCCACATAATCTGAACACTTCAGCAGAAGTAGCATACAAGTTTGGTTTTCAGAAACAAGCAGAAACCACCAAAAACAAAATTGACATTTTGGTTGTATTGATTTAATTATTCAATTATCTCAATTATATTGTGTTATATGAAAAATAGCTTGACCTAAAAAGTCAAAGCAAGTTGAGGATACTGCAGGTTTACCGGAACCAGAGGAAGTAGATGCAGACAAACCAGAAGATGAAAAATCTTCAGAGGATGAATCTGATCAAGTTAGAATCGATCCACATAAGCCAGAAGAAATATCTGGAATGAATTACAAGACATCTCATCTCATTGAAAGTTCAAGTGATCCTTTAAGGGTCAGATCATCATTAAAAGATACCACTTTGTTTGGCGCACTTTCATCAATTGAACCTACAATTTTTTATGAAGCATTGGCAGATGGTGGACGTATTCTTGTAAGGAAAAAAGAGTTAAATGAATTTAAGAGGAATGATGTTTGAGATCTAGTACCTAGACCAAAGAAGAACATTATTAGAACCAAGTGGGTTTTCAGAAACCAACTAAATGAAAAATGTGAAATGGTTAGAAATAAGGTAAGACTTTTCGTACAAGGATACAGTCAACAAGAAGGCATTGATTACACTGAGACATTTTCTCCATTGACCAGGTTAGAAGCTATTCGTATCTTACTTTCTTTTATTGCAAATAATAACATTACATTATTTCAAATGAATGCTAAAAGTTATTTTCTAAATAGTTATATAAGTCAAGAAATCTATGTTAAACAACCTCCATGTTTTGAAAGTGATGAAAAGTGATGAATTTCCAAACCATGTTTCTAAAATTATGAAATCAATTTATGATATAAAATAAGCACCTAGGGTATGGTATGATAGACTTAATAACTTCTTGCTCAAAAAATAACTTTGAAAGACGACAGGTAAATATTACACTCTCTAGAAAAATCAATAGAAGATGACATTCTTATTATTCAAATTTATATTGATCACATTATTTTTGGATCTACTAATGGCACTCTTTGTCAAGAGTTTTCTAAATTGATGCAGCTTGAATCTCATATGAGTATGATGGGAGAACTTAAGTTCTTCTTAGGGACACAAATTTAGCAAAGTTAAAAAGGTATATACATTCATCAAACTAAATATACAAAAGAGCTTCTCAAGAAGTTTCAGATGAGGGATTGCAAACCTATGGCTACATAATGCACCCTAGTTGTTCATTTGAAAAAGATGATTCAGGCCAAAAAGTTGGCTGGAAAACCTATAGAGGAATCATAGGATCCCTACTTTTCCTTACGCTTCTAGACCTGCATAATGTTTAGTGTATGTGTATGTGCAAGATTTCAAGTTGACCTTAGGGAATCACATTTAACTGTTGTTAAAAGAATCCTTAGATGCCTAAAAGGCACTACCAACCTTACCTTGTTCTACAAGAAATCTCCTAAATACAAACTAAGTGGGTACTATGATTCTAATTATGCAGAAGATAAACTTGAGAGAAAGAGCACTAGTGGCAACTGCACCTTTTTAAGCGACCACTTAATATCTTGGTCAAGTAAGAGACAAAACACCATTGCAATGTCAACAACAGAGGTTGAGTACATGTTAGCAGCTAGTTTGCAGTTCTCAACTACTTTGGATGAAGCATCAACTTGAAGACTACAAAATCCTACAATCCAACATGTCCATCTATTGAGATAACACTTTTGTCTTTTTTCTAACCATAATCTCTATCTTACATTCTAGAGCTAAACACATAGAGATCAAACACCACTTCATTAGGGACTTTGTTCTAAAAAGGGTACTAAACATTCAGTTTGTAGACACTGAACATCAATGGCTTGACATATTCACCAAACCACTACTTGAAGATAAGTTTGACTTTATCAAGAAAAACCTAAACCTTACCTTCATACCTGACTGATGTTGTGACAACCTCAAAGTAGTTTAATTTTACATTAGTTTTTATATTTTCTTGTAATATGTTACATTTGTGTTATTAAAAAAAACTAAAAAAAATGAAAAAAAAAAAATATATATATATATATATAAAAACTCTCACTTGCAAGTCTTTTTGTCTTATGAAAAAAAGGGGAGAACAATATTTGATAAAGTGGCGGAGAAAATGATACTTAGACTTAGGGGAGCCCTAAGTTAGGGGAAGTCAAAGAAATACAAAGAAATTTTGTGATAAAAAATACAAGTTTGGTCATCACAAAAAAAAAAGGAGATTGTTGGAACCAAATTCATTTTATACTTAGAGTTTTTATGATAGCAAAAGTATTTTGTTATAGCAATATATTTTACTTCAAAGAGTATGCAAGAAGATATGGTCAAGATTTGTAGAAGATTTGGAGATTTGATCAAGATTTATCTACAGTAAAATATGAATAGAAACAATTTGAAGAATTTACAAACGCAGTCTGCACAAAATACGAACAAAATCAATATGAAGAATTTACAGTCTCAAGCTAAACAAAAAATGAACATAATCAATTTGAAGAATTTACAAACACAATTTGAACCAAAAACAATTTAGAATTAAACAAGGACTAAATTGAAGCCCCAATTTTAACTATAAATAGATACTCGAGGCTGAAAAAGAAAATCATCGAAAAGCAGAAAAAAGTAGTCTTAGAGTTCAAAGAGAGAAACACTTGTTCAAGTTAGAAATATTTTGAGTGTTCTTTTCTTAGAGTGTGAGAGTTATTATTAATATTATCAGCTTTGTTAGAAGCAACTACTCAAGTTCCAATCTTTTATACCAAACCCGATAGTGGTTTAGTTCCTTCTTCAATTTGGGGTTGTTAGGTTGTTAGGAGAAGACTTGGCTTGTACAGTCAAGTTGATTAGTTCCTCAAAAATTTGGGGTTTTCAGGTTGTTTGGGAAGACTGGCTTGGAGGTTCAGGTGCTTTGTAATTCAAGGTATTTCGAATTAGTGGATTAAAGTCTTCGGAATAAGGGGATTGGATGTAGCCAAGTTAATGGTGAATAAAGATAAATCTGCGTGTCAAATTGTTTATGGTTTCGTTGCTTTCTACCTTTGAATCTGATTGTTTCTACACCAAATCACCAAAATCAAACTAATTTTTTATTTGAATATAAATTATCAAAAAATTACCAACTTTGGCAAACACAATTCAACCTCTTTCTCTTGTTTGCACATTTAATATGTAAGAAGATCGTTGAAACAAAATCAAAAGAAAAGAAAGAAAGAAAGAAAGAAAGAAAGAACGGGAAAAAGCTAACATGTAAGAGTCTTATGAAACAAAGAAAAATGAGCAGTGGAGGATGAAGTGAGATATTTCTAGAGATAATGCAATAATCTTATAAGAACCATAGTATATAAAGAAGAGAGCTAAAAAATAATCCTTCACTATTTATAACCTGAGTTCAAGGTCAAACACAAATCTCAAGACACTTGTCCAACAAATACAAATAACTTGGGTCGAGAAGCCTAAGATCGAATAGGAACCCTGTGTAAAACGAGAAACACAAGAAATGGCGATTTGAATTGTGTTTTATTTTTTTAAAATGTTTTAACCAATATTAAAACCAAGTGGTGAAAATAAGGGAAAATAAAACAGAAACACATAACAACATAACTAATTGATCCTAGCTCACCATCAATACTACAGTTATGTCTAGTCCTTTCAAACTTAAATATTTGATCCACTAATTCACTAGTTGAATTACACTTCCACAAAAATATTTCTAAACTTTGGGTCATAATTGAGTTTTAATATAATTATTTTCATATTGATCCTTGCTTGTTTTGCAAGCCATAACTTGAGCTCTAAATATAATATTGACAGATGCGAGCAAGCACTGGAGAGCTAAGAGTTAGAGTTACAACTTTTATATTGGAGCAAAAGCCCAAATCATAACTTTACTTGGTCAAAACGGCTGATTACGTGACCTGAGTTTTCATAATAATATTTACTTTATTTTTTTAGGAATTTGGGGTTCTGCTTTTGGACTCAGATACTCATATTCAATTACGGTCATGTATATTGGAACAACTAATCAACTGGTTTGGGGATTTCATGCCTATCACAGATTATATCAACAAGTTCAATTTCTAATTTGGATTTTATTCCTATTTGACTATCGAATTAATAAAGCAAGCGCAAATCAACCCTTTGTGAAATTTGTTTCTTTGACTGGATTCAACATCACAGTAATCGATGTATTATAGTTAACAATCAAACATTGAAAAACTACAATTAATTAATTTAGAAATCGAATTCTGTCAAACCAAATTATCAACTCTATTGACATTCAAATTAAGAAATTAGAAAACAATATAATTGAGTGAAAATAAATAGAATCATCAACGTAAAATTAACATTATAAAAATAAACCTCAAGGTCTTGATGAAATTATGAAA
Source organism: Cicer arietinum (assembly GCF_000331145.2). Taxonomy (NCBI): domain Eukaryota; kingdom Viridiplantae; phylum Streptophyta; class Magnoliopsida; order Fabales; family Fabaceae; genus Cicer; species Cicer arietinum. The sequence continues at coordinate 27,013,948 of NC_021164.2, forward strand.
TAGTGATTAATCCTAGAAATTAGACTTCCATTAGAAATCCGCAAAATAGGTTTATTGTTCTATTTTCCCAAATAAGAAAATAGTGTATTGTATTTGAGTCCAAAAGCAGAACCCCGACTTACTAAAAAAACAAAATATATAGTACTCACTTTAGACTCTAAAAGCTTCATGTCTAAAAACAAGTGGCCCGATACTAAATGTTATTATGAAAGCTTAGGTGATGTAATTAGCCGTTTTGACCAAGTGAAGTTCTGATTTGGGTTTTTGCTCCAATATAAAAGTTGTAATTCTAACTCTTAGCTTTCCATCGCCTGCTTGCACGCGTCAATCCGATATCCATAGGCCAAATGATCTGCAGAGCCAGTAAGGATCAATATGCAAATAATTACATTAAAACTCAATTATGACCCAAAGTTTAAAAACAAACTTAAAAACTAATTTTAGGCTGAAAGATCTTTCAAAATGCCATAGTACAAAGCAAGAAACATGTGCCCAAATGCATTTATGATGGGGGTTTGAATTTTTAATAATTTAAAAAAATTGTTTTACCAATATTAAAACCAAGTGCTGAAAAATAGAGCAAATAAAGCAAAAACACAACAACATAACTAATTTATTCCAGCTCACCACCAACATGGCAACTACGTCTAGTCCCTTCAAATTGAAGGATTTAATCCACTAATCACCAATTGAATCACACTTCCACTAAATATCTGCTAGTCAAACTGACCGTGTTCAAGTCTTCTCAACCTTCTAGCTTAGTACGATCAAGTTGTTGAGGAATGCAACAACTACTAGGCTAGGCAACATAATGTGTTCAAGGGTTTTTTTAAAATAAATCTCACAAGTTTTTTTACAACTTGTATGCTCAGAAATTGTTTCTTAGCACTTAGACAAAATAAAGGATTAGAGAGCAAGAGTACAAATACGGTTGTATTGGCTTATTGCAGTGCATAGTTGTTATGTCTATCAAAGAGGGTTGCTTATCCTTTAATATAGAAACTTATGGGTTTATGGTTGTTGTCCTAATTGCGAGAAATCAACATGTATCATGAAGTTTCGTATCAAATCTTCATAGATTGATTTTCCATTAAATTTTGTTTAGAAATAGTCCTTGTAATTGATTCTTCTTATCTTGATATGGAGACAGAGAGAGTAGAGTATATCATGATCAAAGTATGTTACATAGACCTTCAGACAAATAAAGGATTCAGAGTGTTGAGTAAGGGATCCACAAAAAATTTGTCTTCTTCATAGTGTTGAATTTTCATCAAAGCATTGACTATTTAGAAATGTCGACTTTTCATCAAAGCATTGACTTTTAAACAGAGTCAAACGATCATATGCTTATCATGATTATCAGAGGTAGATGATTCTTGCTTTTACAGAGGCAGAGAGATCATATGCTTGTTGTGATTATTAGAGGCAAACAATCATTTGTTTCTTTAGATGTAGAAATTTCATACACTTGTTGTAGTCACCAGAGTCAAACTAATTAGAGCATCATTTATATTACCAGAATCACCAGAGGCGCGTTCACTAGACTTAGAATACAAAAATAAATGTGAAATCTTGGTGGTTCTTTAACTTAGTCCAATCATTAGAGGATGCAACATAAAATCATTCAACATAAACTTGATATAGGAACTACACACTTAATCAAAACATTAGTGCTTCAAATTGTTCTCACAAAATAATTTTGTTATCATCAAAAAAAGTAAGAGTCATAATTCTTCAAACCAACTGGTTCTAACTCCTAGGGCAATGATGGCTACTCCAACTTGACACGTGTCACAAGAAAGTAACTGAAAAGACGCTTGGAAAAAGAAACCACTAACGCTCAATAATGAAATGACCCTTCATAATATGAAATCTGGAAAGACAACAGAAAAAAAAATATATTTGGAGTTCAAATTAGTCACAAATTAGCAAGTGATGAAGGTGCAAACACAAGAAGGGGGTTGAATTATTTTTTCCGAAGTTGATAACCTTTTTATAATTTATAAATAAATAAAGAAACTAGTTTGGTTTTGGTGACTTACTTGGAGTAAAAGCAATTGGATTCAGAAGCAGCAAACAATAAAAACACAAATAATTTGACACATAGCTTTATCCTGGTTCACCACTTACTTGGCAACATCCAGTCCCTTCATTCATAAGGATTTAATCCACTAATTCAAATACCTTGAATTACAAAGCACCTGACCCTCCAAGTCAGTCTTCTCAAACAGTTTGACAACCCCATACTTTTGAGGAACTAACCACCTTGACCCTACAAGCCAAGTCTTCTCCTAACAACCTCACAACCACAGGTTGATGAAGGAACTAAGCCACTATCAAATTGGATACAGAAGATTGAAACTTGAGTAGTGGCATCTAACAAAGCTGATAATAATAATAACTCTCACACTCTAAGAAAAGACACTTAGAAAATATTTCTAACTTAAACAAGTATTTTTCTCTTTGAACTCTAAGATGAATTGAGAACTTTGAGCTTGAGTTACTCTTTTCTGTTTTTCGATGTTATTCTCCTTCAGCCTTGAGTGTCTATTTATAGTGAATATTTGGGCTTTAATTTAGTCCTTGTTTAATTCTGAATTGTATCTTGTTCAAATTGAGTTTTTAAATTTTTCAAATTGATTCTATTTCTTTTTTGTGTAGATAGATTTTGTAATTTTCAAATAAAGTCTTCTTCAATTTATGATCAAATCTTCATTAAACGTTGATCAAATATTCTTCAAATCTTCATTAAATATTGATCGAATATTCTTCAAATCTTCTTCAAATCTATATTAAATATTGATCAAATATTTTTCAAATCTTCATTAAATGTTGATCAAATATTCTTCAAATCTTCATTAAATGTTGATCAAATATTCTTCAAATCTTCATTAAATGTTGATCAAATATTCTTCAAATCTTCATTAAATGTTGATCAAATATTCTTCAAATCTTCATTAAATGTTGATCAAATATTCTTCAAATCTTCATTAAATGTTGATCAAATATTCTTCAAATCTTCATTAAATGTTGATCAAATATTCTTCAAATCTTCATTAAATGTTGATCAAATATTCTTCAAATCTTCATTAAATGTTGATCAAATATTCTTCAAATCTTCATTAAATGTTGATCAAATATTCTTCAAATCTTCATTAAATGTTGATCAAATATTCTTCAAATCTTCATTAAATGTTGATCAAATATTCTTCAAATCTTCATTAAATGTTGATCAAATATTCTTCAAATCTTCATTAAATGTTGATCAAATATTCTTCAAATCTTCATTAAATGTTGATCAAATATTCTTCAAATCTTCATTAAATGTTGATCAAATATTCTTCAAATCTTCATTAAATGTTGATCAAATATTCTTCAAATCTTCATTAAATGTTGATCAAATATTCTTCAAATCTTCATTAAATGTTGATCAAATATTCTTCAAATCTTCATTAAATGTTGATCAAATATTCTTCAAATCTTCATTAAATGTTGATCAAATATTCTTCAAATCTTCATTAAATGTTGATCAAATATTCTTCAAATCTTCATTAAATGTTGATCAAATATTCTTCAAATCTTCATTAAATGTTGATCAAATATTCTTCAAATCTTCATTAAATGTTGATCAAATATTCTTCAAATCTTCATTAAATGTTGATCAAATATTATTCAAATCTTCATTAAATGTTGATCAAATATTCTTCAAATCTTCATTAAATGTTGATCAAATATTCTACAAGAAAGTAACCGAAAAGACGCTTGGAAAAAGAAACCACTAACGCTCAATAATGAAATGACCCTTCATAATATGAAATCTGGAAAGACAACAGAAAAAAAAATATATTTGGAGTTCAAATTAGTCACAAATTAGCAAGTGATGAAGGTGCAAACACAAGAAGGGGGTTGAATTATTTTTTCCGAAGTTGATAACCTTTTTATAATTTATAAATAAATAAAGAAACTAGTTTGGTTTTGGTGACTTACTTGGAGTAAAAGCAATTGGATTCAGAAGCAGCAAACAATAAAAACACAAATAATTTGACACATAGCTTTATCCTGGTTCACCACTTACTTGGCAACATCCAGTCCCTTCATTCATAAGGATTTAATCCACTAATTCAAATACCTTGAATTACAAAGCACCTGACCCTCCAAGTCAGTCTTCTCAAACAGTTTGACAACCCCATACTTTTGAGGAACTAACCACCTTGACCCTACAAGCCAAGTCTTCTCCTAACAACCTCACAACCACAGGTTGATGAAGGAACTAAGCCACTATCAAATTGGATACAGAAGATTGAAACTTGAGTAGTGGCATCTAACAAAGCTGATAATAATAATAACTCTCACACTCTAAGAAAAGACACTTAGAAAATATTTCTAACTTAAACAAGTATTTTTCTCTTTGAACTCTAAGATGAATTGAGAACTTTGAGCTTGAGTTACTCTTTTCTGTTTTTCGATGTTATTCTCCTTCAGCCTTGAGTGTCTATTTATAGTGAATATTTGGGCTTTAATTTAGTCCTTGTTTAATTCTGAATTGTATCTTGTTCAAATTGAGTTTTTAAATTTTTCAAATTGATTCTATTTCTTTTTTGTGTAGATAGATTTTGTAATTTTCAAATAAAGTCTTCTTCAATTTATGATCAAATCTTCATTAAACGTTGATCAAATATTCTTCAAATCTTCATTAAATATTGATCGAATATTCTTCAAATCTTCTTCAAATCTATATTAAATATTGATCAAATATTTTTCAAATCTTCATTAAATGTTGATCAAATATTCTTCAAATCTTCATTAAATGTTGATCAAATATTCTTCAAATCTTCATTAAATATTGACCATATGTTCTTTTCAACTTGGTCAAATATTTTCTTTAATTATAAATATGAATCAAATCTTATTTTAGATTTTCATCAATTATAAATTTGAATCAAATCTTATTTTAGATTTTCTTCAATTACATGAATCTTCTTTCATACATTTTGAAGTCAAATATATTGTTTTCATAAAATACTTATGTTAACATCAAAACTCTAAATATTAAACCAACTTGATTCCAACAATTGTATTTTTTATAACTATTTTTCTTTATATGTCTTTGACTCCCCCTAAGTCTCAATATCATTTTCTCTCCACTTTATCAAATATCTTTATCCCCCTTTTGTCATCAGACAAAAAACTTGAAAGTGAAACTTTGTCTCATTTTTTTTTCTCTTTTTTTTTTTTTTGAATAAAATAAATATAACATAATACAAGAAAATATAATAACTAGTGTAAAACTAAACTAATTTAAAGTAATCACAACATTATTCATGTATGAAGGTAAGGTTTAGGTTTTTCACAATGAAGTAAAACCTATCTTCACGTAGTGGTTTGGTGAAAATGTCAGCCCATTAGTGTTCAGTGTCTACAAACTGAATTGTAATACCCTTTTTTGAACAAAGTCCCTAATGAAGTGGTGTTTGATCTCTATGTGTTTAGCTCTAGAATGTAAGATACGGTTTTTGGTTAGACAAATGGCAGAAGTTTTGTCGCATTAGATGATAATTTTGGATTCTAGGATTTTGTAGTCTTCATGTTAATTTTTCATCCAAAGTAGTTAAGAACTGCAGCCAGTTGCTGAAATGTACTCAACCTCTGCGTTTGACATTGCAATGATGTTTTGTCTCTTACTTGACCAAGATATTAAAATGTCACCTAAAAATGTGTAGTTGCCACTAGTGCTTTTTCTCTCAAGCTTATCTCCAGCATAATCAGAATTACAATATCCACTCAGTTTGTACTTATGAGATTTCTTATAGAACAAGGTAAGGTTGGTAGTGCCTTTTAGGTATCTAAGGATTCTCTTAAAAATAGTTAAATGTGATTCACTAGGGTTAACTTGAAATCTTGCACATTAAATATGATGTCAGGTCTGGAAGTGGTAAGGTAAAGTAGGGATCCTATCATTCCTCTATAGGTTTTTGGTCACCTTTTTTGCCTGAATCATCTTTTCCAAGTGAACAAGTAGGGTGCATTGGTGTAGCCATAGGTTTGCAATCACCCATCTTAAACTTCCTACGAAGCTCTTATGTATATTTAGTTTGATGAATGTATATACCATTTTTACTTTGTTGAATGTGTATCCTAAGAAGAGTTTAAGTTCTCCCATCATACTCATTTGAAATTCAAGCTGCATCAATTTAGAAAATTCTTGACAAAGAGTGCCATTAGTAGATCCAAAAATAATGTCATCAACATAAATTTGAATAATAAGAATGTTATCTCCTATTGATTTTCTAAAAAGTGTATTATCTACTTGTCCTCTTCCAAAGTTATTTTTTAAGCAAAAAGTTACTGAGTCTATCATACCATGCCCTAAGTGTTTGTTTTAGACCATATAAAGATTTCATAAGTTTAAAAACATGATTTGGAAAACCAGAACTTTCAAAACTTGTGGGTTGTTTAACATAAACTTCTTCACTTATATAATCATTTAGAAAAACACTTTTAACATCCATTTGAAATTATGTAATGTTATTATCTGCAGAAAAAGAAAGTAGAATACGAATAGCTTCTAACCTGGCCACTAGAGCAAATGTCTTAGTGTAATCAACTCCCTATTGCAGACTGTAGCCTTGTTCAACAAGTCTTTCCTTGTTTCTGACCACTTCACCTTTTTCATTTATCTGGTTTCTAAAAACCCACTTGGTTCCAATAATGTTCTTATTTGGTCTAGGTACTAGATCCCAAACATCATTCCTCTTAAATTCTTGAGAACCTGCAAAATACTTATCTAGCTTTGATTTTTTAAGATCAAGCTTCTTGTTATCACAGTAAACATAATATCAGACAATAATTAAATTTAAAGAAAGATACTACCTATATGTTAACGGTTTCGGTTTCAGTTTCACTAAGAAAACCCTCTTAGTTTTTCTTTTATGGTTTTCAAATTCTGAGTTTGCATATTCTATTATTAGAGAGTTTGGATGAAGGAATTTGAATTCTTATCCAGGTTTGTAGTCTTGATGAATTTGATTGAAGTGATCAAAGAAGTCTCCTGATTTTGACTTTTAATCTGCCACTTCTGTTTCTGCTGATGTAACGGGTTTCTCTGATGGTAATTTTGATTCTTCTGGTAGTTCTAGTTTGGTTGATGTGTGTGATTTCTCTACTAGTTTTGAGTCTGTTGGTACTCCAGATATTTCTGGTTCATCATATGGTTTTGGTTCTGGTTCTGATAGGGATTGTGCTGACTAGTCCATCTTCCACCAGAGTTAGCTGGCTTCTGTTTTGTTAGGTCTTGGAACATAGACCTTTTTGCTTTCATGCATTCATTGACCAGACACCATGACTGGTGTTTCAGTTTGGTTGCTTAGAACATCTACAACATAAACAATTTTATCCTTTGGTACTCAAATCTGGTTGGGTCCTAGTTTGTTAGATTTTAAAGATTTCTTGTCTTTCCATGTGGTTAGCATAGGACAAGATATTTTAGTGTGGCATTTCTTATAGAAAATAGTACATAAATCATCAGAGGAAATAAACTTATATTCAATTACTTTTTCTTGAAATCATATCCCTCTTTTACCATTCCTACTAACCCCATAAATCATAGATGCATACTTGCTTCTTTCCATACCATTATCAATAAAATCTTGAAATACTTCTTCATGGTTATAGGAGTTACATGTGGTATTTTCAATTAATATTGAACTATAATTACTTTTCGGAGTTAGATTTTTAGCCTTAAGTTCAGCAATATCAATTTTCAGATTTGCATTTTCTGTTTTAAAATCAATATCAGTTTTCAAAGTTGATTTATCTATCTTAAGTTCAGTAATAACAATTTTCAGATTTGTATTTTCTATTTTAAATTCAGTACTTTGATTCTTTAAAACATTAATTTTTTCAATTAGATTTGTATTTTATTTCCTAAGTATTTTCAGTTTTAAAGACAGTTTATGATTAATATTTAAAAAATATTTATAGCAATAATTAAATCAGATCGAGTAAATTCAGAAAATGCCTCAATTTCTTTATCTGTTGATTCACTTCTAGAGTCAAAATTTGTGTTGGATCCAGAGGTAGAGTTGGTATGAGCCATCATACCCAAATTTGCTTGTTCATCGTCAGAGGATTCCTTAGAATCATCCCATGTAGCCATCAAAAGTTTCTTCTTGGGTTTAAAATCTTTCATCTGGTGTTTCCCTTTCTCCATATTTGAACATTCTGACTTGATATGTCCAGGTTCATTGTATCCATAGCAGATGATGTTTTTCTTGTCATATTTATCATCATTCCCTATGTTGGATTGCTTGGAATATCTTTGGAGAAATTTCTTCTTTCTTTTGTGCCACATCTTTCGAATATTTTTGGTTATGAAAGCAATGTCCTCTTCCTCTGAGTTCAAGTTCTGATCATCTGAATCACTATCCTCTGATTCTGATGTTTCCTTTAGAACCTTCTTCTGCTTAGATTTCAAGGCCATGGTATTTTTCTTCTTCTTGGGCTCATCTTCTTCAAGCTCAATTTCATGTGATCTAAGAGAGCTGGTTAATTCTTTCAGCGTTAGAGTATTCAGATCCTTTGCTTCCTAAATGGCAGTGATCTTAGGTATCCACTTGCTTGTCAGACTCTTACAAATTTTCTTCACATGATCAACAATAGTATAACTCTTCTCAAATATCTTTAATCCAAAGACCATGGTTTGGAATCTGGAAAATATTGTTTTAATGTCTTCATCTTCTTCCATCTTGAACAACTCATACTTTTTGACTAGGAGGTTGGCCTTTGCTTCTTGAACTTGTTTGCTTTCTTCATAGGTCAGAATCAGACTATCATAAATACTCTTTGTTGTCTCCTTGTTAGTGCACTTGTCAAACTCCTTGAAGGTGATTGCATTCATCATGAATGTTCTAGACTTATGATGCATCTTGTACATCTTCTTCTGATAAGCATTCATCTCCTTTCTTGGATTTCAATACCATCAATATTCTTCGGAGCAATATAACCATCTTCCACCAAGTCCCAAAGTTTAGGATCTTGTGAAATATAGAAACTTCTCAGCCTGTCTTTCCAATACTCAAAACGCTCTCCATCAAACAGAGGTGGTCTATTGATATTTCCTCCAGCAGCTTCTTCACTAAATCCAGACATATTGAACCCTTGGATCTTTTCTCAAACATTATAAAGTGTTCAACATTGAGACCGAGCTCTGATGCCAATTGAAGGTTCAAACACGAGAATGGGGGGTTGAATTGTGTCTGCCGAAGTTGATAACTTTTTGATGATTTATAAATAAATAAACAAAGAAACTAGTTTGGTTTTGGTGACTTACTTGGAGTAGAAGCAATTGGATTCAAAAGCAGTAAACAATAAAAGCATAAATAATTTGACACATAACTTTATCCTGGTTCACCACTTACTTGGCTACATCAAGTCCCTTCATTCAGAAGGCTTTACTCCACTAATTCAAATACCTTGAATTTCAATGCACCTGACCCTCCAAGCCAGTCTTCCCAAACAGCCTAACAACCCCAAACTTTTGAGGAACTAACCACCTTGACCTTACAAGCCAAGTCTTCTCCTAACAACCTGACAATCCCAGATTGAAGAAGGAACTAAACCACTATTGAATTTGATACAGAAGATTGAAACTTGAGTAGTTGCTTCTAACAAAACTGATAATAATAATAATAACTCTCACACTCTAAGAAAATAACACTCATAAAATATTTCTAACCTAAACAAGTGTTTCTCTCTTTGAACTCTGAGATGAATTGAGAACTTTGAGCTTGAGTTACTCTTTTATGTTTTTTGATGTTATTCTCCTTCAGCCTTGAGTGTTTATTTATAGTGAATATTTGGGCTTTAATTTAGTCCTTGATTTACATTTGTACTCAAGTCAACCATAGACTTTTTCCTTGATCGACTTGGGGGGCAACTATAATGGGTTGGAACAAACCCAAGACAAGTTCGAACTAACACGATCCAATCAAATAGTGTCATGAAACCTACTTGAAACTAGGGCAAACCGCCTACAAAGATGGGATCCGAAGTAACAACCCAAGGTAACTCATTTGGACCTCCAAGCATAACCATTAGATGGATAAGGAGAGAATGAAGACGAACACGATAGCTCACCTATACCCTCACTCTTAGCCACTTGATGGAAATCATATTGTGATCACAACCACGAGGTGGAACTCACATATCTCTGGTTGCAAGGACAAGCATTCAACATCAAAGGGGATCTAAATATCACATACCTTTTCTCTCTAATGATCATAGGGAGAATCTTCTAGAAATCCTAGAAGGAGTCATTATACAAGCAGGACATGCTAGGTCATAAAGTAACAATCCAAGGTAACTCATCTGGACCTCCAAGCATAACCATTAGATGGATAAGGAGAGAATCCAATGAAGACGAACACGATAGCTCACCTATACCCTCACTCTTAGCCACTTGATGGAAATCATATTGTGATCACAACCACGAGGTGGAACTCACATATCTTTGGTTGCAAGGACAAGCATTCAACATTAGAGGGGATCTAAAGATCACATACCCCTTCTCTCTAATGATCACATGGAGAATCTTCTAGAAATCCTAGAAGGAGTCATTATACAAGTAGGACATGCTAGGTCATAAAGATACACAAAAATTGTAACCTAAAATATCTCTCATTCTCCAACAAATTCTTATTGATCATTGAAGTACAAGCAAGTACATCCCCACACAACGAGCTACAGACGAAGAGAGCCAACAACTTCTACCATCCATTGTTTACTGATGCATTTAAGGTCAAACTTTTATATTCAACATTTTTGATACTAAATAGAGACTATTTTCATCAATCAAATTATAATGGATCATAGTTGCAACAACAACACTCCATAACTTCATTCAAATATGTGGTGTTTAAGATAAAGAATATAACAAATATGATCATTCTAGATATAAGACCAAACACGAAGAAAGAAATACTAATGAAGATACCAGTTTATATAATTCTAGAAGAGTGCAAGATGGAAGTTATATGGACATAGTTTAGAAATCAAATAGGCATGGCTTTGATGGAAAACAAAAATTGTTTTAATATTTTTAAAATTATGATCTTAATCATAATGTATTTGCTAAACTAAACTCTTTGAATATCATTTGTAAAATACTTATGTTTTGATGAAGATAAAGACCAAGGAAAAGGATCAAGTTACAAGCTCAAAAAGAAGTCAAACAATCAAAGTCAACTATGGTCAAACATGCTAGAAGTCTTACAATGTAAAGGTACATGATAAAATCTAATATTCATATATTTCAAATACACATGAGAACCTTTCATTTTAGCATATACATCATAGCTATTGATATGAAGTGATGTCTATGGAGTATAAATACCCCATAGCTTCAGTTTTAACACATCATTATACTACAGAACTTAGAACAACTTTGATTTTTTTTTTTTTTAAATATTCTCAAAGTTACTTTTCATATTTCAAATACATGCACTACATTTTTCATATCATTAAGAAATGTTCTCTAGTATACTTGAAATAATATTGGATTGATATCATTGTACAATTTGTTATACTCTTGTTCTTAATCAATAACATTTGCTGAAAAATCATTGAAGTTATTGTATTGTTTTTAAAGAAAGTGGTGTACTTTCTTCAAGTATTCTAATCTAAGATAATTGTGTGTTATCTTAGGGAGTTTGTTAGAAGTTTGTAGCAGAGATCCTAGGGTGGGATTTGTATATATTCTAACAATAGTGAACAAATATTTTGTAGTGTGCAAGAGGACTGGATGTACTCTTGGTTATAAGGGGAACCAGGATAATATTGTTGTGTTCGTTATTTTTCTGCCATTTACTTTTTTCCATACACTATTCTAATCAGAAAAATCATTCACTAAGTCTCGGAAAACAAGAAAATTTCTAAACACGTAATTTACCCCCTCCTCTTAGGTGTGCATGTGTTCTTACATCATTTATTTATGATATTATTAAAGACTCCTTAAATTATTTCTTCTTATATAATATTTTGACAAATTATTTTATATAATAATTATGAATTTGTAATCATACTATATAAAATTAACGTCTTTGAGTAAAGAGAGTTTCTCTAATGCATTGATCTTTTGTACTTTAACATTTTATTTATTAATGATCATTTATTATAAAATCAAAGCTTTAAAAAATATTTTACTAACAACTCTTAGCTTAAAAATATCCATTAAATTAAAAATAAAATAAAAAAATTATCAAACAACTTTATTTTTACTTTTAAAAATCTTATATTTAACTTAATTTTAAAATAGTTTTTAGACTCTAAAAAAGTTGGGCCAAACGTGCCCTTAATCTTCTTCTTTTCTCTCTCTCAAAGGTACTCTCTCTGAAATCTCATTTCTTTAGTTTGCTTTTCTTTTCTACAAGCAAGTGAAGGGAAAGGAAGGTTTGTAGGAGTATATGAGGAGTGGTAAATTTGAGGAAGGAAGGAGATGGAGAGGGTGTGGAGACATGTAAGAAGGAGAATGAGTTTGTCTTCTCTTTTTTCCTTTTTCTCTTTTTCTTCTCGTGTGATGGAGGTAGTAGTCTTATTTATTGATTTGTTTGGGTTTTTTTGAATGAGAGAAAGGAAAATTTATGAAGTATTTTCCTTTATTGCCCTTCCTCAAATGTCGTAAAACCTTATAAGTAATATCCCTATACTCTTGGGCTATGGAATTGAACTTGGAATATAATTTGATGGTTTAGTCCATTTTGTTATTTTACTAATCCAGAGGAGGAAGCCTCTAAATGCTCTGGAGTAGTTTTGACTACCAAAAAGAATATTATTTTTCTAGAACCCTCAAGTATAACTTATGTTTAGCTACCCCAATTTTATAAATTTAACTAACTCAAATAAATTTATTAGTAAAAAATAAAAATAAAACAAATAAAACAAATAAAACAAAAAATTATCACTTCATTTATATATCTATTTGTATTTTTTTTAACATTTTAATATTTATTATAATTTAAAATAAAATATTTTTAATAATAAAAAATATCAAGACATTACTCATAAATAAAATTGACGATGAAACTTTTAGAAATACTTAAACGATTTACATTAAAAAAGACATTGTTAGTTCTTATAAATTTAATATAGTAGATAAATTTGACTCTTTATATATAAAAACCCTAAAAAAAATTCATTTTTCTTTTTTCACCCACTTCATTCGAAATTTTTAAATATTCGAATCTGACCCTACCAAACTTTCGAAATATTGAAACCTTTGAAATACAAAAGTAAGTAAAAATTCGAAACTTCCAAATATTCGAAACATGATTTTACTAGAAATTCGAAAGTTTCTATGATGATGAAAATTTTGAAGTTCATTTTTTCCAGCAATAATGAAACTTTCGAAACTTTCATTGAATACGAAACTTTCGAAATGCAGAAAGTTTCGAAACTTTCGAAACTTTCGAACAATATGATAATTTTGAAATGCAAAACTTTCGAACATATTGAAACTTTCGAAAATTCAACTTTCGGAAGTTTGAAACTCAATGAAAGTTTCGAATTTTTAAAAATTAGTAATAAATTTAATTAGTAATAAATTTCAAAATTAGTAATAAATTTCTATTCCTAATTTAAAAAATTAGTAATAAACTTTCATTGAATACGAAACTTTCAAAATGCAGAAACTTTCGAAACTTTCGAACAATATGATAATTTCGAAATGCAAAACTTTCGAACATATTGAAACTTTCGAAAATTCAATAAAAGTTTTGAATTTTTAAAAATTAGTAATAAATTTAATTGATAATAAATTTAATTAGTAATGAATTTCAAAATTAGTAATAAATTTCTATTCCTAATTTCAAAAATTAGTAATAAATTCCAAAGTTAGTAATAAATTTAATTAACAATAATTTTTTTAAAAAAATGAAAAATTTGAATGCTTGAAAGTGACATAATTCAAATGCTTGAAACTTTCGAAGAATATGTGTTTCGGAAGTTTCAGATTCATCGAAATTTTCTGAAATTTGTGTGTCGGAACTTTCAAATTCATCCAAAGTTCTGAAGGTTATAGCTTTGAAAGTTTCACATTCTTTCAAACTTTCGAAGGTTTCTAGAAAAATTCATTTCGAAACTTTTAGATTCATCGAAAGTTTCAAAATTTGTATTTAATTCTGTTAATTTACATTTTGAATGTTTTGAATTTAACTAAAGTTTCGAAATATAGAAAAAAAACTCACTTTGAATAATTTCGAAAGTTTAAAACTTTCGAATATTCTGAAATTTTTGAAAAGTTTCGAATGTGGGGGTGAAAAAGGAGACTGGTAAAAAAAATTTCATTATTTTATATAAATTCAAAATGGATAAGATAGTCAATATCAAAAATTGGGGGGTGGGAGGTAAAAACGGGGGGTTGCACGATACATTTCTCAGAATATAATTTGATTGTTTAGTCCATTATTTTACTAATCCACAGGACGAAGCCTCTAAATGCTCTGGAGTAGTTTTGACTACCAAAAAGAATATTAGTTTTCTAGAACTCTCAAGCATAACTTAAGTTTAGCTACCCCAATTTTATAAATTTAATTAACTCAAATAAATTTATTAGTAAAAAATAAATAAAAAAACAAATAAGAAAAAAAATTATCACTTCATTTATATATCTATTTGTATTTTTTTTAACATTTTAATATTTATTACAATTTCAAATAAAATATTTTTAATAATAAAAAATATCAAGACATTACTCATAAATAAAATTGATGATGAAATTTTTAGAAATACTTAAACGATTTACATTAAAAAAAGACATTGTTAGTTATTATAAATTTAATATAATAGATAAACTTGACTCTTTAAAGCGTCGTTGAATAATACTTTTTTTAAATAATTATTATATTTATTTTTTTATTGCAGTTTTAATTTACATATTATATAAGTAAAAATTATTATACACAAATAAAATATTTTTAAAAATAAAAAATGTCAAGACATGATTCATAAATAAAATTGATGATAAAATAGCCGTTTATAATGAAAAAGACATTGTTAATTATTATATATTTAATATAATATATAAATTTAACTCTTTAAAATATCATCGAAGAATATTTTTTAAATAATTATTAGCATTTTTTATTTTCTTTATTACAGTTTTAATTTACATATTATATAAAAAATTATTATGAACTTTTTCTTAAATTTAAAATATTAATTTTAAGAATATATCAAATTTTTTTAATATATTTGACCTTCTCATAAAAATTAAGTTAAAATAATTAAATTTAGAATATTAATTTTAAGAATATATTTGTTTTTTAATATATTTGACCTACTTATAAAAATTAAGTTAGCTTCGCAGCTGCTAACCCAACTTATATACTACTACAATATTACGAGACTATTATAAGGGCTTATCTGTATTATTGGAATAATAATAATAATAATAATAATAACAATAATAATAATAATAATAATAATAATAATAATAATAATAATAATAATAATAATAATAATAATAATTTAAAAAAAGTAACTTGGACCTATAATTATACTAGTGTTCATCAACAAGCTGGTTATACTAAAAAACAAGGACTAGTGATATATTTATACTTAACCAATATAAGTATAAATATATAAATAGATATTAAATTTTGGTGTAGCTATTTTTTTTATAAATATTTCTTTTATTTAAATTATTGTATTTTATGTATAATTTTAGAAAATTGACACGTACTAGTATAATTTTACAATTTCGATTATTTATGTTAAAAAAGGACACGTACGCATGGATTTTTTAGTTTAATATAAAAATAACGCAATTACTAATTCCACCACCAAATCACTATTGAAAGCCAACCCACTAAACCTAACAAAATGAATCCATACAAAAATACAATAAATATCACGGACCAATAATGTAAAAGACGCATTACTATTCTTATTATTTTTAATTTTATCATATCATATCATGCCCTGACATAAACACGTCACATACCCGCAGGACAAGAAAAGGTGCACAAAAGAAAACAGCAACAACTTGAGTTGAGAAAGAGAGAGAGAGAGAGAAAAAAAAGAAAGAGAAAACCCACTTGTACAAATTTAATTGTTTTCCTATTTCTTTTGTTGTAAAAGCTGTATACATTCAATTTAAGTTTTTTCTTTATCAACTTAATTTAAGTTGAAAAATAAAAGAAGATATATTTGATACGCGTCTCTACTTGGCCCTTATTCCATTTCCATTATCAACCTCACAAACACAACACAATCTCACAAACACAACACAACAACACCTCTCTCCTTCATTTTCCACCTTTTCCCTTCATAACCAAAAATTAGAAGAAGAAAAAAAAAACAAATAACCTTTCATTTCATTATCTTCTTCTCAATTCTAAAAAAAAAAACCCTTAATAATCACAAGTTTGATAAAAAAAAAAATTAATATTATTATTATGGCTCAAAGAACAGAAAACGAAGAAACCGAATTCAAAGTTCCAGAAACAATAACCGTTTGCATCAACAACTGTGGCGTAACCGTAACCGGTAACGCTGCAACAAACAACATGTGTCAAAATTGCTTCACCGCTTCAACCGCCACAACCTCATCCACCGTCGGAATCTCATCTCAATCTTCCAGATCCGGTGTTATTTCCGTTAATTCCGTTCGTTCACCGAAGAGATCTCTTCCGGAAGAATCATCGGAGATTACCGATCGTAATTCGTCAGATCAAACGACGATTTCCGAGGCGAAGCGTGTTGTTAGCAGATGCTCCGGTTGCCGGAGAAAGGTAGGGTTGACCGGATTCCGATGTAGATGCGGTGATCTTTTCTGTTCTGAACATCGATATTCCGATCGTCATGATTGTAGCTTTGATTATAAAGCTGCTGGTAGAGAAGCTATTGCTAGAGAAAATCCTGTTATCAGAGCCGCGAAAATTGTTAAGGTTTGAAATCTGAATCTGATGAAATGAATTCGAAGATTGAAGAACAAGAAGAAACGATTCGAAACGTGAAAATCTGAAAACGAATCTATTTGACCCGTTTTCTGAGTCGGGTTTGGGTCACACGTGTTTAATTCGTTTTATTTTATTTACTTTCCAGATTTTATTATATTTATATAAATAGGGAAAAAAATCTTTAGGTTAAGATAGATTTTAAGAGAGGTTGTTTGTTTGTGTTTTAACGTTTTAGTGAGAGAGGATTGTTACCAAAGAAAAATGAAGAATCTGAATTCGTATGTGTTTGATCATGCTTTGATCATTTCATTGTTTTCTTTTACTACTAATTGTTGTTTTTCGTTTTATTTTGTTTGAACTTTTCAATGATAAATTATTATTGTGGTTTTTGATTGGTATTAATTGAACATGAATGATAATTTGAAAAAATAATTTTTACAATAATATAGATGATACAATTTAAATATTGTATTAATTATGTTGATGATACAATTTAAATAGTGTTAGTTATGTTGAGGGAATAATTGATAAATATAACGAGATATTATAATTCATTAATAAAAAATAATTACAACTTTGATTTATTTTTAAAAGTGTTCAAATATAGTATATAATTTTTGTCCCAAAAAGAGTTGATAGTGAATTTAATATACTTTTATATTTTATGTGAAAATGTTCATAAAATATATAATTTATACAAATGTATTTTAATATTTTATCTATCAAGATAAATTAATATTACAAGTAAGAGATATTTTTTAGTAAATATAATACTAAATTTTTGAATGATTAGATTAAAGTATTATATTCAACAAATCTTTTGAATACTAGATTGTTTATCAAATAAATTATAATTTAAGAGTAAACTCTAAAATTAATAAACTTCTTTTCCAAAATAGTGATTACAAATAGGAACAGAGAATATAATAAATTAGTACTACATATATTTTTTTATAGATAATTACTAGTATATATTTAAATGGCATTAAGCACCAAAATTATTGTGAAAATTGTCTTGTTTTATTCAAAGTAACACGTATTTAATTTAATTTGTTACGTATCTGAAATTTTTGGTGATGAGCTGTTTCTGAGAAATGGGACAAACCGGGGCAATGGCATGAGTAGGTAAATTCGATGGCGTGCTTGGGGGCATAGTTGTCAATTAAGGTGTGCTGGAACATGGAATTTTGCGTAGAGCGATGATTGAAAGTGGATGGTGGGCCAAATGGTTTGATGTATGACGATAAATTGGGGAAACGAATGACGATATCTTATGGTGAGTTCGTACGCGAGATATTATAACTGTGGGAAGTTTTTTCTTTTCTTTTGTGACGTGACTTGTGCCTTTTGCGGACCAATAACGTTTCGCCAGGTGTTTTTTTGCATAAAGGTTTATGACATATTGATATATGACATGAGAGCCAAACAACAAAAGATACTGGGTGACATTGTAAATTTTTCCGGCACGAAGCGTACGCGATATTGCAAATTAGTGATGAAGCTGCAGTGAAATGAAAGATGTCCAAAAGCATCTAGAATCTTCAATGGTAGTAATTTAAAAACACTATTTAAATTGAGTGACGTTTAGATATCACTTATATATATTTTGCTTAAATATAATGTAAAATGTAAAATGTAAAAAGTTTATTTTTAATTTCTGTGTATTGCCATTTTTTTATGATAAATAATTAATTGTTAATTTAATAAATAAATAAATTTAAAAAACCAAATTATATTAAAAAATAAAATATATTTAATGAAAATAATAGATAGTTAATGTGATCGAGTAGATGTGTTAAAACAAAGAACATTTTATATTATTTTAACAATTCACTCCTATTTTGCATTTGTAGATAAATTACAACTTCATTTTATTTTATTAACAACTCTCTCTTATTTTTTCTCTTAATACCATGTTAGTTTTACAACAACAAGACAAAAAATAGGGTAGTCTATGTGCAACACGTTATTCTTTTGGTATATCTACTCAATTATATGTATCTAAAATCTTTTTTTATTTTTTATAATTTAATTATAAATAATTTATAACTTAAAGTAAATAATTTGGTTATTTATTTGTTTTAATTAAAAATAAATAAAATAGATAAAAATATATTAGATTAATTAAAATAAATAAGATACAAGAATAAATAAATAAAATATAGCATATCAATAAATTTAAAATTAATAAAAATAAATAAATTTTAAATTACTACTTTTAAAATATTTTGAACATTAGTTGATAAATTTTATTTTTAATTAAAAATATCTTTTTATATCATTTTACATTTTTAAGATAATTAAACCGCTGGTTTAAGTAAATACTTTAATTAGCTTAACAACAATCCATTATAAGCTAATTTTACCAAATAGAGAATCAGTCTATGCAAAATGCAAACATTTTCGTTGTAGTCTATAATACATAATACCATTAATTTTTAAACGGTTGAGTAAGTAACGATCTTAAACTTAGTCCCTACAAAATCTTAAAAATTAGGTTGTAGTTCCTACAAAATACAAGAAATTTGATTTTAGAGTCTACATAATAAAAAAAAAAAATTGTTTTACTCCCATGTATAATTTTTATAATAAATTATAATTAGAGTATTATAATAATTATCATTTTTATTTAGAAGATCTAAAAATATTAGGTTTGACTCATTGGTTAGTAACAAATATTTATCTTATGTATGATTATATGTTCACCAACTTCTTTAGCGACTAATTTTCAAACAAACAACGTTAAAGTTACAGTTAATGTATTACAATGAGTGTATTATAATTATTTTTGTTTTTATATTGACGATATTAAAAAAAACACACTAATTTTAATTAATTATTTATTAACAAATATTTGTGTGTGTATGGTTTATAATACATTTGTAATCTGTATATTATAATTATTCTCATTTTTATTTAGAAGACATAAAAAATAAAAAATTTAACTAATTGTTATGTGTACCAATTATACGTTCTAACAACTTCTTTTACGATTTATTTTCAGAAGAAAAAAGAATACATAAAAAGTTAGAGAGTAAAAAAATTATAGTTAATGTATTATAATTTTTTTTTCTTTTATATGATTTTTATAAGGGCACATATTAAAAATACCAAAAGTAGAATATTTTAATTGAAAAGCACAATGTTTAAACTTTTAAAGTGTTAAAAAGACAAGTTTCAAAACAAAATTTATATAGTTAAATCATTAACATGTATCATAAGGAGACATGTTAGCTTTTCTCTTTTTATAATTAAAAAATTTTACAATTTTATTTCACATGTTGCGGATTCAATCTCGGTAGTGTTATTGGAGGGAGGCAAATGTAAATCCTTTTGCAAGCGTTCTATGAGCCTAAGGTATTCCCTACCTTAGACTTGATTATCATCCTCTCACCCTAAATTTTATTCAGCAAAACAAAATTCACAGTTTTTGTTTCATTTTTATTAGGCTAAATTGAGTTTTTGATATTGTAAGTTATTTTTAAGTTTCATTTTGATCCTCTAAGTTTTGTTCGTTTTATTTTGATCCTTTAAGCTACAATCGTTTGTTACTTTGACCCCTCAAGTTATTATCGTGTCATTTTAGTACAAATATTAAATATTTTGTCCATTAAATTATAAATATTATACACTTTGGTCCTTTCTAATAGTGTATAATGTTGTAAATAAAAAGATCAAAATGTTTAAGTTTTGTAACTTATGGGACAAAAATATGTTATGTTTATAACTTAAGGGACTACAATAAAATAAAAAATAACTTAAGGGATTAAAATGTCTAACGTTTGTAACTTAAGAGACCAAAATAAAATAAATAAAACTTAAGGGACCAAAGTGAAACATAAAAATAACTTAATGGACTAAAAATGTAATTTAAAATTTTTATTATAAAAATCATATATGAGACAGATATGTTGAGACAAAATCCCAATTTAAATATTTTGATGATAAACAAATCCAGTTAATTAATCTTCTAATTATGATTCTAAAAATCATTTGTATTTAACATGTGTTCTTGAGTGATTAAATCAAAGATAGGTTTCAAACATAATAAAGATCAAAGCAAAATAAAAGAGAATCAACATGATTTGCTTTAAAGCAGAAACATAAATTCAAGAACGATATGGTTTTTACAGCATTAAAACAAAAATGTTCTTGATTACCAAAGAACAATTTTTTCTGGAAATGAAGATCGATTCAAACTACAATAACTCATCAAGATGCATGACAAATTTCAAGTAACTATTAGAATAATCAGAATGGAACACCCATGGAAACCCTGGACAGGTTCATTCAACAAATTCACAATATCATAAGCAATGCATAACATATGAAGTCACAAGTTTGACCCTCAAGAGTAATGACTTAAATTCAAGCAAGTATGTTATGAGCAAAAGGGGAAATATACCATTGATACACCTGTAGAACAATTGGTATACAAAAAAATTTCATAAACAAGATAGAAATATGAAACTGCACAAAACAGAAAACGAAGAACACTCTGAAGCTCAACAGGAACAGTCTTCGTCTATTTTCATCACATGGCTATTTTCTCATAGACTTTACAGTCTATCTTCAAACGAATATATGAGCTGGCAGAAACCTTCAAGAAGCCTATAAAATGAACTTCAAGGCAAGAGAAATATCATCAGTTCAAAGTGGAAACAAATTATTCCTTAAATTCGTCATTCTTGAGAAATATAAGCGCAAACTTCAAGCAAGGCTCCAACTCTCTTTTGTTAGATTCAAAGATAAATTTTCTTGAGTCTAATAGCTTCAAACTGAAACTCAAACAAGTGTTGAGTAAAGGCTGATCCATAAATCCTTCTGAAATCATTTTAAAACTCAACCACTATAGAATTAGAGATAACATGAGTGAAGTTGTCAGAAATCCTTTTGTATTTAAAAGGTAGATTGTAATTACTCTTCTGAATTGAAGGATAATATGTGTAATATCTTTCAAGGTCGAAAGATAAACTGTTGTAACTAATCAAGGATGATCTTGAACATTGGTGGGAAAAGAAAGAATTTTCTTGTTTTGAACACTTTAGTGAAAAAGCTCACAAACTATGAGGACTGGACGTAACCCGTTTTTGGGTGAACTAGGATATATATTGTTGTGTAAACTCTTCTTCCATCATCTCCTTTTATTTATCACTTGCATAACACTAATCACCGTGTGAAGTTTTTTATTTATTATATTCTAACTAAGAATGTTCTGCTTTTTTCAAACCAAGATCAATCTTGAGTTAAAGTTTTTAATACATAAATTAATTATTAAAAAGGGATTACAATTCAAACCCCTCTTTCTTGTGATCAACATTGTCACTTCAAAATATTGCCACAAAAAAATTAGTATTTTTATTAATATCGCCAATAGAAAAATGAGAACAATTTTAATACAATAACTAATTTTTCCCACTCTAGTTTTCCACACTTTTTTTTTTTTTTTTATCTAAAAGTAAGTCGCAAAAGAAGCTGTTGGTACGTACAATTCATACATGGAACAAGTGTTTGTTTTAATCATTTAGTTAAATTTAATATTTTTTATGTGTTTTAATAAAAATGAGAATAATTATAATTTACTTATTAAAAATGTATCACAAAAATCATGCATGGACAAATGTTTGTCAATAAAGAATTAGTTAAAATTAGTATTATTTATTTATTTATATTATCAATATAAAAAATAAGAACAATTATAATATACTAACTATAATTTTTTTACGTTATTTGTTCGGAAATGAGTCACTAAAGAAGTTTGTAGAACATATAGTCTTACACATGATAAATATTTGTCATTAATTAATTATTCAAAAGTAATTTTTTACATCTTCTAAATAAAAATGATAATGATTATAATACAATAATTGTAATTTATTATAAAAACCGTATATCGAGGGTTAAAAGATTTTTTTTATTATATAGGGACCAAAATCAAATGAAAATTTGACCCCATACCCCAAAATTTATACTCCTACCCTCACATTTTAGTAACAATCCAATTTTACCTACAATAACCATCACCATTTATCAATACTATGATAATAAATTTATTTATTCTAATTCAACAAAGGCAATCATTCAAAATATCATAAGTACAATCATTGAAAGAAATTGTAATTACAAAATATATAGTTTACAATTATCCTATGATATATCAAAATTACAAAATACATCAATCTTTAGACAAAATTTAAAAGTAGGACTATATCCTCTGGTTCTGGATCCAGCCTAGTCCATCTTATTTGCTATATTACATAAGAAAATATGAGGTGAAATAATAATCTGAGATAGTTATATAAAGGGGGAGAGGTAGTTCAAAATTATTTTCGTTAGATGCACATAAAATATGATATGAACATGAATTTCATTCTTAAAACAATCTTTAACTTTTACTTTTATTTTTCCGAAAAGTATGGAAAAATATGATATTCCTCTTTTTCCTCTAAGTATGGAAACTATGTATGTCCTCTTTCTTTTCATTAGGGCATGTTTGATGGACAAGATATGATAGAGACATGATAGAATAAGAAATATGATAGAGACATAATATGATATGGACAAGATAAAAAGTTATCATGTCATATGTTTGATATGCACATGATAACAAACTTGAAAAGATTAGTTTATCATATGCAATATTTGATACACAACAGATAATCAAATGATATAATTTATATTTTGATAAAATGAAAAATTTGTCCTTATAACATTCATATATTATTTTATAAATAACATTCATAATAACATTCAAAACATTCATATGTTTTTTTTTATAAATAAAATTCATATTTTTTTTATAAATAAATAAAAAATGCTAAAAAATGTAAATAATTTATGAAGTAATTTTATATACTTGAAAAAATTGTGATTTTTCTATCCATCACAATTGAAGAATGACTCACTATCATAAAAATTGTGATTTCTCTATCCATCACAATTGAAGAATGACTCACTATCATAAAAATGTAAATAATTTATGAAGTAATTTTATATATTTGAAAAAATTGTGATTTCTCTATCCATCACAATTGAAGAATGACTTACTATCATAACATCATCTCGATTGATCAAACTCTCTAAAAATTCTCCCCTTAATCCCTCTTTATCCATTAGTCGATTTCTAATGTAATGATATTCATAAAACCACATTGAAGAATGACTCACTATCATAAAAATTGCTAAACAAAGTCCAACCATCTCTAAAAACATTTGCTCTAACATTAGATATAGCATCACATTATTTTGTTCTTGTGAATTCATATTTACCTATATATAAAAGTATCAACATTATTATTATTATTATTATTATTATTATTATTATTATTATTATTATTATTATTATTATTATTATTATTATTATTATTATTATTATTAATCAACACAAAATAGAATATCAATACATCATAATGTTGAAACAAAATCCCAAATTAATGTTTTGATGATAATTAAAGAAAATGTTAAATAAGACTTCTAATTATGATTCTAAGTGATTTGGTACTTAACATGTGTATTTGAGTGTGTTAAAACAAGATAGGTACCAAGCATTACAAAACAAATCTTATTAAAATGAAGAAAGCAAAATTAGTGAAACGAAGAACGTTCTTGATAAATTTCTGGAAAACGGAGAACGTTCTCCACATATGCCATAAACAAGAATGATCAGATTTTTATGTGAAAGATTAGATCTAGGAAGTGTAATCCATTCGATAATCCTCGTCAGAAATATACAAGGATCAATCTAAGCAAGAATTACTCCATAATTCGAAGGCAAAACACTTTGCATCACAAAATACATAAAGCAAGATCATTCTTCAAGTTAAGCAAGTGCAAGTACAAACTGACAGACTGTTGTACTTTCTGCACACGTGATTCAAGGATTGGAATCATTTCAGACAACTTTCAAGATAAGAACATAAGTTAGTTCATCTCAAGACAAATTTGAAGAACGATATTGGATCACAAGAACATTCCTGATTTCAGCAAGAACATTCTTGCTTTATGGTTGATCTTATCCATTCACTTACTCATGACATACGGATTATTTCCAATAGCTAAATGAGTTGTCATAAGCTCTCTTGAAGCCTATAAGTAAAGCTTCATGATGAAGAACAAATAAGAACTCAAAGTGCCAAGCAAAACATCACTCATTCAATTATACTCGAGCTTCTCAAATTATTCTAAGTTTCAGTTATGTCCTTAGTGTGATATTAGAATCAATACTTACTGAGTTCTAAAATCTAGAATATATTCTCAAACAAGAGTTGAGCATACTTAGATTCTAACAATCTCAAAAATCATTACTTTGTAACTCAAGGCTATATTGTTGACATAGCTTGAGTAGTGTGTAAAAATCCTTTTATGATTTAAAATGTAGCTTGTAAAATCCTTTCTGAAATAGTGTAAGGTAACCTGTGGAAATCCTTTCTTGGTAGAAAGGTAGAACTTTGTAATAGATCAAGAATGATATGTGAAAACTGTGTGAAAACCAAGAACGTTCTTGCTTTGAGCACTTAGTGAAAAATCTCACAATTGTGAGGATTGGACGTGAACTAGGATATATCCTTGTGTGATCTCTCTTTCCTTATCTTTGTTTACTTTTTGTCTTACAATCAGTTTTTATATTGATAAATTAATATTGCTGGTTTTTTCCACTAACCAAAAACGTTCTTCTTTTGTAACCAAGATCAATCTTGAATTAAACACTTCAGTTTTTAATAGGATTTTTTTAATAAGGGGCAATTATAATTCAAACCCCTCTTCCTTATAATTGACATTATTACTTCAATTGGCATCAGAGCCATTCACTAAGGATTAAACATCCAAAAAGTGTTAGAGCAAAAGATTTTTAGGAAGATAATGTCAAAAGCTAAATACATTGCTGAAGAAGGGTCATCAAACAGACCTCCATACTTTGATGGCTCAGATTATTATTTCTGGAAAAGCAAAATGCAGTTGTTTCTAAAGTCACATGACACTGGTAAGTGGTGCATCACCACAAATGGAGATTTCATATCAAGAGTAGATCCAACCGATTCAATATCTGATGAAAAGAAAGAAGCAGATTGATCAGTAGATGAAAAATCTAAGGTACTTCTAAATTTAAAAGCTCAATTATTTTTATCATGTGTTTTAAGCAGGGAAGAAAGTGAAAGAGTAGATGAATGTGATACGACAAAGAAAGAATGGGACACATTTCAAACTCACCATGAAGGAACAAGCCATGATAAGGAAACAAGAATTGACATTGGCATACAAAAGTTCAAACTATTTGAAATGAATGAAGGAGAAACTATCGATGAAATGTACTCAGGATTCACAACCATAGTGAACGAAATACGTTCTCGTGGCAAAGCCTATTCCATGCAAGACAAGGTAAGAAAAATCACGAGATGTCTTCCAATCATGTGGAGACCAATGGTAACAGCTATAAGTAAAGCCAAGAATCTTGAGGTACTAGGTTTGGAAGAAATTATTGGAACTCTAAGAGCACATGAAACGCTGTTGCAGGATGATAAAACTGTAAAGAAAGGCAAAATAATAGATTTAAAGGCATCTCAAAATTCACCAAGCATTCAACATCAAATGAGAAAAGTGATTCAAATGATAGCCAAGAAGATGTTGATGAAAAGATTGTTCTCCTCACAAGAAAGATATAAAGAAGGATGAGGAGAAGAGATCAGACCAAAAAGGGATCTCCAAATAAAAAGGACTTCAAAACTAAAGTAAGTAAAATAACTTGTTTCAGATGTAACAAACAAGGACATTATAAAACTGAATGTCCATTGAACAAAAGAGTACCAAAGAAATTCCATTTTAAGAAGAAATCAATCATGGTAACTTGGGATGATTATGGTGAATCAGAAACAGATGAACCTGAAGAAGCCAACCTATGCCTGATGGCAAACATTGAAGATATAGATGTAAAAAATTCTAAACCTTGTCTTTTATGTGAACATATGGAAAAAGAATTTGATAACTTGCTAAATGATTCAAACTTTCTTATTCAAAAGTGTAGTTCCTTTAAAGAAAAATTTCACAAGGAAAAAGAAGAGAAAGAGAAAACTCAGGCTATGAATGATAAACTTAAAGAGATCATTCAAAATCTGAAAGAATCTCAACTCAAAGATTTTAAAACTAAAAGTCAAGAACGTTCTTCATCTCAAAAGGAGAACGTTCTCCTTAAAGTTGAAGTTGAATTTCTTAAAAATGATTTGTCAAATTTCATTAAAGCTACTGAAACCTTTCAAAAAGTCATGGGATCTCAAGTAGGAATATTCGATAAAGCTAGTCTTGATTTTGATAAAACTCAAAAAATCAAAATGTATGAAAACTTTTTTGTTCCTGAAAAGAAGAAGGTAAATGCAAAATCAAATGTTCATATTGCAACAAAATCAGATATCTAAAATTTGCATGCTGTTTTAAAAACAAGAGATGAAAAAGATCAAGAACAAAAATATCTTCAAAAAAGAAGAAAATTATATAGTATAAGCAAAATTTTCTCAAAATATGAAAAAAGGAGAAAGTTCTCCAGTAAATGTAACAAAAGGATAATGTTCTGGAATTTTACCCAAACCAGTTACAGTTTAGCTGTCTAAACCTTTTTTAAAAACAAACCACTAGATATTCCTCTTGGTCCAAGTTTGGCCACTCTAAGACAACATATCATATTAAAAAGGAATCAGATTTTAAAACTAACTCTCAAGGACACAAGACCAAGTGGGTACCTAAAGTTAATGGAACAAATCATGCAGGATGTATTTCAAGATGTCAAGAAAAAGCCATGGTTCTTGGACAATGGTTGTTCAAGACATATGACGGGTGACAAGAATTGCTTCATGTCCTTTATCAAAAAGGATGGAGGGTCCGTAACATTTGGGAACAATGATCAAGCAAAAATAAAAGGCAAATGTACCATATATAAAGTAAATTCTGTCAAAATCAATTATGTTAGCCTGTTACAACTAATCGTCATTCCTTTAGCTCCTGTCATCATATACTCATCCACACAATAGAAGAGAATTAGAAGCAACATAAGAAGAAAATCATAGTGCAAAAACAATCAGAGGCAAAACAGAACTAGCAGCAAAACATAACAAAAGAAGAAGGCTTAGAGAAACGCGTTAACACAATAGTTAGCCTATTACAACTAATCCTCATTCCTTTAGCTCTGTCATCATGTACTCATCCACACAACAAACATAAAATGAATGATTTTTTAAGAACAAAATGCAGATTTTAACAATTCCTAAATGCCAAATCTCACAATTCTTTTCTCACTCTCAGATTTTTCATAAAACCCATTATCTCAAACCCATACAGTAATTTCTAATAGTAAATGAAATCAATTCACAGACAGAAAACCCACATGCAAAATGTGAAATAGATGAGTTGTGTGTTGGAGTATTTTGAGAGAAAGTGAGAAAGAATTGTAGCTGGTGATGAAAGAGATGAAGGTCATGCTTAAGTGATGCACACGTGAGAGGGAGATAGAAAAAGAAATGTGACATATTTCCTCTTTTGACACTTGGAATTATTAAAACCACTATTTTCCTATTCTCACTTGGAACATAAGTCAACTATTACTCAAAATAGGGTATTTATGTTTAAGAGCTTCCAAAAAATCTATTTATTTATTAACTTTTGAAAATATTTCTAAAGTAGTGAAACAATTATTACATACTCTCCCCCTTAGAAAATTTTGTCCTTAAAATTTGAGAGCTTACCTATTGGAAGAGGTAGGGATAATCATTCCTCATGCTAACTTCAGCTTCCCATGTTGCTTCCTCTGATTATGATCCTCTCTAAATAAAATTTTGTCAATAATCTGAATTGGCATAGGATTGTAGGTAAAGTTTGGTTTCAATTGGAGAGATTCATGACTCATGATTTTATAAGGGTCAAGAACATACTTTTTGAGTTGAGATACATGAAAAACATCATGAAAACCTGCCAAGCTGGGTGGTAAGGCTAACTAGTAGGCTAAGGAGCCTATTCTTTGTACAATATGAAAAGGTCATACGAGACAAGTGTTGAGACAAAATCTCAATTTAATGTTTTGATGAAAACAAACAAAAAGTTAATTAAGAATTCTAATTATGATTCTAAGTGTTTTGATATTTAACATGTGTTTTTGAGTATGTTAAAACAAGATAGGTACCAAACATCACAAATCAGATCAAAGAAAGCAGTTCTGGAAAAAGAAGATTGATTCTCGAAAACGAAGATTGATCTTAAAGCTATTCAGGAAAACGAAGATTGATCTTGACCTTCTGCTGAGAAACGAAGAACGATCTTCGTTTATGGCATAAACAAGGATAATCAGTTTCCTTGAAAAAGATCAATCCTGGAAACAATATTCATCTTATATTCTCATATAGAATCAGCAAAAGATCAATCCGAGTCACATTTGTTCCAGAATTTGAAGAATCAAAGACATGCTTCGATAAAGGCATATCACAAAGATCATTCTTCTTATAAAGCAAATGCAAGTACAAGACTACAAGTAGTAAAGTACACTATTGATTTGAACTATCCAAAAGCCTGCACACATAACTGAAAAGCATGTACTCAAGGCTGACATACTGACACAAATTCTAGAGTACAATGCTAGTTCATCACAAACCAAAAGATCAATCTTGGATCGATCTTTTGATGCAGTTGATCAATCTTAATTTATGACAGATTTTATTCAACAGCTCTGTCATGACAGCTGGTCCCTTTCCAACGGCCACATGAGTTGTCCTAAGCCTTCTTGGAGTCTATAAATGCAGCTGCAAGTTGAAGAACAAAACACAACTCAAAGTACCAAGCAAAAGATCAATCATTTCAATTATACTCAAGCATCTCAATATCATTCTTAAAGCTTGCTATTTTTAATCTTTGTGTTGTGTTAGAATCAATCACAACTGAGTTCTATTTACAGAATCTATTTCTCAAACAAGAGTTGAGCAATACTAAGATTCTAATACTCTTAAAATCATCACTTTGTAACTCAAGGCTATTTTTGATAACATAGCTTGAGTAGTGTGTAAAAATCCTTTTAGGTTCTAAAAGGTATCTTGCAAAATCCTTTCTGAAATAGTGTAAGGTAAACCTGTGAAAAATCCTTTCTAGGTAGAAAGGTAGAAACCGTGTAAAGATCAAGATTGATCCATGAAAACCAAGAACGATCTTGGTTTGAACACTTAGTGAAAAATCTCACGGTTGTGAGGACTGGACGTAACCCAGTTGGGTGAACCAGGATATATCCTTGTGTGATCTCTCTATCTCTGTTTATTTTATGCATTACAATCAGAGTTTATATTGATAACATTGATATTGCTGTTTTTTACTAACCAAGATCAATCTTCGTTATAACCAAGATCAATCTTGAGTTGAATTTTCAGTTTTAAACATGAATATTTTTAAAGGGGCAATTATAATTCAAACCTCCATTCCTTATAATTGACATTGTTTACTTCAATTGGTATCAGAGCCTGATTTCTAAAGTTGAGCACCTAACAAGTGTTAGAGGAAAAGATTCAGGAAGAAGAAGTAATGTCAGAAGGCAACATGTGCTTAATGGAAAACTTAGAAAATAATGAGGTGATCATTTATAAACTTTGTCCTATTTGTGAACAAATGAAAAAAGAATTTGATAATCTCTTATGTGATTCAAACATTCTTATTCAAAAATTTGGTTTATTAAAAGAACAACTCCGCAAGGAAAAAGAAGAGAAAGAGAAAATTCAGGCTATGAATGATAAACTTAAAGAGATCATTCAAAATCTGAAAGAATCTCAGCTCAAAAATTTTGAATCTGAAAAACCCGAAAACCAAGATCGATCTTCACCTCAAACGAAGAACGATCTTCTCAAGGCTGAAGTTGAAACTCTTAAAAATGATTTGAAAATCTTCATTAAAGCTATTGAGACTTTTCAGAGAATCATGGGATCCCAAGTAGGGATATTTGATAAAGCTAGGCTTGGTTTTGATAAAACTCAAAAAACCAAAATGTATGAAACCTTTTTTGTTCCTGAAATGAAAGAAGGAAAATGCAAAATCAAATGTTCATATTGTGATAAAATTGGACATTTAGAATTTGCGTGCTACTTTAAGAAAAAAGATGAAAAGATTAAAAGCAAAATGTTTTTTATAAGGAAAGATCGTTCTGCAAATAAAACTGAATCAATTTTAAAAAATCTGCAAAACGAAGAACGTTCTTCAGGTTGTTCTCAAAACGAAGAACGTTCTCCAGGTTGCTCTCAAATCGAAGAACGTTCTGGAACAAAAGTGGATCATTCTCTAGCAAGTCTGGAAAAAGGAGAACGATATGAAAGCCCAACATTGCCAGGATTTCTGTGAAATGCGCTTCAAGCGCTCCAGGACGTGCGTTGGCAGAGGCCAAACCTGGGAAATGCGCTTCAAGCGCTCCAGGGCGCGCTCCAGGCGCGCATTCACAGCGCTGTTTTTCCTGAAATGCGCTTCAGGCGCACGGCTCGCGCTTCAGGCGCATGTTCACAGCGCTGAATATCCTAAAATGCGCTTCAGGCGCACGGCTTGCGCTTCAGGCGCGTTTTTCTCCCTCTCAACTAAAAAAAACAATCCCCAACACATTTTTATGATTTCTTGCTTATACTAAACATCAAGAATGAATAAAATTAGTAATTCAAAACTAAAATTGAAAGTAAATGAAGTGATATTAAACTAAAATGCAAAGGATATGAAGTTGGGTTGCCTCCCAATAAGCGCTTGTTTAGTGTCCTGAGCTTGACAATTCATTCTTTAAATGGCAACCAGATGGATGGACTCCATCGAAAGTTTCGACTCTTCCCCGAAATACGATTTGAGTCTTTGTCCATTGACCTTGAAGTTCCGATCGGAGTGTATATCTTTCAATTCGACGGCACCGTGTGGAAATACCTTGGTTACCTTGAAAGGGCCCGACCATCTTGACTTTAGTTTTCCGGGAAACAACTTCAATCTTGAGTTGAATAGGAGAACTAGTTCTCCTTCTTGGAATTCCTTGAATTTGATTTTTTTGTCATGCCATTTCTTGGTTTTTTCTTTATATATTTTGGCATTCTCATAAGCAAAATTCCGGAATTCCTCTAACTCGTGAAGTTGAAGAATTCTCGCCTCTCCCG
Organism: Cicer arietinum; assembly: GCF_000331145.2. NCBI lineage: Eukaryota > Viridiplantae > Streptophyta > Magnoliopsida > Fabales > Fabaceae > Cicer > Cicer arietinum. The sequence continues at coordinate 27,046,028 of NC_021164.2, forward strand.
CCTTGCCCAAGTCAAAGTTCAAGTACTTCGTCGCCCAAAATGCTCGATGTTCAAGTTCGAGAGGTAGATGACAAGCTTTACCATACACAATTTGATACGGTGACATACCCAGGGAGGTCTTAAAAGCTGTTCGGTAGGCCCAAAGTGCATCATCAAGTTTCGTTGACCAATCTTTTCGTGAGGCAGTTACTGTCTTTGCTAGGATTCGTTTAAGCTGCCTGTTGGAGACTTCGACTTGCCTACTAGTTTTTGGATGGTATGGGGTTGCCACTCTATGACGCACATTATATTTTTTTAGAAGGTATTCCATATTCCGGTTTAGAAAATGGGTGCCTTCGTCACTAATCAAGGTTCGAGGCACATCGAAGCGAGCGAATATGTTCTTCTTGAGAAATGTGATAACCTATTTCGAATCATTTGTTGGAGTAGCTATTGCTTCAACCCATTTTGAGACATAATCCCCCACCACCAAAATATAAACTTTGTTATATGACGATGGGAATGGACCCATGAAATCAATACCCCACACATCAAACACTTCTACTTCTAATACAGGATTTTGCGGCATTTCATCCCGTTTTGAGATGTTACCGGTGCGCTGGCATCGATCGCATTTCTTCACATAGTTGAATGCATCTTTGAATAATGAAGGCCAGAACAACCCCGATTGTAGAACTCTTGCTGCAGTTCGGTCACCACTGAAATGACCCCCATACTCGGAGTCGTGGCAGTGCCACATTACCTTTTCTTGTTCCTCCTCGGACACACATCTTCGCAACAATCCATCCACTCCTCTTTTGTACAAAAAGGGTTCATCCCACACATAGAATTTGGCATCGTGGATAAACTTCTTTTGTTGTTGGTAAGTGAAATCAGATGGGATTGTACCCCCCACCTTGAAATTAGCAAAGTCGGTGAACCAAGGTACCATGGTAATGGCAAAGATGTGCTCATCAGCAAATTGATCTCGGATCGGTCTAATGTCCTCATTCTCCTCAACCTTCTCCAATCGAGATAGGTGGTCAGCCACAATGTTCTCTGACCCCCTTTTTATCCTGGATCTCAATGTCAAATTCTTGTAATAATAGAATCCATCTAAGCAACCGTGGTTTTGATTCCTGCTTAGTAAACAAATATCTCAAGGCAGCATGATCAGTGCAAACAATAACTTTCGAACATAATAAATAAGACCGAAATTTATCAAAAGCATAGACTACAGCTAATAATTCTTTTTCAGTTGTAGCATAATTGTGTTGTGCCTGATTTAAAACATGACTAGCATAGTAGATCACATGCAACATCTTGTCTTTTCTTTGTCCCAGAACTGCCCCAATAGCACTGTCACTTGCATCACACATGATTTCAAAAGGTAGTGACCAGTCAGGTGCAGTGATGATGGGGGCAGTTATCAGCTGGTTTTTCAAATTGTTAAAAGCATGCAAACAATCCTCATTGAATTCGAAAGGTGTGTCTTTCGCAAGTAAGTTTGTAAGTGGTTTTGCAATTTTTGAAAAATCTTTTATAAACC